>NC_136414.1:75507500-76037500 GCF_051521515.1 Lactuca serriola
TAAGCAGGAAGAAAAAGTAGGAACATATTACATTTTTCACCGGACCAGTAGATTAATCCTCTTTTACGCTTGATTCATAAGACATCCTATAAGTATTGCTTGTTTCTTTGGTTTGATCACATATGCATTTATCAATAATTACGAATATACCCAATTTGGGAGTCGTTTTGAATCTCATTAAATTTCTTGAGTAAATTACACGAATGGTCCCTATGGTTTGGGGTAATTTGCGCGCTTGATCCCTAACTTATTTTTTTAAATCGCTTGGTCCTTACTATTTGTTTTTATTACAAGCTTGGTCCATGCTGTTTGTTTTATTTACGCATTTGGTCCCTGTCTTACCTAAAAAGACTATTATTTAAATAGCGAAAAATTATAGGGTAGGTAAAGTCAGGTGAGGGGCTAGGGTTGGGACTGTGTTTATTTAAATAATTTTAAAAAATCAAGGACAAAATAGTCTTTTTAGGTAAGACAGGGACCAAGTGTGTAACAAAAACAAACAGTAGGGACCTTCCAAGTTAAAAAAATAAGTTAGGGACAAAACACACAAATTACCCTAAACCATAGGGACCATTCGTGTAATTTACTCAAATTTCTTTATCAGTTTACCATTTAATCCTACTGACCCATCACTATAATTGCAATTTCAAATGCTTATCAACCAAAATGGCCCGGAACTCTTTATCATGGATCCAAAAAGTCTATTTTATGTGTCAAAAACGTCCAGAAAACGAAATGTTTTTTTAATCATCAAAAGTCTAACAAAGCAAAAGTTTAGATTGTTTAGAAATTGCTTGGAACTAACGAACAATTTTTTAAGGTGTGTTCTTTAATTTATATCCATGGAATAATAACCTTTCATTAAGAAAAAACAGTTAAAATGACGATATAACCAGGCCAAATGCACCTCTATAAAACCCAAACTACACTACTTTTAACCATTAAAATCGAGAACATCATGGTGAACAAATCAATACATGGATCCCAAACTTCTTTGGGGTTCTTTGAAATCATTAGCGAGTCTTTCAAAACCACAAGCAGAAACCGGAAAATGCTGGGTCCAATCCTAGTTCTTGTGTTCGTTTCATTTTCCCTGTTAGATTTTGCTCAGAAGTATGTGCTTGCACCTGTTGTCAAAGATTTTGTGTTACAATTAGCTGAGCACCCGAACATGGTTCAAGATTTCACATACAATATTGATCAAACCATTTATTCTGGCGCACTCAATGATATTCGTGAAATTTTCCTTGTCAAAGTCTTGATCAAGGCCAGTTCCTTTATCATCTCTCTAACTTTCTTGGTTGCTGTAGTTTCTTCTTCATCCGAACCTGAAACTGCAAAAGTATTAGACCCAAAAGACCTTAACTTGATATTCATAAAAAGATGGAACCGACCATTAGTCACTAGCTTTTACATGATTCTGCTCATTTTGGGCATCATCTTTCTTTACTTCATTTCTATTGGCATAACCACCATTTTAGCAATAAATTCATGGGCACTTCTCTTCGCTGGAGCAATCACTCTTTCGATCCCAGTTTGTTACTTTTACATGGCTGCCCTTTGGATTGTAAGTATGGTTGTTTCGGTCTTAGAAGAAGGGTATGGCGGTCTTAAAGCAATTGGGAGGGCTGCTGAGCTAATGAAAGGAAAAAGATTACAAGCGTCACTGATGATGGTTGTATTTTCTGTTGCATATGGTTTTGTTCATCAGATAGGTAATAACATTGCGAGCAACAATTTGAGCATGGGCACACAGCTTGCTGTCGGGATTCCTTTGACAAACGGACTCTCTTGCACCTTGACACTCTTTATGTTTGTGGTGTATACCGTTTTCTACCATGAATGGAAAACAATCCATGATGAGAGGGAGGGCAAAGGCTTTTATCTTCCAATTGCTGATGGTGAAGCTTAGTGTCATATTTGATACAATGTTGTAGTAAATAAAGGCTCACCTATATCGATCTTGTATTAAAAATTATTATGTTTAATCACTTTTGTAATCCTGCTTGTGGGATATATTAGAACAAGAAAACTGCTTCACTGGTTGGCTTCTCTTTATTTGGGCGTAAGCGTACAGGAAGAACACAAAACAAAGAACCGATGTTTGAATGATGTTTAATTTGTAGTACTGAAAAAGAACTGCTTGTGGATGTTAAGATCAAAAAGTGATAGAGTGCTTTCGAAAATAGGTAAAGGGCGACGTCAACTTTAAAATATAAGACTTTTTTGTTAGTTTGTTATATCTTATAATGAAACCATAATCTAAAAAAAAAATATCTTACTATCTCTTATACGTATTTTTTCTGCTACCCGTTGCAAAGATTTCTACTTCCGCCACTGGAACACAAAACAGAAAACAGAAAGCAGTGTTAAAAATTTTGTAGCTGGACCAACATTGTGAATATGCCCATCTAGCATCCCGGTCATAACCACTTTCACCTATGCCTCGGGTCAAATGAAGTTGTTAAAGGGTGATCCAAATTTCTCCATATGGAAGTTATTTGGTTAATTACTTTCAAAGTTATTATGATTATAGATTTCGTACAGATTTTTTCAGATTGGAATGAAGTGTTATGATATAAGAATACCATTAACAAAGTATCACATATATATAACAAACCAAACTGAAGTTAAATGTAAATACAAAAATCAATTCATAAGAAAAACTTATCTAATCATGATTTTAATAGTCATTAAAATATGTTAATTGTTAACTAACTGTTTGATAGTTAATAGGCAGTTAAATTCGGGTTTAAACAAGTATGATGGTTAGCAATTGTAACTGCTATTTGACAGCCAATAAATAGATGATCAATTAACAAATTAAGAGTCGATCACAATACACAAAAGACCATTCGCTTCCGTTTCCCGTTTATCTGGGAAATCAAGGAACATGGAGAAGGGTTAATCAAAACACACAAAAAACACCACTCTCTTCCTTTCTCGTTTCTCTGGGAAATCAAGGAACACGGAGAATTTCGACAGAATTAATATCTAATCATGATTAGAGATTGAGATAAGTTTTGCAGTGTTCTGAGACAGAAATTTACGTTATACGGATCTATTTAGAGGATACAACAATCTAATCATGATTAGATATTAATTCTGTCGAAATTCTCCGTGTTCCTTGATTTCCCAGAAAAACGAGAAAGGAAGAGAGTGGTGTTTTTTTGTGTGTTTTGATTAACCCTTCTCCATGTTCCTTGATTTCCCAGATAAACGGGAAACGGAAGCGAGTGGTCTTTTGCGTATTGTGATCAACCCTTAATTTGTTAATTGATCATCTATTTATTGGCTGTCAAATAGGAGTTAAAATTGCTAACCATCATACGTGTTTAAACCCAAATTTAACTGCGTATTAACTACCAAAAGTTAGTTAACAATTAACATATTTTAATGACTATTAAAATCAATTTCGGAATTTATTTATAAAAATTAATTACTTACTCAAGAGAACCATTAGTTACATTTAAGGACAAGCCTAGTCCAAGACTAAATTAATAGCCCAATAGCACAATTCTTGACAATTGTATTTTTGTGATACTTTATCCATTTTAGAATATATAGATATAAAGGCTTATAAAGTTGTAGAAGGTTCATTCTTTCTCCTATGTGGGTTAATGATTTTATGCTATAAGCAAAGTTCCAACTTTAAGTAGTATAACATATTGAGCTGAGCCAATTATTTTCATCATTTTGACCGAATGATCATATACATATACATTTTTAACGGCGAAACACTTTTTATCATGCATATCTTAGAAAGATGCTAGACGCACATACCTAAGGAGCAAATATAAGAATATAAGTTAGAGAGTGTACATAGCAAAGATACACTATGAGTTCCAAACAAAACTAGCTATTCCCGCTCTGTTTTTAGTAAATAGAAAAATGTTCACCTTGATTTGCTCAATAATCTGGTCTTAATTAGGTGGTTGGTTGTCGAATACTTTGTCATTTCTTAGACTAAAAATAAACCAAAATGTGGAATCGAAATTGTCATGGGGAATTTTTATTACAACATGGGATACTTGGTTGTGTGGTGAAATGTTACACGACCCTGTGTCTTTAGTTACTATGATGAAACAAAAGGTTCATGTTTTCTTCTTTCTCCATGTTTTCAATCTACATTCTTTTCTTGTTCAACACTTCAAACTCCTTTCTTTTTATCTGCCCGCTCATCCTTTTGTTCACTACACAACTTCCTCACATCCTTCATGAAGTAGCTCAACATCCACTCGACCTACACTTCATTAAAAGATGAGTAGTACAACGCTATCGACCATATATAACATTTGGCCCAACGGCAAGGAGTGACTCTCTTAATTGAGAGGTCATAGGTTCAAGTCTCATTAAGAGATACAGGTGGTATAAATGCATGAATTTAATGCTAAAATGCTATACAATGCTATGAAATAACAGGCTAAAAGAATGCATAAAATGCATCCAATTGAAAGTTGAATGAGAGAGGTTTCGAGACAAAGATAGAGAAGCTTCAAGATTGAGCCAAGACTAGAGAGTTTTGAAGCAACATTATTAAAAGGTTGACAGAATTTTTGTGATTATGAAAATGGAAAAACCATAAAATCTATGACATGTTGTAATTTAAAATGGTGACATGTTGTCATAATAAGTCTACAACAACCAAGACATGTGTGCGCAGTAGGTGCTCAACAACGTCATGTCTTTATTTGGTCATAAACGGTTTCCGGTTAAGATAAAATTCAAAAAGATTTTTGATTTCAGAAGACAATGAAGACTTCAACTCGAGTTCAGAAGTCAAGGATTTTATGTGTAAGTTCTTTCCTACATACCGATAAGTGTTTCTTACTCTCTTTGATCATTATTTAAACCTCTTTCTATGGTTAGAAATCAATGATTTGTTGTGTTAATTATTTCCTTCTTGTTGATTAGTTATTTATAGGATCATTATTTAAAGTTTCTATGTTCATAAGTGGATTATTTGTTTCTTAGATTGATTTATTGTAGTTTCATAGTTTGTGAGCAATGTACAAGACACTACATGCCATTGCTCTTTGTAAGTATGTGAATGTGATTACTAACTGTTTATTACTTTGTTCATGGGAATTTTACTTTATTCAGGGTTAACAGGTCTTGACCATGCATATGTATGTAATTAGTTTATATTCTGTAACCAATGTGATCATTGGTGTGCATATGTATGCGTGTATGACTTTAAGTGCTTCATTACTTCTAATTTTGTTGAAAGTGTAACCTTGTACATCTTTAAAGTTTAACCATTATACAGTCTCTATTCTTATTCTATAAATGTTGAAATCTTAGAATAACATCGTTAATGGTGGAAACTTTAAATACATATATTTGTTATCCACTTAATTACTTGCTAATCTTGCTTACTTTCTGAATTATTTCTAGCATATTACAATCACTTATTACAACTACTAATTGGTTTCTTATGTAACAAAAGGTTGAGAAAAAAATGTTTTTGGGGGGTAGAATGGATATTGGATGGGATCATGCTACAGACTTTGGGTTAAATGGAAGATATAACATGTATGGCATTTATTAGCAAATGGTTATTTATCTTTTGTGTAAAATACAAGATATTGCAATGCACATTCGTATTTTTTTTTCTTTTAACATCTGCTTATTACCATATGGGTGCATACTTTTTTGTGTTAAATCTAAGATACAATAATAAGCTTTTCACATATATGGTTATAATAACATCCTACTTTTATTTCATCTTACTTAAAGCGTTTTACTTTAAAAAATGTTCATAATTATGTCTATAATAAACAAATAACTGAAATTACATTGCCATATTTGTATTTTTCATGTGATTATAGATTATGGTGTGTTAAATCTGTACAAATTCAAAACTCAAATTGAAGAATAATTGTGGGCCTTTATCGATTCAATTTACCCGGTAATTTGCCAAGTAATCCACTAAAATAATTCTAGGTTTTATGTTTTCAGGACTTGGTTTTTTTTTTTTTCGGACTTAGTTAAACATTTGTAGTTGACACTTTTAATGTGTATTATTAGACACATTTAATGTATCATTATACAATATTCATTAATAATGTATTTGTATTTGATACTTTTTAACGTATTAGACACATTTAACACATTTAATGTATCATTAGACAACATTCATTAATAATCTATTTTTTTAATATTTTGGACAAAAAAAAAATTGAAATTTTTGTAATTTCTTATTCTTTTCTTAAAAAAAAATAGGCATTTAGTGACAGAATACCTACGGAATATCCGCCGGTAATGTGGACCGTCAGAAATTGCAAGTGATAAAGTCAATGTCAGTCTAAGTGGGCCCTATCGATAATCCATAGGAAATCCATAACTATTTATTTCTGTAGATATTATGTCGGTAATGTATTGAAGGATAATCCTGCCGGTATTTTACCGACGGATAATCCCGTCGGTATTCGGTAGCTAATCCGTCGCAAATCCGTTTGCATAATTTCACATGAGCATGTATCTTACAGTCCTTTTCCATTGCAACTACGTAGGTATCGTCCAATACCTACAGATTGTGTCGTAGGTATTATCACATTTTCTAATAGTATAAAAACGCTATCCTATATGGTTACAAAAATATATTGAATTAACTGTTTGATTTAAAATATAAAAAATGCAAAAAATGCCATTTTAAATTGATTTTGCATAAATAATTTGTTGTCAGTCTGGTACGCAATATTGCTTCGATATCTCCACTAAACTTTCGAGGTAAAATTCATCTCCTAATTTATAAAGGCAACACAAAATTGCATAAATCCATTTTTTCCAAAAAATTTAAAAATGATCAACAAAGTAAAACTCCAAAATTTAATGTAGACTTATCAGTTTTCCAACAACAGTGGAAAACGATAAACGCAAAGTGAATACTCCGAAAGTTAGAAGAAATTGTTGAGAGAGAGAGAGAGAGAGCTTCGAAATTCGTATGTCGAATACGGCTCCCAGAGAGCTGTATTTATAGGTATCGAAACCCTAGAAGGCAATAAAGGGCCCTCATAGATCGTACCCTAGAAACCCTAGGGCAACACCTTGCTCTCCAAAGCAATCTGTTTCCGGGGCTTTCCAGAAGATTCTGTCACCTTATGCATGAAGTCAACGCAGGTCAACCATTTGATCGAATCGGTCAAACTGACTGGATCCGAACTCATCAAATATAGAAGCTCCTCAGCTCCCAACAACTGATACGTCATGCGAAGTGCCAATTACACCTAAATCATGACACTTCGTGCATTGCAGCATCGAATACGCTAGGCTAGGTACGCATATAGGCTTGGCCTATTCCTTTGATCCCCTAAAGCCTTTATAGGCCTATCAAGAGAAATGGTTTATAAGCTCAAAAAAATTATTCGCCCACCAATGTAGGATAGAGGAAACTTGCTAACTTGCAATATTTCCTCTATAATTTCCAAAAATGCCCCACCAAGATGGAAAGTTTCCTTTCACTCAGACATATGTTGTCACTTGGGTGTCATGAAGATTAAACCCTAGTTTAATGAGAACAAACAAGAAGATACAAATTCAATGGTATCCTTATAGGTTTAATCCATGAACCTTGTGACCTCTTCGGTTTACCCCCAAACATCACATGCCGTATTTGCGTTCTCCTTAAGCTCTAATATGGTCATGCTCTATAAAACCTTTTCATGACCCTTTAGAAGATAAACCACTAATGTTCACTAGAGGCATCACAGACTCTAAATCACATAGGCAAGCTTTTATAACATCATCATTGTTTAGATGTCTCCAAAACCTTTTTAAGAGTTGTAACTCAAGTTTTGTTCTTGACAACGACACACTATCCTACCTCACATTGACCTATCATTGATGATAGTACCTCCTATCATTAGTGACTTCATTGTTAGCCATTAAACTTGAGAACTAGAAGCACGAATATCAAGTTGGGTGTCCATCAGTGGTTTTAGACCTACCACTCTCATGATATATGTAACTAAATCTCTCGTCTAGGTTTGGCAAATGGATCTTCCAAGCTCCTCTTGTCTTCACATAAACAACTTTGATGGTACCACTTTCTATTAGTTGTCTCATAAAGTTGCATCACAAATCGACATGTCTCGATTTCCCATTATATACTACGTTATATATTTTAGACAGTGTGGCCTCACTGTTACAGTACATAGGTATAGAAGGCATTGGAATATCCCACAACCGGATGTCCATGAGTAGATATTGAATTTACTTTGCCTCTTTGTTCGCTACTGCTAAGGCAATTAGCTATAGTTCCATCCATGAAAGACTTGTGCATGTCTGTTTTTTTTCTCGCTTAAGAAATAACACCACCAGCTAGATTATAAATCCAACCACTTGTGTATTTTGAATAATTGGTGTGATCTATGCTGCTAGCATCGAAATAAGCTTCAATTATTTTGTTAGATGACGAATAGGTCAACTCAAAAAATACTTGTCCTTTTCATGTATCCCAATACTCTACCCAGTGCGTTCTAGTGATCCATCCCTGGATTGATAGTATACTGACTCAGTTTGCTTGCAGTGAATCAATGTCAAGTCGATTCCAATCTGTAGCATACATCATGTTGGGTTTGATAGAAAAATAAAAATTGTATAATGCGGAAAATAGTTAACAATTAATATGATACTTGCATGCTATAAAAGATCTATGTCATACACCTTAATAGCAACATACAATAAACAAGTAAACCTAATATAAACCTAGTGTAATTCAAAATTACCAAGTATTGAGTTACATACCTCTTGATTTTTGTAGTAAACAACTCACTTCACCTCCTTGTAGTGTAGTTCTTGGAAATCTTAGCACCAAAGGGTGAGGCCTCTAATGGCTCGCACCCAAACCCTAGAACTAGAAGAGAAGAGGAAAGAGAGGAGAGACGAGAATTTTGGCAAAAGTTATCCTTCTTGGAAGAGTATGAATGAGTTTGAGGTCCCAAGGTGTCCTATTTATATTTTGAGGTAACCTAGGGACAAAGCAAGATTTGAATGATTAATTAATATATTTAATCCCAATTCAAATCCTTTCTTTACTTACTACTAGTAGACTTCTGGAAACCCTAGAATACATCCTAGTTTCGTTCACCACCTATATGGGTTCTAGAATCTTCATTCCTTGCTTAATTATTAACAATTACAATTTAACCCTTGGACCTCTAATTAATTCCAATTAATTCTGACTAATAATAAATTAATTCTAATTGATTTCATATTAATTTATTACTCATATAAATTAACTAATCAATCTTTTTTATTTCAATTAATATATTAATCATATAATATATTAATAAATCATTTCCTCATAATTTCCAATTAGTTTATTCATCATATAACAATCTAATAAATCAGTCTCTTTTTAGAAATGTCATTCTAATCAAGTTCTCTTTATGAGGGCGACCCAAAAAGAACGTTGTTTCTAATTAGAAGAATATACCAATTTAGGTACTAGCTTAGATACACCTTAATCCAACACATCATGCTCCCAATTGCACTTGCATACTCTAGTTGAGCCACTGCTCGAACATAATGCACGTTTAGTTTCATACTTGAATCAAAAGGAATGTTGAATTTCTTCATATTCTGATATTGAAACTTTGTCAGATTTTTCTCTATGTAATGAGATTGACTCAGAGAAATTTCATTGTCTATCCTTTTCACCTTGATACCATGAATTGTATCAAATGTTGCAAGATCTTTCATCTTAAATTTCAAGGATAGGTATTTCTTCAACTCAAGAATACGTATAGGTGAGTGTCAATGATCAACATATCATCAAGATAAAAACATATAACAAATATATACTCGGATGTGTATTTGGAATAAATATACATGTTAGCGATGTTGTGTTGAAATCTAAAAGCCATCACAATGGTGTCAAATCTCTCATGCCACTGTTTGGGAGCTTTCTTCAACACATATATGGATTTAATGAGTGTACACAATTTGTTTACTTGTTCTATGTAAATTTCGTCCTTGAGATAAACATTCAGAAAAGTTGTCTTCACATCTATTTGACGAATGTACAATGCTTTCAAAGCTGATATTACCATGAGAGTTCTAATAGAACCAATCATATAAACTGGGGCATAGGTATCAAAATAATTGATTCCTTCATGTCGCCTATAACCTCTAGCAACGAATCTTTCTCTATAGGTAGATATAGATCCATCTGGATGATATTTTCTCTTGAATATACATTTAGATCCTTTAGGTCTCCTCCCTTGAGTAGACCAGCTAACTTCTAAGTTCCATTACCAATAGTTGAATCCATTTCATCATTGATGGCTTCCTTCCACAAAGGAGCATCTCTAGTTGTCATTTTTTCAGTAAAGGTCTTAGGATCATCATACAAGTTAATGGAAAAAGTGACATCTCTTGTCAATTTCTTTTGTGTTCCTTCGACCAAATCAAATAAAAATTGTCTCTAAAGTATTCTGGATCTCTGGATATCACAACAAAATCTTATTCAATATCTAGTAATTTATAAGCCTTGCTATTGTGAGGATATCCAACAAATATACTCTTATTAGCTCGTGCTACCAATTTGGTTCATTTAAGATCGGGAGTTTGATAATAAGCAACACATCCCACACTTTCAAATAGTCTAGGTTAGTCTTTATACCTTTCCACAACTCATAAGGGCTTGTAGAAATGACATGACTAGTGATCCTATTATGAACATAACAAGCAGTCAATAGTGCTCCCCCCCCCCCCCCTTATAGATTGTTTGGTTGAACTGATTGGTTTAACATACAGTTGACCATATCACAAAGCGTTTTGTTCTTTCTTTCAGCCAAACCATTCTATTGGGGAGTATATTGTGAAGTTCTCTCATGTTTGATTCCATTATCTTCACATAATATATCAAACTCTTGGTTGAAGTATTTGTCGGCTCTGTCCGAGGGAAGAATTTTGATGTGTCTTTCAAGTTGATTTTCGACTTCAGTCTTATACAGTTTTAATGCACAAAAAGCATCATCTCTTGATCTCATAAGATAAACATCTAAATGTCGACTGAAGTCATAACAGAATGTGATGAAAAACCTTTTCCCCCCACGAGTAAGTATTCCATTTAATTAACATATAAATAGAATGAATCAACTCAATGTATTTCTCTTAACTGATGGAAACAATCTGTCAATTTCATTGCAAATTTTGATTTCACACAAGGTTCATATCTTTGATAATCTTTGGTTTCATATTTTAACATTCCTTTAGTTTGCATTTTTTTTCATTGTTTTTAACATTAGTGTGTGCTAAACATTTATGCCATAAAGAAATTGAACAACCAGAATAACCATAAAAGTTCATTTCATTCATAATAGTAATCATTCCACCAGTTACATTATTCATACAAACACAAGACACATTTTCAACACTAGAGCCACCACTTTCAACACTTGGCGTACTTGCACTACCCTAATCACTAAGGGAAATATGATACATTCCTCCATAGTTGTTCTCCCTCCCAACATATCTTCTTCCGTTAGTGATCACAATTTTTCCTTTCTCAAGCACCATGTTGAACCCACCCTTGTCAAACTTGTCCACATAAACAACCTTTTAGAGATAGTATAAATATGAAGAACATCTCAAATGTTAACCTATTCACCATGTGTGAAATTCAAATGAACATCACCTCTTCCTTGAACTTCATCTCTATGACCATCAGCAAAGATGACTACTATTCTCGGTGGCATTCGTCAGTATGTGCAGAGGGTCTCTCGTTTCCCACAAACATACATAGTGGCTCTAGTGTCCACAAACCATCCTCTATCAAAGATTGCTCAGGTAAGGGAAGAGATCATGAAAATATCTCTAAGGTTCACACATGTCACCGTATCAATAACTTGCTCGACTACATGTGTTATCGGTCCTGATTTGCGTTCTTTGCATTCTATTGCATAATTCCCAATATCCTTGTATACGTGGAAAGGTCCGACACTCTTAGATTTTTAGTTAGGACTCTGTTGACCCATCTTCTTGAAGTTTTTGTTTCTTGGGTACAAAGCTCTTCTTTTTTTGCACCCCATACTTGGCCTTGTGACCAGAACCTCCAGATAATACATGGTACAAACTCAATATGAATTTACCACGCTCTTCCTTCATCTGAGTTTCCTCCTCAATGCGTAGGTGTTTCATCCAATCATCTAAGGAGTAGTCCTCAGATTTATGCATCATTCTCATAGAGAACACTATCCATGAGGGTAACAGTTTTGCGATGATTACACCAACCTGAAAGAGTTCCAGTAGAAAGATGAAGAGCGTGTTTAGTTTGTTAACCACGAGCTGGAGTTCATATACTTGCTCCGTGATAGGTTTGTCATCAGCCATTTGAAACTCTAGGTATTTAGATACATGTTGCTTGTTAGTACCTTCCTCATATGCCTTGTAGTTGAGTTCAAAAGCACTCCATTGCTCTCTCAGATCTTTGATTGGCGCATCAAGATTATAGAGCCTATCAGACGGTGAGTTCTTAATGTGACTTGCACTCATTTGAGCCCTTTGCTTTTCCAAATCAGAGATGACCTTTGTCCCCACATTTTTCCATGCCTAGGGAATTGAATCGACAAGAATTTGGGTCAGTATTGGGTCAAAAACATAGGCAAATTTAGCACTTGAAGCATGAACTTGACCTTGTCGGCCGAACGGGTGCAGTTTTGACCATTGAATGCATTAATGAAACGACCCAAATTTCTACCCAAAATTTTCAATTACAACTGCAAACATCTTAGATAAAACCATTTAACTCAAAACATTTATCAGAGTATCATCAAAAGTTATCATGTTCACAAATATCCCATGAAATCAATGCAATCGAGTTGTGCCCCTTCTTTGATATATGAAAACCTGAAATCATTTAAGTCATAAATCATAAGCACAAAGTTTAGTGAGTTCTACAAATTACCACATACAACACAACACAAATAAATAGCTATTGGTTATCAGCAACCCTAGAGACTACCCGAAGTCTTAGTGGGCAAGCAACATGCCCGATGGGTTATCAATGACCCTGGAGACTACCCAAAGTCTCGGTGGGCAAATAGCACGCACGGTGGGTTATCAGCAACCTTAGCAATTACCCGAAGTCTCAATACACATAGTAACACATATCACAATAACAAAAAATAATACCCAGCTGCTCAGCATATATATAACATATATATATATACACACACACACACTACCACACAAGCAAGTATAGTCCAGTGGGCCGACATTGATGCCTTCGACCCACGAGTATAGTGAGGAGACTCACCTCAATCCGTTACTAATCTGTCATACACAAACGGGTTGCCGATGCATATGCTCCTTACACTAATCATAACCAAACTGACCTTCATTAAGAATTAAGGCGACTACCCATAAACAAGGGTCCATATTATAGTCCGTCATGCCAAGGGTAAAGGCTATTTTACCTATTGACCCATCTAACCATCGGCAAAAATATAAAATGACCCAAGGCCCAAAATAGCCTAAAAGAGTTTTGGTTAGTACGCCCTATGTACCAACCTAGTACGCCTGGTGTACTGGTTGATTGAAGAAAGGTAATTGGGTCGAAACCCGTTACGGATAGTGTATGATGGTGGTACGCCCAACATAACTCGCTTATATCTAAATCTCCACTTTGAGTGCTTCATCCTATAAGAAAAGTCATCCAATACTCAGATCTATCTCCTAAAAAGGTCTTAACTAATAAAGCGGACAACTTTAATGGAGCCTAAAACCAAGCCCTAAGTCCAAAACTTCGTAAAAAGGTCAAAAACTCATGCATGGATGAATTAAAACTCCCAACATACAATTTTAAGCACATAATAGCATTAAGATGACCAGAGGTGATGCTTAAAGGATCTGGAGTAACTTCTACTTACAAGGTCCAATCCATGGGACCAAGATATAACCAAAACATGAGACAAATCTAGATCTAGCAAAATGAGTGATAAGATCCAAACGGCCATAACTTCTTTGTTCCAACTCCAATTTTGACATTCTTTATACCCATAGAAACTTCGAGAGGAGCTCTTCAACCTTATCTAGTTAAATTTGGTCTACCACAAGTTGAACTCAAAACCATAATCCTTGCTAGCAGTCTTGCACCAATCATTCACCACTTCACCCTTGGTTCATTCTCACTATCAAGGGCTTAGATAGCACAAGAAAACTTGTCGACATTCAATAACGCCTTAACTTTTCTTTATCAAAGCCCCAAGTCTTCACATAATCAATTTACAACTCATGAGTCTTGAATAATAGAATGATCCAAAAACGACGAATTACAACTCTCCCCCACCTAAATTAGATTTTGTCTTTAACTCACTCTGATGACCATTCACCCTTACTGTTGTCGAACCCAAATTAGCAGAAATCACAAGCCATGATGAACAATGATCCTCAAATTTTCCCTTAGTAAACGAGTATCCAACTGCTATGCCTGAAACTGGAAATCCTAAACGATGTCTGACTCCCATACAAACATAACCAATCCAAATCGTTCCCACAATGACTCAACTTCACAACCCAAATTAAACAACCCTATCTTTCCTAAACAAATTTACGGATACGTGAAACATATACACCCCGACCATTTTTCGGTACCGAAAAATCTTGTTCGAAAGCAATGTCAGCTCCACACTCAAAATTGAACAGGTACAGGCGGTCCTGGACTATCCGCCAATACGAATCCATCAGGCATTCACTCTCGATGAAAGAAAACTCAACCAACCAAGGCATGAACGATCACCATGTTCACTTTACTTTAGTGATGACCACAAACTAACCAAGTGCTTACATCATATTTAGCCCTAACCCGTCCTACGATTTACCCATGTATTACAAATGTTGAGACCTACTCACAACCCTTCACCCAAACATGCGATGATCTAAATCATCCAAGAGGATGCCATGAGTCATGTAATACACTTGCATCACTGTCACAATCGCCTGCTCACCTACTGAATACCACGGTTGCTCCGTATTCTTACAACACTTCCCCAACTGCATACTAACCTAGTGAATGTTGTGGTTACTCGGTACTCTGAAATCACTTCCACAAACTACATACTAACCTGGTGAATGTTATGGCTGCTCTGCAGTCTTACATCACTCCCACAATCACATACTAACTTGATGAATGCTATAGCTACTCTATAGTCTTACACTACTCCTACAACTGCCATTGGCTCAACCCATGGTCTTGCCAACTACACACAAGAATGCCTAACCGAAAACATTGCAAGTCAAAACCCTGTCCTACCGGAATCTATCAGCCGTTCGGGTCATCCTTCAGACCGCAAAGCGTTCATCAGAAAAGAACAAGCAGAGAGGTCCTAACACGACCCTCAATGTGAATCTAGCTATGAATCCATATCATTTGTTGTGATGCTCACCACTGACCAAAGAACATTATTCCTAGCTTAACCCTGAACCATATCGCAACCAGAACAGGCTCTCTAGTTGTCTTAGAATGATACTATGTAGACCAATGTTCCCAGTTAATCCTTAATCATACAATATCTTATCCACACAACCTGGTTAGCCATACTAGGCCATTCTGATCAAACGATAGTCGTGCCATGCTCACAATCCTGGCCCATCTTGGATTCATTTTCATTATGATAACCTCATAATCACTGGATTACTGAGCCATACATAGTCTCGCCACCCAACCACTAACACACTAAGTTTACTGGACTAAGATCTCATGATCCAACGATATCTGGTACCCATACCCTAAACCAGATGAAACACTTTACTACTCTTGACGAAATATTGTTGTATCCAAAGTACCTTCCCTTGATACTATTCCACATCCTTGCACAATCCTATCTAAGGACAAGGAACCCATAGATCCACAATTGGAATAGATAGATAATCACTTGAATGCTTTACTTACTGCTAAATCAAACCCGAGTCTGATATAGGCAATAATTCCACAATATAGCAGATAAAGGCAAATGTATCCAGAAGCCAAGATATACTAGAACAGATCATGACGATAGGTTGTCATGTCCACCGACCTCCAATTTATACAACTCGAAACCTTAAAAGCATCCCAACTTTCGATGATTAGAGAAAACAACCAACCATCGAGAATACACTAACAATAACCCAAAAATTCGATCTTCTACTGAACTAACCCATGCGACACTACACATACTAAATTCAAAAGTTGATTGATAGATCAACCATTTCTTATCATAGACAATACGTAGCAATCTATACGCTGTTCTGAAAAATCCTTCAATCAACCAATACTCGACCTGAGCAACCTAACCAAACCTTGATTAGTTCATCGACATTCTCAAAATGTACCATTGGCTATAATGAGCTCCTTGACCAATAGCCTCCTTCTGCGAAGATAACTTATGTATTCATTGGCACATACGTCTGATGGCAACATGTTTTGCACCCTTTTCTTGAACGAAAGTCTCGGATCCCCAAACCGTTAATCCCTGTAAATCATTCTTTTGGAAACATGAACTCGAACAAATCGATGATCATCCAAGTAGCATACCCAGTTCTTCTCCACTTAGGTTTTAACTATAATATATTGACATTACATACAAATGACTCCTCAAACTGGCTCAACCAGATACATACCATCTCTGACTCTTGGAATGTATAATAAGATGCAAGATGACCTCCCAGATAAGGACCCAGAAAACTCAAAGGCATTCGGAATCTCAGCTGGAAACCTCGAAAACTTCCTAGTCATAACTGCCTCCTTCATCAAGAATCCCACACAAATGCACATGTAATAAGTCTAATAGTCCATTCATAGTACATATTCTATATCTAGGAACAAATGGGTTACCACACACTTCGCCTATGAATCCCTAACCATCACATCATTACGAGAATCAATCATAAAAAAGAGGCATCATCTTCACATGCAAGGTACAACATAGATAATGAATGTTTTCATTCTCGATTCACTTCTCCTGATCGCCTAGAACTACCCGGTAAAAGACGCTCTAACTAAACTCGGAGAAAGCATACCCTTGTTCCCATCTTGTACAGTCTATACGAAAATGACTCTCTTTCCACATATGAAATTTTCTCGAGGCTATCAAACCACATGAATGCTCTCATGCACTTCCACCTTTGTTGTAGATACCACAACTATCAAGTTTTCCTCCACTGGGTCTTCCTCCGAATTCTGAAATCATACGCTCGATCTATCTTTCCCTCAACACATAGAATGGGAAGAACAAAATCCTCTTCATAGAAAATGACATAATAAACCATTAGTTGATCACTCAACCTCAAGGTTGCAATCCCCAAGCCGTTCATCCCAATCAGCCCCTACTTGAGTCCCACAACTCAGACTAGAACTACCTCAAGAAAGGTCTACATGACCTCAAAATCAACTACTCATCTTGGTCTGCACTATTGAACCCAAACTGACATGGCTACAATCACCAGACTCGTCTTCATTCCAGAAAACCATAACTGAAAAGCTGATAAACACCAAAATACAACAATTGATTCATGGTGTCAAACCATGTTCCTACTCCGCACTAGCTCCTTAGGATTTTTGGGAATTTCCTTGATTCGAGTACGGATCCTGTGTTTTTAGTAGTATGGGCCTAATACTACCTTCCACATGTATCCGTACATTCCTCAGAATCATCCCGGATCCTCTAAGTCACTTCCTCATAATGATACCACCCAAAATATACTAAACAGCGCACCATTCGTACTAAAACGTTTCCTAGGCTCTCTTAGGATTCCCTCCCCACCCTGCAATCAGCTACTGAGGGACCTCTACAAATGTCAGTTAACTACTTCATGAATACAATTACATGCAACAAATCTTAGATAGTCCTTCGACTAAAAGACTTAACTCTAAAACAGTGGGGCTCAAACGAGAATTGGGCAACAAGGCCAAGTCAACCACTCTAATATGATTTAACTCTTATTGCATGTAATTAAAAATATTCATGTGAGGCCAATTCTCTGATACCAACTTGAAACACCCCAAATTTCAATCCAATATTTTCAATTACAAATTTAAGTGTTAGTTCATTTTATAACTACATGCATCTTAGATAAAACCATTTAACTCAAAACATTTATCACAGTATAGTCAAAAGTTATTGTGTGCACAAATATCCCATGGATGTTATGCAATCGAGTTGTACACCTCCTTTGATAAATGAAAACTTGAAATCATTTAAACACTTTTTTGATGATTGTATTGGTGCGGAATTAGATTATCAAGAAGATAATATTAGGAAACCATTTTGACGATCGGATTGGTGCGGAAAAATAATATCAAGAAGATAATCGTATGAACAATGATGAACATGATATGTGTAGAAATTAATAATGAATAGATAGAGAGATACAAAATGTTACATGAACAACTCTCATGTCAAAGCAGAATCCCCAGCCAAACACTCTCTCTATTCTATGTCTACAAGGTGCACTCATAAAATAAAATGACCACTCACCTCCACTTTATATACTTGTGGAGGGAATATGGTTTCCATATAAGAGAATATTCTACCAAAATAAATCACTCATCATTGTAGATCATTTTCATTCTACAACAATATCCCCCAAATGCTCGAAAATGGTGAGAGTAAAACTGTGATAAAATGCAGAACATCCGACGAGCAGGTATGGTAGATCTGGTGCTGAAGTGTCTCGAAAAAGTTGAAGCTGTGGTGATCTCGGAATATGGCAATGGGATCTCTAACATCAAATAACATACAAAGGAACCCAATATCTGAATAAAAATATGAAATCCCAATCTTTAAATGTGATCAGTCCTTAATAATCAATCATGTTTACAGTCTCCCCTTCGACTGTTGAACCGAAGAGCACAATCTCGGATCACACAAGATCTTTAATATTCCGAACTTGAGTGATAATGCACCAAATAATCTCTTAAGAGTAACCTTCAGAAAATGATAAGCATCCAAAAGTAACATCCGAATGATAAATGATGTGAATCCAAAGACATGGTCTACCAAATGCCCAAAATTTGATCGGAAGATCAAAAATAAGTGTCACGTCACATCGCCAAAACAATCTTCATGTTCAAAGTATTGCAAATCCAAACTCGAGAAATCATAAGATCAGATCATGATGCTAACACAAATGAGATATCCCAAAATGTAGAGTCTGATGATAAATAACTATAATCTGAAGAACATCTAGTAATGCCAAAAATTCAGTTCGTAAAGATCAATAATCAGTGCCACATCACACTACTAAATCGATATTCGTCTTCAAATGTCTATAACGTCAAAAGTCCAATAATAAACTCAAAGTGGATTTTCATGATTCTCGCCTATTTTTGATCCACCAGACAATAAAGATCAAAATTAAGCGTGAAACCGGGCAAGAGAATATGTCGGATATGATGGAGCATCACGCACTCCCCCTAGATGTGAGCATCTATCTGTAAAAACGAGGATATTATTTTCTGGTAATAGGTAGACTTGGCAATGTATTGTCGAACTGAATAAACACTGTAGAATACATTTGATAAAATGCCGCTGCTGAAGAATCATAAGGCTGAACCAAAGTAATGTTAATAACTGAAATGCAAACCCAAACTCGCAAAGCACAACCAATGACTCGTCAATCAAAGTCGAAGTGAACTGGTACTAATCGCTCTGAATGATGGTCCAAGGTCATATGTAACCAGTCTGAAGGAAGTAAAAATGCGAACCTTAGAAGAATCCAAACCTCGGAAGATGTTGCTGATCAGACAAGCTTCCGAATGAAAAACTGTGGATCTAAATCTCCGAAGCATAAAAATCTGAGGCTGCAAATGCGAGTTGATCGGAACGAGGAAGAGCACACGAATAATAATCTCTTAATCAATTGTGTCTTCACTCATAATCAACAAGAAGAATGACGCCTTGAATCATCGCTAAAATTTGTATTAAAAAATAATTGGTTTTAAAAAGTGGGTATTAAATAAAATTAATTGGATAAAGAAAATGGAAGTTGGTTCTGAAAAGAAATTGGTTATAAAATAAATAGGAAAAAATTAAAAGAAGGAAATTTCAAAAAAAAAAAAATCAGAAATGATAGAATCTCAAAATAGATATAAACTGAATTGGTTTTTGTTTGAGTGACTCTGAGATTAGATTTGGAACTAGGAAAATGGGTTGGACGGGTAGCTTGGAAAGGAAATCAGACTCAAGTTACATGGGCTCATCAGATCTTGTGGACCTACACTTGATTCCAAACTTAGTGGGAGAGGTCGAAATGGTTTAAATGAAATGGGTTCGGTAAGGATTACCTCAGAATTTACAAAGGTCTGAAGTGAAGTGGGTACCATATTCAAAATATAATTTAGATTGGATGATGGAGGGTTCCGAGACAAGGACAATGGATCCACATATGGATTCAAAATTGAGCAAAGGTTTGGCCTCGCAACATTTTGGCTATCTGCAATGGTCACGTGTGGTTTTGGAATAAAGGTGATGCCACGTAGATATTGATGGAGTTCCACACCCAAACCACCGGGGTTGGGAGCAGTGTTTACCGGTGGTTAGGCAGGGAAGGTGTAAAAAGAAGAGAGTGATAAACAGAGGAAATGTGAACCGACCTATCAAATGCTACGTCTTCGTCCATCTCCATGGCCACACCACACCCAAAACACCGGGGCTGGGGGCGGTGTTCACGCTTCCTTAGCCCCTCCAGCTCAGCCATCCACACTCCGGATAGCCTTATGTAAGCCGACAAAATTCAAGGAATCTTTGACTCAACATTAAATGGGAGTGTGGGTTTGACTTGACCTAGGAGACAAATGCAATTAATGATGTGGGACTCGGCTCTGCTGACTTGGCGAGTGCTGAGTGGAGGTGTGCTCCTCACACACAAGAAAGGGCAGATAGTGTTTTGGCTTTTTCATGCATGAAAACTAGTCATATCGCCACTCATGAACAAACCAATTGAGTCAGTGACATGCATATAAATCAAAGAAATTGAGCAGAAATTTAATAAGTTGATAGATCTTGATTTCCAATGTTAGAAGACGGGCTGGCATGGGAATTAATTCCAATCTCAGAAAATCATGTTCATACCTATTAAGCTACACTCCAAAAACCATATCATCTCGGAAAATGTTATCCACAACTCCATTTTATCTCGGAAAATGCATGCATATAGCACTTGTATCACAACTCAAACAACTTGTTCATTCCAAAATAAATACCCAAACACTTCTAAAGATCAATTCTTTCGAATTTCATACCCTCTGTTATAATATTTTACCCCATAACAATTTTTGTATTTTTCCAAAACACTTTCAAAGCATATATAAATCAATATGAACTAAAGATAAGTATTCCTAGATAAAGGCTTAGATAAACACTAGGAAACGAAAAAACATAAGATACAATCACAAAGGAACAACTGGATAATTACACTTATCAATTCAATCCAGTGCAAGCTTTGGGACACGGGTGAAGAAACGGTTGATAATGCACTTATCAGTTGCTCTTTCGCTTCATCTGTTATAGAGTGGATCTTGAATTGGTGTGGTATTCACCAGAAACGATTCTCAGGTGTAACTGATCTCTTAGACTTTGGTGCTACATAGGGTAATTGTCCTAAGAATGGAAGACGTTATCCATCATTTTGTATGGTCTTATTTGGATAATTTGGAAGACGAGGAATAATAAAGTATACAACAATTTGATTCAATCCATCACTGCAGTTGCGGATGATGTGATTTCAATGACGTATTCTTGGCACAAATATAGGGAAAAAATTCAAAAAATGTAAATGGATTTACCACTTTTGTTCTCCTTTTATTTGTTGTAATATGTAATTGCACCTCGCTCTTTGGCCCTGTTAGTTCCTTGCTAGTCTTGGGTCTTTTATATATTTATTCGTCGTTTTCAAAAAAAAAAAGATGACATAATTTGTCTAGTTTTGTCTATATTTCTTTCTACATTGAGATTAGGTTTATTTTAATATGTTTGTGGGTGTTGAGTGTAGCGTAGGCAAAGAAAAATCAAGTGAGGTTTTTTTTTTTTTTTTTTTTTTTTTTTTTTTTTTTTTTTTTTTTTAATGTAAGTTTGAGTTATGTTAATAAAAGAAAAAGTTGTGTTTGTTAAAACATAGCCGTGAGGTTTCTTATCAAGTGGTCACTATAACACTTTGAGAGGTTTTGTGAATTTGTGCAAAGAGAATTACAGGTTTAGGCTGAACTATTCTTCTTCAATATAGTAGATTTTTTTTTAACTTTTGCATTTAGAGTATAAGGAGAATATATATTTAATCCATTTATTATTACAAGATCGAAATATAGGAGCCTTTATTTAGCAAAGGGGTAACAATTGTGACACTAAGCTTCACCAGCAGCAATAGGAAGATAAAAGCCTCTCCCTTCCCTCTCGTCATGGCTGGTTTTCATTTCATGGTAGAATACCGTATACGCCACAAGCATAAAGAGTTGCCACAAGGAAAAGAATCCGTTCGAGAAAGGAATCGTGATTGCCAGCAGTGTGCTCCTGCTCAACTCAATGTTTGCAAGGAGATAATTCGCCATCTGATGAACAACACCATAGGCAACCACAAAACGAACAAGTATCAGTGACGCTTTTAGTCTTTTGCCTTTGATTAGATCTGCAGCCCTCCCAATTGCTTTAACACCACTAAAACCTTCCTCTAAGACAGAAACAACCATACTTACTATCCAAAGGGAAGCCATGTAAAAGTAACAAACTGGGATCGAAAGAGTGATTGCTCCTAAGGAAAAAAGTACCCATGAATTTGCTGCCAAGATGGTGGTTATGGTCATAGAAATTAAGTAAAGAAAGACGATGCCCAAAGTCAGCAGAATCATGTAAAAGCTAGTGACTAATGGTCTTTTCCAACTTTTTATTAATATCAAGTTAAGGTTTTTTGGGTCTAATAGTTTGTCAGTGTAAGCTTCATATGATGATGAAACTATGGCCACGAAGAAAGTTATTGAGATGATAGAGGAAATCGCCATGATCAAGAGTTTGACAAGGATAATTTCACGAACGTCGGTGAGTGCGCCTGCATAATTGGTTTGATCAATATTGTAACTGAAATCTTGAACCATGTTCGGGTACTTAGCCAACTGCAACACAAAATCCTTAATGACAGGTGCAAGCAAATACTTCTGAGCAAAATCTAAGAGGGAATAAGAAACAAATACAAGGAGTAGGATTGGACCCAGTACTTTCCCGTTTCTTCTTGTGGTTGTGAAAGACTCTCTAATGATTTCAAAGAACCCTAAAGAAGACTGGGATCGAGGGATAAATTTGTTCTCCATTTTTTTGATGTTTACGTTCTTATTGATTAAAATTCATTAGAGTTTGAGTTTTATAGAGGTAATTTTGGCCTGGTTCTCTTGTCAATTGTCATTTTCAACATATTAATGATTGAAGAAATATTCCGACGTACTAAAAACGTTGATAATTCCAAGGATATTACACGTTATATAAATTTGATCGGTAGTTCCAAGTATTTTCCCACCAATCTAAAGTTTTTTCGTTGCTGGACTTTTAATAACTAAATGTTAAAACATTTCGTGTTCCGAACGTTTTCCAAAATTGAAAGACTTTTTTGGATCAATGATGAAGACTTGCTGGCTACGCAAATAATACTTAAATAATTTAGAAATTGTACATGATGATGGATCGATTTTATTAAATTCGAAAACTAGAAAAAAAATCAAATTTACTGATACTGAAATGGTATCCCAAATTGAGACATAATCATTAACAAGATGAATCTAATCCAATTTACAAAATAAATTTTCATAAATGGTTCCAATGGATTTCGGAATATTAAGTTTAGTCCTTTATTATTTCCGATTTCATGAAAGGTTATATGGTGTCGATATATACAAGTATGATCAATTGAGAACACAAAAATGTTGAGAACGTAAGAACACATCTGACCCATCTAAATATTCAAATCTAAGGCTATTATCAAACGGATAATTTATGTTAATTCTAAAACTATTGGTAGTAAAGTGTATCTTTTAAAATGGCATAAGGGTATATCAGTAATTGAAACTTTGTGAATCCTATAATTTCTCATTCCGACTTTTATTTCCATTAAAGATTGTCGTCTTCCTATTCATCCCCCTCTAAAACGATATTTATAGCCCTAATCGGGAGAACACCAATCTACAATGTCGCCGCCTCTACAACTGTGCTAGCCCCGAAATCCGCTAAAGCCGCTTATCCACACAAGTTAGTGTCACAATCGGTGGTGATCAGACTCTTATCGTCGTTTCTGTCTTTTGCTAGCTGTCAAACTCACCTCGTCGGAGCACAAGAACCAGAAAACATACCATCGCCGACATGAAAGGTCTCTTCAAGTTAAAACCTAAGACGTCTCCGTCAAACTCAGGATCTCCGCATATACGTTGACAGCAATCCCGATAGTCGCGAAAGCATACGCGAAGATAAGGTTTCATGTTACAATTTTACTCAATTAGGTTAACTTTTGTTCGATGCAATCTATTGATATATATTTTATATTCTACTATGAAAAATGATTTCTTTGGCGAAATTTAGTTGAAATGCTAATGATACGGATGTAATTTCTACCTTTGCTATATACAGGTGGGGTTGTGATTTTATTAATGTTGTTAATTTCATGTTCTTGCTTGTTAATCATTGATTTTATTAAGGTTGTTAATTCTAATCTCATTTGTGACACTCTCTAAGTCAGCAATGAGTTTTGTCATGTGCCTCATGGGATCGCCAGCTATGGTTTTCAATTATGATTAGAGTGGTATTTGATTATGATTAGAAGTGGATTCATTTGTGATTAAGGATATATATATATATATATATATATATATATATATATATATATATATATATTCATTTATGAATATAATTACAATTATATGATTTCATTTATAAATATAATTTCAATTATAGGAGTTCATATGCATTTTATATTTTGTTCATGTATCTTCATATATAATCGGACGTCATATGTGTTCTTCTAAATCTTTTTCATTTAGTTGACTGTTAATTGTATTTATTTCTTTATTTGACAGTGTGTAAATGAAATCGAGATACTTCTACAAACGGAATGTTGGAGTGCTAATATACAACCAAACAATACAAAGTGGAACAGATCTCGCCTTATTTATTTATAATTATATAATAATAATTAATTATTTTTCTTATCATCTTTTTATGTTGTATTCAAATGTGATTATAGAAAAATAGATATGTACTACATTGTAACTTTTTTTATTATTAGTTATGAATAGATATATAATCCGTACACACACACACACACACACACACACATATATATATATATATATATATATATATATATATATATATCCAATATGTTTTATTTATTTATGATGAAACTTGTATTGTAATTTTTCTATATAAATTGTGTTATATTAGTTTATTATTATAACTCAATTAATTAGATAGCATCCTATGATTGTAGGAATTAATTAATTATTCATATTTCATTACATTGTAGAATTCCTTTTATGCCCTTATGGAATGATTGGTCTACAATTGTTCTCGCGTTCTTAACATTTTATGTGTTCTCATTTGAACCTCTTCCTATATATATATATATATATATATATATATATATATATATATATATATATATATATATATATCCAATATGTTTTATTTATTTATGATTAAAGTTGTATTGTAATTTTTCTATATAAATTGTGTTATATTTGTTTATTATTATAACTTAATTCATGTATTCTTCCATGATAACAACAGATTCGCATATGACTACAAAAATGTTTTTATTTTTGTATGATTACACATATTCGGTTGAATGATTAATTCATCAATCTGTTTGATATACTGGCAAATATATATATATATATATATATATATATATATATATATATATATATATATATATATATAACATTTTTTAATCATGGTAAAAACATCTTTTTAATAATCTTATTGATTAAAAATAGATTAAATTCATTTCTAGTATTTAGTTAAAAAAATCAATTAGTTAGATAGCATTCTATGATTGTAGGAATTAATTAATTATTCATATTTAATTACATTGTAGAATTCCTTTTATGCCCTTATGGAATGATTGGTCTATAATTATTCTCGCGTTCTCAACATTTTCTGTGTTCTCAGTTGAACCTCTTCATATATATATATATATATATATATATATATATATATATATATATATATATATATATATATATATCATCGTTGGTCGTTCATCTATAAAAATTACTTTTATAGCAGTTTTAACTTACATTATATTTTCCTTTAAATAAAGTTATTTAAAAATTTTAAATAAGTAACACTTCCACCCCTGCTGACCACCAGCGATGACGACCAGGCTGGAAAAATCATGTTGGTCAGACTTTTGCGATTGTCCTCTCCGGTGATCAGCATCGCCACCGCTAAGCAACTCTTCTCTTTCTCCGTCGCCCCTTCATTCTTGCGGCCATACTACAACATAGTGGAATTGGGAACCCTTATTCCCCACCCTACCATGTGAGATCTACTTCATCGCCACCACCTACCATATAACGTCCGTGTTTCTAGCTAAGCTTTAGTATGATGATGTAATAGTTAAGGTCAACAATTGTAATCTATTTTAAATTAATAAAGAAGAATTATTTGAGTATTATGTGATTTCTGTGATTTTATGTGCATTATACTTATTTATAACGACGTAATAAAATAATAATAAAAATAAGCATAAAAAATAACTAATAGATTGACCCAATACCTATGAAGAAATTTGAAGTAGTCGTAATAAGGATTCCTGGGATATAAGGAACGCTAAAATCCAACTTATAACGAAGAAGCTATGACATATTGAAGTTTTGTGGCAAAACCGGCACGACATTGAGAATCGTAAAAAGTGAATTCACGTTAAAAATACTTTTTATCCTTAGCGATCTAAACGAAAGTCGTAGTATATGTTAAACCGAGATAATGCATAAAAAGAACGTCCAAATATGACTTCGTATGAGGAGGTTATGATTTTTCTAAGATTAGCACAGCAGTGCACAACCCGGAAATTGTATTTTAGATTGGTCAATTTTTATCCTAAACAATCTAAACTAGAATTGAAAATCTCATTAATAGGAGCTCAACGATATAAAAAAATTTGAAAACAGAGCTCGTATGCGAAAGATATGGACAAAAGTTAGTCCCTACTCTTCGAGTGTGGCAATTCGATAGAATTTTGTAAATCTGAGATAGAATGAAATTAGACAACGGGATCCAAATGAAAGTTGTAATACTCGTAAATAACAATGTATGGATATATAGAACGTCGAGAATAGATCTTGTACGTAAAAGATATGGACGGAACTTAGTCTCTACTCTTCGAGCGCGATAAATTCGATACAGACTTGTAAATCTGAGATAGAATGAGAGTTATAGTACTCATAAATACCAATGTCTAGATAAATAGCATATAGAAAACGGAGCTTGTATGCGGAAGATACAGATAAAACTTAGGGCTTACTTTATGATCAAACCCCTATAAATAAAGGATGAATTCTTCATATTTTGTTACACCATTTCTCTAAACTCTCCTTAGAATCCTTGTTTCTTTCTTGTTCAATTTCTCCTAGTTTTAGGGTGCGATAGAGAATCTCGATTCGTCAAAAGGCCAATGAAAGAAGTTTGTAGAGTCGGAGTTCTGTCTATGTAATTTGCCAATTTTCATTAAAAACCCGGTATGTTAAGCTATGCTATTGTGTTTTCAATGTAACTTATATTTATAGTCTTAAGTCGTTATTATGAACCTATAAAAAATATATGTGTTAAGTATTATAAAACATAAAGTGTTATTATAATATCTTTTAACTACTCGTGGTATGGGGAATCTGTTTTGAAGGGTCGCATAGGGTTGTTGAATATTATAAGTGCTATAATGCCAAAATAGTCCTGCGCTCCGATGTTTCATGCCTGACCCCTGTCTGTACATTGTGGTTGAAAAGTTTTTTTTAACATTTATAAAATAATAACGCTCGTAAATAGTCGCGATAAAAATTAGACTAACATCTAGTGGTAATAATACTAGGTTTCGTCGAAGGAAAATAAGTTATTAGAAGCGAAGTGCAACCCGAGTTGGGAATCATCACTTTAACAAGTGAGTGCATAGTTACTTTCATCTTACACAAAGATATGAAGTATTTAATATAAATTACGTGCTATGTGTTCATATTATTTGTGTTCCTGATATCTATGTTGGATGAACGATTTATACATGTTTTAAATGATTTAAAATATATATGTATTTTATATCTGCGAATATGTTGGGTAGAATATGGGTAGATGAAATAGTTGATGTGTAATTAAATAAAATGATGAGAGGCCTCGATGTTTAGGATGATCCAGTCATCTAGCGGAGTATAGATGACGGCCACAGACTATTCTAGACAGTCTAGTGGAACGCTAGCAGGCTCGCAACCTCTAGGTGTTTATCAACGATGTGTTCACCGTTGTACTCTACCCCCCTCATTGTTGCCTTACGATCATATATCA
The DNA here is from genome assembly GCF_051521515.1 of Lactuca serriola. NCBI lineage: Eukaryota > Viridiplantae > Streptophyta > Magnoliopsida > Asterales > Asteraceae > Lactuca > Lactuca serriola. Next base: position 75,536,009 of record NC_136414.1, read on the forward strand.
ATGAGGAATACCCTTAGCAGTAGTATCTATCCTGATGAAAATCCTTAGGCTAGGTCCCTTGAATTAGATGTTTTAGGGACAGAAATTGATGATAACGGGAATGGGTAATCGGGTTGATTGATGTGATGAAACTAATAAAATTAATTATTGTGGGTTGAAACCCTATATGCTTACCAGGCTCCCAAGCCTGACCCACTCAGTTTCTTGTATTGTAGGTAGTGGCAAAAGAGCATATATGTGATGATCGGATGACAGTTTACGGATTATGGACCAGTAGATATAAGTAAATGTTGTAAGGCCTATGTTGTTTTGGTTTATGCTTTTGAGTTGTATTAATAATGACATCCCTAGTGGGTTATGAGCATAACTATATCCTATGTGATTATGCAACCCTAATTGCTTAGGATTTAAGTTTTTCACTTGTTGAACATGCAATTGAATTCCAAAGCAATAAACCCTAGATCTAGCATAAAATTTTTGAAAATCATATAACAAAAGGGTTTTCATGTTTACCTTGCTTGTTATGTAGTAATAACAAGAAATCTTTGTAGATCCTTGACTCTTGAAAGCTTAGTGTCGCAAAGGTTCCACCTCTAATGGCTCACAAGCACCACTATCTAAAGGATGAGAGGAGAGAGGATGGAAACACCTAGAATTTCGGCTAGGGTTCTATGGATGCAAGCATTGGCCGAAAATTCTAAGTCTAGGGGTTTCTTATATATCTGAGGGTTGCTAGGGTTTCTGGACGAAACGCTAATTTCCTGCTTAAGGCTTAAGCAACCCGTGGACCTCCCACTAAGAAGCCTTGGAAAAAATCTATACGGCTTCCTTATAGAATTTCGTTCACTCCTAATTAAGGAGTCCACCAGTCCAGTTTCACAACTATCAAATATTTACAAAACAACCCCGATTCTTTTAATCAGTTCCTTTCATTCCAAAATTAATTCCAAATTAATTTTTGATTAAATACCAATTAAATAACATGATTTCTATTTAATATATTATTTTCATAATACATTAAGAAATCAATTTATTATTCCATATAATAAATCCAACTTCTTTCTCCAAAAGTCATCCTGTCAAGTTGCTAAGGTGAAGACAACCCAAAAGGACCATGCTACTATCAAATCAAGCACATACCAATTAAAGTTATGGGCTTATACACCTAATCCAACAGTCTCCCACTTGGATAATTCTAATAACTATAATTGCAAGTACGACTTCAAAATCTGACTAGCAATCATCGCTTTTAAAAGCTGTTGTCGAACTCTGACCCAGTTAGTTGTGTGTCCTTAAGATAAGGGATCATATAATCCTCCGTTTTGCAAGATATCATGTAGACAAAGACATGGAACATAATCATTCTCATTGTCCAACAGTTAGTTTCCCGATTTCTGATTTTTATGAAGAAAAACTTAATTGAACACATCAATTAAGTCCTGACCGGGCCAGACACATAAGTCAACACTAAATCATCGAGGGTCCCAAGATATCGCTTTTACCCCTTAGGATAAAAGAAACAGATAAACTTTGAGTTATATGTTGTACTATGTAATCATCAAATCGTCCACAACAATACGTTTTATAATGTCAAGTTACCGATGCGTCTATGCATTATCAATGTGCAACCAACTCATAAACAACAACTCATATATCTCGGTTTAAAGACTATACGATATTATCGTCTCATAATTACTCGTGATAAATTCCATGAAGTAATTATATGAGTGTAGGTTTAATCTAATACTCAAATCCCCATTTCAGGAGTACTCATGAACGTTGCAGCAAACAATTGCTTTGTTTAAACACTTAGATAATCTAGAAACCAATTCATGAAAGTCATAATTCACTACTTACTTCCAAAGTATGATCGACTGTGGATAATTTGAATAATACAATTATTCCGGAAGTAAAACATGCAAATTTGAAACACAAAATAAACAATTGACAAATGATAGTAAACCATACTCATAAATAAATATCCATTATTTAATAATCAAATGTCAATTACATTTATATTGTTACAAGTTTCTAAAATATCTATCTAATCACTAAAAGTAATATCATCCTTCAGAACAACGTGCCTCGTATGTTGAACGTGCTTAATCCTACTCAAACCCTTTGTGAGGGGATCTATAGGATTCTCTTCTGACGAAACCCACTTGACGATGAGGAGTCATTCTTCTACTCAATGTCTGATGAAGTGGTATTTTTCTATCGATATGCTTGATCTTCCATGATCCCTTGGTTCCTTGGTCAATGCAATGGCTCCTTCATTATCGCAGAAAATCTCCATGGGCTCCTTTATGGCTGGCACAACTCCAAAGTCTCCAATGAAGTTCTTAAACCATATAGCCTTCTTTGACGCTTCACTCGCGGCTATATACTCCGGCTCACACGTTGAATCAGCCACGGTCTCCTACTTGGAACTTTTCCAAGTTACTACTCCTCCATTGAGTGTAAACACCCAAATAGACTGAGAACGAAAGTTTTCTCGGTATGTCTGAAAACAGGCATCGCTATAACCAGTAACTCTCAAGTCATCACTGCCACCAAGTACAAGGAACCCGTCCTTAGTCCTTTGCATATACTTAAGAATGTTCTTGACTGCTATCCAGTGAGATTTACCCGGGTTCCCTTGATATCGGCTGACCATGCTCAAAGCAAAAGCCACATCAGGACGAGTACATGTCATTGCATACATGATAGAGCCAACGGTGGAAGCATATGGAACTCGACTCATTTCTGTCATCTTGGCATCAGTACTCGGATTCTGAGTCTTACTGAGCTTGGTATTACTCTGGATAGGTAACTCTCCCTTCTTGGAATTCTCCATGCTAAAACGCTTTAGCACTTTATCCAAGTAAGTACATTGACTAAGTCCAATTAGTCTTGTACTCTTATTTCTCAAAATCCTTATTCCCAGAATATAGGCAACCTCTCCTAGATCCCTTATAGTGAATCACTTTCCAATCCAGGACTTTACTTCCTGCAAGATTGGAACATCATTTCCTATGAGTAGTCTGTCATTAACATACAATACTAGAAAGCTAACTATACTCCCATTAGCTTTCACATATACACATGACTCATCCTCAATCCTAGAGAAACCAAACTCTTTGAGTTTCTCATCAAAGCAAAGATTCCATTTGTGAGAAGCTTGCTTCAATCCATAGATTGATTTCTTAAGCTTACACACTCTATTGGGGTACTTAGCATCCACAAAAACCTCTATCTAACACATGTAAACATCTTTAGCCAACTTCCCATTAATGAAAGCGGTTTAAACATCCATCTGCCAGATTGTATAATCAAGAAACGCAGTTGTGGCTAACATAACCCTAATAGATTTGATATTGGCCACTGGTGAGAAGGTCTCATCATAATCAACCCTAGGGGTTTGAGTAAAGCCCTTCTCCACCAGTTGTGCCTTGAACGTGTGTACCTTTCCATCCTTGTCACTCTTCTTCTTGAAGATCCATTTGCACCCAACTGTCTTTCGACCTGGTACATTGTCAACCAAGTTCCAAACTTGATTGTCATACATGGACTAGATCTCGCTGTCCATTACTTCTTTCCATTTAGCAAACTCGGGGCCCGCCATGTCTTCCTTGTAGCTAGAAGGCTCATCCAAAATTACCAGTGTACTATCACTGATAAATGTATCAACAATCGTAGTAATATAAAAACCATAAAACTTTGGTGCCATTCTAACTCGAGTGAAACACCTAAGAGTTAACGACTCGTCAAATGGTTCAAAAAGAATTTCTTCCTCGGGTTGAGTGCTAGTGTTAGAGGTTCCTTCATCACATCAATCTTGAATTTCTTCAAGATCAATTATACTCCCACTATCTTCTTTGCATATGAGTTCCCTCTCATGGCCCTTCATGCTACAAAGACCGCGTTCTCATTAGGTCTGTAGAACAAGTATCTGAAAGAATTTTGTGGGTAGCCGATGAAAATACATCGCTCAATTTGAGGTTCAAGCTTGTCGTGAGTCTTTCGTCTAATGAAAGCTTCACAAGGCCAAACCTTGATATGTGCCAACGATGGAACCTTCCATGTCCATATCTCGTGAGGTGTTTTGGCAATCTTCTTTGTCGGGACTAGATTAAGGATATAGGTGGTTGTCTCTAAGGCATAACCCAGAACGATATTGGAAGCGAAGCTCGACTCATAATGGAACGAACCATGTCCAACATGGTCCTATTATTCCTCTCAGCCACACGATTAAGTTGTGGTGTCCTAGGAGGTGTCAGTTGTCAAACAAATCCACATTCCTTGAGGTAGTCGTGGAACTCGATACTAAGATATTCACCACCCCTCTCGGATCTGAGCATCATGATATTCCTGCCGGATTGATTTTTGACTTCATGTTTGCACTCTTCGAACTTTTTAAAGTTTTCTGACTTATGCTTGATTAAGTAGATATATCCATATCTTCTATAATCATCAGTAAAAGTCACATAAAATCAACTCGCATCCCTTATGGTGGATCTGAAGGACCCACACACATCGGTGTGTATAAGATCCAACAATTCCTCACCACTTTCACACGAACCCGTGAAATGTGATTTAGTCATCTTTCCACATAAACAAGACTCGCATATATCATTCCACCTTAGGATCAACTGATTCCAACACTCCATCCTTTTGGACTTGGGCAATGTGCTTATTGTTGACATGTCCAAGATGACAATGCCACAAGCATGCCTTGTCTAAACCATTAGACGAATCAATACGCAACACACTATTTCAAAAATTGTCAAAAACCATCACAATTTCATATACACCATCACAAGGCAATGCTTCAAAATAAAATACACCATTATAATAAGCATTAATAGATCCATTTTCATTATTAAAAGAATATGTAAAACCTTGTCTGTACAAACCATGACAATAAATAATATTCCTCTTCATTTCTGACGAGTAGCAACAATTATTTAAGTCTAAACATATTCCACTACTAAGCAATTAAGAATAAATGTCGATCTTGGTAACAGGTGACGGTCTCCTATTGCCCATTATCAGGATCATCTTCCCAAGATCCACATTCCTACTTGCTCTTAGTCCCTGCAAGTCAGAGCAAATGTGAAAACCACATCCTATATCGAGGACCCAAGAATTAGAATGCGATGAATTTTTAGACAAAATAGTGTAAATACCTTCCGAGGTAGGCTTAATCTTGTCATCCTTAATGTCGTGCAGGTACTTAGGGCAACTTCTCTTCCAATTCCCCTTGTCTTTCCAGTAAAAGTACGTTGCATCCTTTGGATCGTAGGTAGGGGGAGTAGAATTGGTTTTTCCTTTGGATCCACTACTAGAAGACCCATCATGAGACTTTCAGCGATTCTCAGCAAGCCTTGAAGTTTACTCAGTGTGACTTCCTCTTTGCTCAGATGATAAGTCATCTTGAACTGGTCATATCAAGGAGGTAATGAGTGCAAGACTATGTCAATAGCCAACTCCTCATCGAAGTTCACATTCAACTTGAGTAAACGATCCACATATCTCTGCATGTGTTGCAGGTGGGTCGTGACGAACTCTCCATCCTTCATCTTGGTGGTTATGAGTGACCTGACTATTTCATACCGTTCATGATGCGCACTTTGATGGTACTTCTCCACAAAGTCCTATCACATCTCGTAAGGCCAATAGTCCTCATAAAATCATTGTAGCTCCAGAGTCAAAGTCGCCACCATAATGCAAGACACTTTAGTAGCATCCTTGCATTGGTCCCTATACTCAACCATTTCTTTAGGAGTAGCTTTTGTTTCATCTATCTTGTTCAACTGTTTATCAAGGACGTATTCCTTGTCCTTGTAAAGCAAGGTCGTTCGGATGTTTCAGATCTAATCATTAAAATTGGAACCATCAAATGTGACCCTCGCACAAATGTTCAAGAGCAAGAAAGAGTTTGAGTTGTTGTTGTTGGAGGAGCCAGAAGCGTTGTTTAAGCTAGACATCTGAGAAAGAAGAAGAATATGTTTTAGATTAGATACGATATCAATAATATAACACCCAAAATAAAATATTAAGGCTAGGACCCAACATAATTATTCACAATTTAGAAAAGGGATGTCGTAATCCAATTGTAAATTATTTAAAGGTAGGTAAACGATGATTTATCAATTCCAACATGAAAACTAAATTTTAAATGAATTAGGTTTTGAATGAAATGAAATTCCTAGATCTTTTGAGATTCATTGAGCTATTCAATGGCATGTTTAATCTTGATTTTGCCCTTTAAATTTGTGAATGGGATACCAAGGATCACAAACAAGGTGTGAATAACCATGCAAATTAGCTTGGTACTCTCGATGTCATTTACCACCTAATCAATGTGTCGGTTAACCACACACGCTACATTGATCAATGATAATTTACGAGCTACCCATTTCCACCCTTATTTAGTCCAAGTTAGTGTGTCGGTTAACCACACACGCTCCACTAATGACTTTAAAAAATGCAATGTGCAATTTCATGGATTAGCTTCAAATTCACATTTTCCTAAAGTAACTAAGATTCGGAATTTATAAAAACATGTAGTTACTTTATATTTATCATTAGACTTATTAATGAGAGATTAATGTCATATCCTACCCATTCGGCTAACGACCCTCTACTAGTCAAGAATGCGGTGGGTAAAAGAGTGCGGTGGGTAAGAATGGATACCCAATGTCGGTCATTTTATAGGCCACTTCCTTAAACTCCCCTTATAGACCAACTTTGTGAATGAGGCCTACTAATGGTATGACTGACTTTTCTTATACATATATATAATTTGATTTTATAATAGTATAAGGGTGTATTTTAAACTTTTAAAATACTAGGGTTCTAGAATTTAAGTTTTCAAAATTAAACTTAATGGGTATTTTTAAAACTTTTCAAAAGTACTAGATCAAATTTTAAATAATTAAATTAATCAAACAATTTTGTCTTTATTTCAAAATTTGACCAAATCTCTTAATTTTATAAGGATATAGATTTACCGTTCTATAAAATTCAATTTTAGACAGTTAAAACGAATTTGGAAATTATCCTAATCAAATAAAAGATATCAAAATTGAAAAATCTGGGATCTGACAGCCCAACTCGTCGAGTTATTACAATGAACTCGTCGAGTCTGATGAATAGATTAACGAATCTATTCCCTTCTCCTTTGGACAATTTACATATGCATCAAATTCAACTGAAAAACATCATAGGCTCTGATACCACTGATGGGTTATGAGCATAACTACATCCTATGTGATCATGGAACCCTAATTGCTTTGGATCTATGTTTTTCACTAGTTGAACATGCAATTAAATACCAACGTAATAAACCCTAGATCTAGCATACAATTTTTTAAAATCATATAACAAAATGGTTTTGATGTTTACCTTGCTTGTTATGTAGTAATAACAATAACTCCTTGTAGATCCTTGACTCCTAAAATCTTAGTGCCTCAAATGTTCCACCTATAATGGCTCACAAACACCACTAACAAAAGGATGAGAGGAGAGAGGATGGAAGCACAGAGAATTTCGGATAGGGTTCTATGGATGTAAGCATTAGCCAAAAATCCTAAGTCTAGGGGTTCCTTATATAGTTATGGCTGCTAGGGTTTCTAAAGGAAACCCTAATTTCCTGCTTAAGGCATAAGCAACCCATGGACCTCCAACTAAGATCCCTTGGACGAAATCTATAGGGCTTCCTTATATAATTTCATACACTCCAAATTAAGGAGTCCATCAGCCCAGTTTCACATCTATCAATGATTTGCAAAACTGCCACTGTTCTTTTAATCAGTTCCTTTATTTCCAAAATTAATTCCAAATTAATTTCTGATTAAATACTAACTAAATAACATGATTTCTAATAAATATATTATTTTCATAATACATTAATAAATCAATTTATTATTCCAAATAATAAATACAACCTCTCTCTCTCCAAAAGTCATCATGTCAAGTTGCTAAGGTGAAGGCAACCTAAAAGGACCATGATACTCTCAAATCAAGTACATACTGATTATAGTTATGGGCTTAGACACCTAATCCAACAATCCCGAGGTTTTATATAATGAAATACATTTCTTCAAAAATGCTTTGAAAAATCTTTATCATATTTTTGGGAATAAATTTTGCAACAATTTCTTTAAAAAGTTACTCTGATTTTCAAATAAAGCATAAACAAATCGGTCTTTTCTGGCCGTGAAATTGGGGAAGTCATAGTTGGTATCTGAGCATTAGTTTAAGCAAACTAGGAATTCATAGGATTTCTAGACTTAACCTTAGAATGCTAAACGATGATTGTGAGAGGAGTGTCTGCTACATTTTAGACACAAGCACTAGCTTATTTTAGAGAAGATGCCTAAATTGATTTTATGTGCTAAATGATTTATGTTATAGCTATAATGATGCCTTATATGCCATTATTTGATCGGATCGATAGACTCTTACCAACCGGATCTAGAAACCTTATGTGAAACATCCCAAAAATACGGTTCAAAAATTATGTTTTGATTATTTATAAAAACCATAAATACCATTTGTTATCTCATAAAAACATAAGTATTGTGTCTCAAATCAACATAAATAGATACTGTATCAAAATCATGTGCCAAATATCAAAGTCTAAACATCCCAGGCTGAATCAATGGTGTGTGCACTGCAATCATCCTGAGGTCTTCCCTTTACTACCGGAAGTACCTGCTACCAAAACTGAAAAATGTAAGCACGAAACTTAGTAAGTCTCCCCAAACGACCCCATACCATACATATAACACATAACATGCAACCAGGATATACGGGCCTTGCCCACAGTTGATATGATATGAGCCCCCGCCCACACTCAGCTAACTATGAGATACATGCCTCACCTACACTCAACTATCTTAGAGATAGGAGCCTCGCCCATACTCTGCTAACTAAGAGATAAGCCCACACTCGGCTGGCTAGGAGGTATAGGCCTCACCCACGCTCCACTATCCGGGAGATATGGGCCCCCGCCCACACCCTGCTAACTAAACATAGATACAAGTATCACACAGACAACAAGTGTAACTATAATCTACCAGTTCAATAACATACTCAGATAATACTAAGATACGGGCCCACCCCACACTTAGCTACTAATCATAACAAGTCTAAGATATGGGCCCAGTCCACACTTAGCTACTAATATATAATCATTCTAAGATACGGGCCCAACCCACACTTAGCTACTCTACACAGGCCGACATTGGTGCCTTAGATCCGTTCCTATTGAAGGAAACTCACCTCGCAAAGCTGATGCTGAAATCTCGAGTGAGGAATCTCCAATGGTTGCTCCAACGATCCCCCGACTATTACTATCACAATAGCACTTAGTCAAAACCTAATAATCCTCCTTAGGGTAAAATGACCATTTTACTCCTGGTTAAAGTCAACGCTTTGGTTAAAGTTAACATTTGGGGATGACCAACACGTCGAGTTCTTTAACTCAATAGTCTTGAAATCACGACCTAACTCACCGAGTCATCCCCTGAATCGCCGAGTTCTATCGGGCTGCTTACGATCATGATTTAGCGAATCAACTTGTCGAGTCCCTTCATAGACTCATCGAGTTCTATCTTAAGCAGAAACTGGACAAAACGACCCAACTCGTCAAGTTCCCATATGGAATCAACGAGTACCTCTGTCTGTTTGGCCATCTTAACATATTAAGCCTCTACTCTTAGATCTAAAGTCCAAACTTCGTCTATACACTGGAAATACCCTTTTTAAGGGTAAAGTTTCCGAGTTTACCTGCTAATAACCCATCTAAATGGGTTTAGCTAAAACTATAGTTCCTTAGGACATAGATCTTTGTCCAACAACCATGTTACTCCAAACCAATGCATGAGAACCCAAATCTAGGTCCTAGATACCAGAAGAACACGTAAAGCCTCATACTTTCTTTCTACGCATGGCCTTTTGGGGCACAAAAGGCCATAACAACACCTTAGAGCTTGGATGGGGGCTTCAATGGCATAAATTTTGCAACTTTATGCCTTAACAACCCTTAATGATCCCAGATCTGAAAGGATCCTTGCTTGGGACGTCCAAACCCCAAAGGTCAAGCTTCTTGAACCAAAACCCTCAAAAAGTGGAAATAACTAGATCTAATGAATAAATGATCAAGTTAGAGACTTGATTACCAGAAAGTGAAGGGAATAAGATGTTACTTTTGGGTATACAATCTTCTCTTGGAGTCCTCAAGCTTCTTCTTCTTCTACAAGCTTCAAAACACACAAGAAAACTAAAAAATGGCTCACACACTCACACAATGCTCTAGGGTTTCATGGATTAGGGTTTGGGACTTGGAGGCTGGAAATAAGGCCAAAAGGTGGGGATTAAGATGCTTATAGGGTGCAAAACCCCAAAATTAGGGTTTCACTCTCGCAGACCTACTCGCCGAGTCGAGATCTCTCGACTCATCAAGTAGATAACTTAAAACTTGCGTCCAAGACTCCTTTCTACTCGACGTGTCTGGGGCTTCCAAAACGTCAAGTGGCCCTATCAAAATGAATAATTTATAAATAAATTTGTATCATAAACCAGGCGTTACATTATTTGTTTAGATTTCTAAACGTTCGACTACGATATTTGAATTGGCATGTGACCTTTCAGAGTAACACGGAGGATTTATACGCCTAGCGTAAATAAATGTTTCCCTGTCTTAAAATTCTTGTCTCGAACTTCTACTTGGTACCTACTAAACTCTCCAAGATATATAGGTTTGCTAATGGATTGCTAGCAGACTTTGGTCCAATGGTCCATCAAGTAGCCACCTTGAAAGCCGCCATATGTGCAGCTAAGAATGTTGAGACCCAAATAAAAGAAAAGGGTCTGGAGGGAGATAAGGTTGGCGATAAGAGGAAGTTTGATGGATCTTCAAGGTCCAAAAAGAATAAAAAATTCTCTAAGTTTGGTTCTAATAAGTTCGGAGGAGGAGGAGATGAAGCAAGATGGTGCGAGAAGTGAAAAAGGAAGCACTTTGGAAAATGTAGCGAGGAGGTGACTTGTTACAAGTGTAGGAAGGCTGGGCATTACGCCAATGTGTGTACATCCAGCAAAAGGGTGTGTTATGGGTGTAACGAAGAAGGGCATATTGCAAAGGACTACTCGAAGAAGAAGGAGGTAGTAAGGCCTAATGTTCCACCGAGGCCTAAGGCAAGAGCATTCTAGATGACCCTGGAAGCGGCAAGAGATGAAGAAGATATCGCTTCAGGTACATTTCTTTTAAATGGATTTCCTTCCAATATATTGTTTGACTTTGGAGCAAATTACTCCTTTATATCACATAAATTTGATGGAAAACTAGCATTGCTTGTGGATAAACTTGATAGTGCTCTAGTTGGAGAAGTTGGCAGTGGCAAATTCATAACTTTTAGCGATTGCATTAAGAACATAATCATCAACTTGAATGGAAATGAATTCCAAAAGGAGCAGTTACCCATTGAGTTGAATGGTTTCAACATCGTATTAGGAATGGATTGGCTTAGGGCCAATGATGCCGAGATACCATGCACGAATAAGATAGTAAGAGTAAAGCCACCGGGAAAAGATTCATTTATGGTGTACGGGGACAAATGTAGGGTGAATTCTAGAATCATTTCCCTGATGAAAGCCATAAAATGTTTGTCTAAAGGATGCACATCATACTTGGTATTTCTGATATATGAAAAGAAGGAGAAGAAGAAGATACAAAGAATATTGGTGGTGTATGACTATCCGGAGGTCTTTCTTGAAGATCTTCCTGGATTACTGCCTGATAGACATGTAGAGTTTCGAATAGACTTGTTGCCAGGGTCAACACCAATAGCGAAAGCACCATACCGACTAGCACCGACATAGATGAAGGAGCTTATGATGCAACTTCAGGGGTTGTTGGACAATGGTTTCATTAGACTTAATTCGTCACCCTAGGGAGCTCCGGTGTTATTCGTAAAGAAGAAGGATGGAAGCATAAGGATGTGCATAGACTATAGAGAGCTGAACAAGGAAACGGTAAAAAACAAGTACCCATTGCCAAGGATTGATGACTTGTTCGATCAGCTGCAAGGTTTGAGCTATTTCTCAAAGATCGATCTCAGGTCATGATATCATCAGTTGAACGTGAGAGAGCAAGATATTGAGAAGATTACATTCAGAATGAGATATGGACACTATGAGTTCTTGGTTATTTGAACTAACCAATACTCCAACACCATTCATAGATTTGATGAACATGGTTTGTAAACCATTCCTCCATAAATCCATGTTCGTAGATGACATTCTGATTTACTCAAAGAGCCAGCAGGAGCATGGCTAGCACCTGCGAGAAGTATTAGAAGTTTTGAATAAGGAGAAGTTGTACGCAAAGTTCTCCAAATCTGATTTTCGGATTCGAGAAGTCCAATTCTTGGGTCATGTGGTTAACCAAGAAAGTAAAATGGGTGATCCAACAAAGATTAAAGCTATGATGAAATAGGAACGAACAAAAAGTCCCACAGAGATTCGATGCTTTCTGGGGTTAGCTGGATATTACCGAAGATTTATCCATGGCTTTTCTTCGATAGTTGCCCCCATTGAAAGCTTTGACCCATAAAGGAGCTACATATACATGGAGTGAGTAACATGAAGAAGAATTCGAGAAGCTAAACAAGAAGTTTTATGAAGCACCGATTCTTTCTTTACCTGACAGAGTTGAAGACTTCGCAGTCTATATTGATGCATCTGGAATTAGGATAGGTGGTGTTCTAACCTAGAGAAATAAGGTGATAACATATGCATCTCGACAATTGAAATACCATGAAAAGAACTACCCCACTCATGATCTGGAGTTGGCAGCGGTAGTATTTGCATAGAGATATGGAGGCATTATCTTTATGGCACAAAGTGCAAACTCTTCACCGATTATAAAAGTCTCCAATATCTCTTTGATAAAAAAACAATTAAATATGTGGCAACGACGCTGTCTAGAGTTGGTCAAGGATTACGACTATGAGATACTTTACCATCCAGGTAAAGAAAATGTTGTAGCTGATGCTCTATGTCGAAAACTAAACCTTGAAAGAAAAAGGCCAAGAGCGTTAAGAATAGAATTTGTCTCAATAATCGTGGAAAGCATCAAGAAATCTCAGGAAGAAGCTTTGGAGAAAAATGACCGAAAGGAAGAACGTTAAGGCAAGATGTTGGTATTAGGTACAAATAGTCAAGGGTTGAAGGTATTCCAAGATAGAATTTGGGTACCTAAGATAGGATGAATAAGAGATATTCTGATTGAAGAAGCTCACAAAACCATGTACTCGATTCACCCCGACAACATTAAGATGTATAGGGATCTGAAATCTTAAGAAGAAGCTCGATGTTGCAAAGTATGTGGCAGATTGTGTAACATTTGCGAGAGTTAAAGCACAACATCAGAAACTATATGGGAGTTTAGAACCTTTACATGTACCCATGGGTAAATAGGAAGACATCACCATGTATTTTGTGACTAAACTACCCAGGATGAAGAACAGTCATGACATGATTTGGGTAGTCGTCGATCGGTTTACAAAGAGTGCACACTTTATAGCAGCCAATGTGAGGTGGTCTATGGATAAGCATGCAAATGCTTACGTGAAGGAACTGCAAAAGGTTTTCAAAATAGTTTTTGAAAATAGTTTTTGAAAATAGTTTTAAAAAGTAACCATGGAAGGACGGAATGCATACGATTAGTTAGAGAAAAAAGTATACCTCAAGTTACCACACTATTATTTGTTATGATATGATAGCACTGCATGCTAGTGATAGGAAAGAGATCTTCAAGAATTGCATGATAAAATTGCCTAATGCATGATGCTTGATTGCTTAGGAGGACCTCTTGTATGAAATTGACATCATTACTATAGTTTCTTAGTGTAGACATCATAGTTGGACATAACTTAGATTTTATAGCCTAAGAATGTTTGGTTTAGCCTTATTTCTTGTTCCTTATTAGGTTGTGGGATTAGGTTAGAATCAATTAATTAACTGTCTATAGGATCTAGTGTTATGTATGATTAGCATGCATGAGTGGCTGCAGGGTTGATGGAAGTTTCATGAGTGAGTAGGTATGTGGGCAACCGACCTAATGAGGAATGTTTAGCCACTCTCGATAGAGAAAGGATAGGATGTATGCGTATCTTGGTTATTGTATTTGTTTTGGGTGGTTGTGATGATCCTTGAAAAAAATACGGGTAAGTGTGGAAGGTGGTATGGTCCCATACTACTAAAAGCATAGGACCTATACACGTAGCAAGAAGTCACAAATCGTAAGGGTTTAGTCTCGTTATGTGATTGTAGAAATATGTATTGTGGCCTTTCTGATAGATGTTGGTTTATTTTCAGAATGGTTGAGACGAGAGGATCAGGATCTGGAGCGGGTGGCCAGGGTGGGCCGGTATTGACCGATGATCAGGTTCAGGAGATCATCGCCACTGAGGTGGCTACTGCTGTATGGAGGTATTTGTTGGAGATGTTTGGGTCTATCATGACCATTATGATTGACTTATTTTATGATCGATATGCTGCTCTTTCTAATATTGTTCTTGCTACAGCTATGACGATTATTTATGTTGATGGGATTCGAGGGGAGAGATCCTTCCAGTACAAGGACTTCGACAATACGACCCCCCCACCCCGCAGTTTGATGGGGTTAGGGAACAGGTTGTGGTGATGAGGCGACTGTCTGATGTGGAGGGTTTTTTCTTCACATGTTCTTTCCCTGCTGACCAGAAGCTCGAGTGCACCCTAAACCCTCTCCGGTTGGGGTTGAAGGATTAGTGGAGATTGGTGACTGGTACTAACACTCCTGAGAAAAGAGTTGCTATTACTTGGTAGTAGTTTTTGGAGATGTTCTATGCGAGATATGTTCCCTTGGTGGAGAAAGAGAGGTTGGATCAAGAGCACTTGGATCTGAGACAGACGACTGAGACGGTGATCAAGATCACCAAGATGTTTACTAAGAGGGCTCTTTTTTGACCTGATTTTACAGCTTCGGAGCAGGCTCAAATGACTCGGTACTTGAGCATGCTCAATACGAATATTCGGCAGTTCGTGTCCACCCAACGTTATACTACCCTCACTGAGGTTCAGGATGCCACGAGTAGGCGGGAGATTGAGATAAAGATTCAGACGAGGGAGTTGAGGTAGGGTCTTGTTCAGTCACAACGTGCAGTGAAGCGGTTTAAGCCTGCTAATTTGAGTTCTGGGGGACAAATTTCCTTTCTTGTGGAAAGTATGGAAAATTTCATGATGGTGCTTGCCAATCATCTGTATTCCACAAATGTGGCATAGAGCCCCGTATTGCGAGGTATTGTCGTCAGTAGGCCCCGCCGTCGAGCACCAAGATTTGTTACCACTGTGAGAATGTTGGCCATATGAAGGCCAATTATCCATTACTCGTGGCTAGGTCGGCGCAGGCTCCAACACCAGCTACTCTGAGGATCACTGATGGATGCCAGGGTAGGGCGGAGCCCTCAAGGTCTCAAGGTCGTGCTTTCCAATGAACCAAGAGATCATGGTAAATCCAGACATATCAATAAAAAGTACCATTATATCAAACATATAGTTGAAGAAGGTCATCTCATATTAAAGAAAGTTTCATCAGAAGACAATCCTGGAGATCGTTTCACAAAGGCTCTAAGTAGGGCTAAACATAGTCAACATGCTAGGACCATTGATTTGAGAGATGACATTATTTTCAGTGGTTAGATTATTAGTTTGAAACTTGTAACATAATAAATGTAATTTAATTTGGTGATTGAATAATAGAGATTATTTATGAGTTTTTTTACTACCTTTGTCAATTAATTATTATTGTGTTTCGTTTTGCATGTTTTTACTTCCTGAATAATTTGATTATTCAAAGCTCCACAGTCGCTCATACTTTAGGAAGTAAATAGTGAATGAATATTGTCATGAATTGGATTGTAGATTGTCTAAGGAAGTAATTATGTTGCTACAACATTCATGTTACTACATAGCAATTATGTTGCCATAACATTCATGAATACTTAAAAAATGGAGATTTGAGTATTGGATACACCCACGCTTAGAGAATTACTTCATGGATTCTATCACGAGTAATTATGAGATGATAATATATTATATTCTTAAAAAGAAGATATATGAGTTGTAATTTACAAGTTGGTTGTACATTGGTATTGCCAAACCGCATCAGTAACATGATTGTAAGGTTGTGATTTTTACTCAATTTTTTTAACTTTACCAACCTTGTTAACGGAAATATGAAACGAAAGACTTTATTTGTTTATTTAATTCTTTTCAAACCATTCTCAACAAACCACAGGTTACCACTTTCAAAAAAACAAACATTCAACCGTTGAATTATTGCGGAAAAGAAGTTCCAAAACGAAAAACCAAAGGTGCTCAAGTGGCATCTTCATTAGAACTAACTACCCAAAAGGAACCCAACCTCACCAAGCCATGCTCCTAAGCTATATGTACCAATCAAAAGGCATTAAACAAAGAAACAAGTGTCAACAACCGCCTCGTGAGCCGACAAGTTGTACACAACCAAAAAGAAAACACACAATTCCCATAAGGGTCATCCATGCAAATCAAGATAATAGCATAGTCATGAAAAAAACAAATAACATGATATCATAATTTATTCCGCCATCTAGGTTTCAACGTAACTCAACCAATTATTACATATAATTTAATTCACCGTTTACTATATGTAATTTTTAATTCAAACAATTAACTACTTTAGGGTTTCTTAGGTACAGTCCACCCAACAACTTAACCCTGTTCACTACTTGTGTGCTCCACCAGATTAGCGCTCTAAGTGGCTCATGACTTCCACCCAAATATACCAACCCCAAGACTTCCACTTTCGCTACTCCGACCTGCAAAGTACAAGTACTTTACGGTGTCGTTCAAGATCGGTACAAACGGTGTCCATTCTACCGATACACCTCCTACATGATGTTTGATCCGGCCATACTACATAACCAACACCACTCTAGTTCCCGTACACCGACCATCTAGAAAGTTCGTCCAACTAACAACCGATAAGGCTTAAGCTCTTTCAACCTATTAGACTTGCAAGGTTCTACCTATGTCACCACTACACCCCGAAAAGCATGCATACACCAAAATAATCTTGTTACTTATACAGATTAAATAAGCAATTACCATGTAATGAAGTTCATTAAGTTGTCACCATAATTGAGCATATAACTACCAATTTTTGAAACATCATATTCACATGCAATTTACAACTATCACATAACATGAATATCACCATATCAACCGATATCAAGGAATAACCATACATAAGATGCAAACAACATATTTTCAATAATTATCACTAGCATTTATAAATCTAGCATGATTCCTAGTTTTCATCAACAATCCACCTATGAGATGTGGTTTTCAGTTATGCACTAAAGTCAACAAAAATTGTTGACGCGCCTTGTGTTTGAAGCGAGTTCTCCTTTTTAATTCAAGTCTTGACCCTTCTTGAAGTTGTCTCCAAGTTTTCTTAACACCTTTAATTTCTTAATGGGTTACATATTTTTTTTTAAGTTTCACAGTTTGACCATTGTTCAATGTTTTGGGCATAAAACGGAATCCCTAACTCTAATTGAGCTGACTCCAAACTTTCTGAAAACTAGACTCAATTTTCAACATTTTATTCATAGTAGGGCACCGGCTAATTCTGCTCAGATAAGTATCTACAGCCCTCGTAAGATGGGGGAAAGTTGTTGCGCAGATTTCTAATAATTGCCAAAATCACCATAAGATTCATAATCTTGGACAAAGGATTAAAGCCACACGATTTAACACACCAAAGGCTTGAATGAAGGTAATAAGACATAAATTGAGAGCTTTATAAAAAGACCAAGAATTGACTAAAAGATGATTGAATGTAAAATGCCCTTGTACGCCATACACGAAAAATCTACAAACACCAATAAAGAGTTACTTCACATTCAAGATACATATAGGGATGAACTTTAAGTGAACTTTAGACACACATTGTATGGTTTTCAAGTTTGTTGTTTTAGCCTCCATGTCATGGTTATGGAGACCAAAAATACAAGCAATACCACTAAGAATTGTGAGGAATTTCAAGCTAGACTTTTGACACAATCCTTGTTAGTCCAAACAACATCATAGTTACCCATATATCAAGGCCTTTAGGTGCTGTTTTGAGGAGTTATAAAGGGTGCTCAAAACATGAATTATATGCATGAAATTATTCTCAAAACTTGAAGATATGAAGAACAAGATTCACCTCAAAGTAATTCAATTAGCTTCCAAGCTTGAAATCAATTCATGAATAACAATTCCAATATATGAGGGTACATTTTTAGATTATCCAGCTAAAATCAATCAGAGATAACATCACAGTGTTTGAAAGTCGATCATACAATACACAATGACTGAGATTATGTACATGAAGATAATTTATTTGTCAATTGAGAAGCAGTTCAACCACAAAATCAAAATCAATTGCAACCCAATTGAGGAATGAACGTAATAGAAGAGAGGTTCAAGAAATTACCAAGATGTGTGACCGATCAATAAAGCTGAAACACAAATTGGAGCTTCGACTATGGTGATAGACACCGCACAACACAACCGATCGACACCTCGATTCCTTCTTTCTTCTTCCAGTCGACGCACACCACAGATGGAAGGAATCGATCGCTTTTTTTTTCACACCCTGTCGATGTCAAGCGGGAACCGAAGGCAGGAGGTGGATTTCGGGATTGCTTCTTATTTCACACTAGGGAAATGGATGGGGTACTAGAATCGGTTCGATCCCTTGGGGGTTATACCCGATTTTCACCTCCTAATCCTTAAAATTTCGATTTTAGCCCCTTTCAACCCTAACCCTACACTACTTGACATTATAAGTTTCTTTTTATGACATCTCAACCCCTTAACTTAGATTTACACCCTTCCATGAATTAACACCACATAATTAAATTATTTCACCCTAAATTGTTATTAATTATTTTCTTTCCACTAGATATTATTTAATTTATTTTTCTTTTAGAATAAAAGAATAAATCGAGTAAGGGAACTAACCTTACTGATGGAAGGAAATTTGGGTCGTTACAGTGATGTTATAAAACGTAGTGTCATGTATGATTTGGTGAGTAAAATATACAAGTATATAAGTCAAATTTTATTTGTTCCTTTATCCCTAATGGGAAGTGGTATCTTTGGGCCCCTAGGTGATTTGGTGTTGACTTATAGTGTTGGGCCTAGCCATGACTACATTGATGTGTTCAACTAGTAAGTATTATGAGGTCATCACAAATTAGGAAATCGCAAAATAGAATTTTGGACTATGAGATGGATTCTAATCCATCTATCATGTTCATAAGATATTTTATATAATGTAGGAATATTTGATAACATATCTAGGACTAATGTCTTATCAGATTGAAGTCTGAAGTTGGTTTGGGAAGCACCCTTTGTTCTTAGTTTAGAGAGTTATATTGGAAATTGTAGTTATAAACTTATTCAAATGGGAGACTGTTGGATTAGGTGTCTAAGCAAATAACTAAATTAGTATATACTTGAATTATTAGCTAAGTCATTTTGGGTTGCCCTCAAACCTAATAGTTGAGTAGGATGACTTTTAGAGAGAGACTGATTTACTCATTTATTATAGCATTAATAAATAGCAATAAATGATTTATAAATATATTATGAGAATATTATATTAACCAGAAATAGTATTATTTAATTAAGAATTAATCCAAAATTAATTAGAATTAATTTTGCGATTAATTGGATTAATAAAAATGCAAGGACCTAAGTTGTAATTATTCAATAGTTGAAAAAAAGGGTTCCATAACCTTCCCCATAAGGGGTCGATGGTTTTGGGGGAATATGCAAGAGTTTCTAGAATATCCCTTGAAGACAATTAAGAAACCAAATAATTACCTAATTTAAAATATTATTATTTAAATTAAGTAAGCGTTATCTAGGGTTTTCCTAACAGCTATAAATAGGAACCTATATGCTTCATATTTTGACCATCCCTTCTCTTAAAAGGATAGTTAAAATTATACATCCCCTCTCTTCACTCTCATCAAGTTTTGTAGTTGCTAGAGTTTGGGTGTGAACCATCAGATGCATGAGATTTCTGGTGCTTGCTTCCAAGAGTCATTGAAGAAGGATTTGATTAGTTATTTACTATAATAACTAAAACAGATGTAAACCCTAACCTTTTATGTATTTCGAAATTTCTAGGGTTTCTATAGGGTTCTTTTTGAAGTTCATAGTTTATAGCTTTCAATAGTGAAAACATATATCCAATTAGGTTGCATGTTAACGTAAGGGTTAAATTATTTTCCGCAGCATAATTTTTGTAACCTATAAAACCTATTAAACTACCCTTGATGCACTATGTTGAGAAAAAAAATTTCTTTTCATTTGCTTCATCTACTATGTGTATGAAAAATTATCATAATATAATAAGAGGAACCAAAATCGGTCAACGGCCAAGATAATAAAACGTTTCCGAAAAAAATTACCAACCATTTTCTCAATGAAATGAATCACGGAAAGTACTAGATAAAAGATTAAATATATACTAAATGTAGGAATACAAACAAAGTGGTGAAAGAGAAAAAAGGAAACCTTTCAAGTTTATTGATTTTTGGAAGGTA
Organism: Lactuca serriola; assembly: GCF_051521515.1. Lineage (NCBI taxonomy): Eukaryota > Viridiplantae > Streptophyta > Magnoliopsida > Asterales > Asteraceae > Lactuca > Lactuca serriola. Next base: position 75,556,690 of record NC_136414.1, read on the forward strand.
TGTGAAAGAGAAAAAACAATAGCGTGATGTGAAAAAGAAGCATACATAGGTGGTTAAACAATAACCAAATAAAAGGTCCCAATTGAGGTTTAGGTTCGACCTTAACAATAAGGTCCCGATTGAAGTTCCACCACCTAGCCTCTCAATAAGAAGGGACCTAGTAAAGGGAATTGGAAAAGGTTTGATGTCAATTTTGGATGACATAAACAAAATAGAATTGGAGATGGACGTTCTTCATAAACATCTTAAAAATTTCACCGACTTTCAAAAAGAAGCCAAACAAAAGAGAGAGTGTTCTCATGATATGAAACTTATTATGCATTATGTGAGCTATTATACCAAGAGGAACGCAAATTGGTTTTGAAAGTAAAATACGAACAGAAGAAAAGACATAATATGTGGTTTTTTTCTATCTTAGCTACTAAATTATGTAAATTTAATTTCTTAAGTTTTAAATTATGCAATTTTTATTTTCACTACAATTGGTCGCTACTAGTTTCGTAAAAAGTCAACGTTTTAAGAAAAGAAATCAATTGTTTTTACATACGTGTATCGACTCATCACCGAAGCCGATCTTTTTAAGTGTCTTTTTGCTTCATGATGTGACAGGGACCTGTTTCCTCGAGGAAATGTAGTTTGCAACAAGTAAAGAAGTTAATCGAATGAACTATCAGTCCATTTGTTGATCACCTTGATATGCATCCGCTTTGCTAAATAGTCAAGGGACGAAAACGAACATCCATGATATAATTTTAATTGGACTTCCTCTAACAAATTTTGAAATCAATCATCGACACCGCTACCCCTCTGTATCCGGTTCCCTTCGTTGCAGTTGATATCATTTTCAATCACACCCGCATAACATCTACAATAACATCTGTCATCTCGTTACTACACGTAATGTCTTTGACATCCGTGTGAATTGTATTTTCGTTGTGATATTTCCATATAATATAATGTAGACTAAAACCATGTTGAAGTATATGGAATTTCATTATGACTAGTAGTGTAAATTTATTGACATTACATTTGTTACACGGACATCTGATTTGACCTTTGTTATCAACATGTGGTTTGGACCTCTCGAGAAAAGATTCGAGTCATTGTTGGAACAAGGTAGAGTTACGGTTTTCAATAGTAGTCCAGGTTTTATCAATAGACATGGTGCAACTGAAACATAAGTTAGGTTTTAATGTTTACTCTACAAGAACTAAAATTAGTATTAAATATTTATAAGGATAGAGTAATCTCTAAATAACATGGAAAAGAAAACTAGACAACAGAAGAGTATTCACAAGGGTAGACTTCTAAACCCACTTTTTAAATATCTTACCTCATATGCAAATGTGTATTACATGATTGACCATTTACCAAAAATTTGGCAGCATTTCCCCTTAGCTCCTAAGTATATATAAAATTATATACCCGATGAGCAAAGAGAAAATAACAACCGAATATTTATTAAACAATCAATCATGTAATACACATTCACATCCTAAATGAAGAAATGTATTCAAAAAGTAGTCCCAGAACGGGGACAGTCCGAAATTAATTTCTAAATCAATTATTAAATTATAACTTAGTAGATTTAGCTTATTAATTTTTCATTTTAATTTTTTAATATAGAATTATACTTTAAACGATAGTATATATTTGTTATTTATATCATTTTTTTCCACATTTTGATTTTTAATATCAATTTTTTTTTCTATTATGACTAAATTATAACTTAGTAGAATTAGCATATTAATTTTTTATTTTTATTTTTTATTTTAGCATTATACTTTAAACGATAGTATATATTTGTTATTTATATCATCTTTTTTTTTTTTTTTTTTTTTCATATTTTGATTTTTAATATCAACTTATTTTTGTTTTTGTTATTCTATTTTGACTAAATTATAATTTACAAGATTTATCGTCTTAATTTTTCATTTTTATTTTTTATTATAGCATTGTACTTTAAACGATAGTATATATTTGTTATTATATCATTTTTTTCCTTATTTTGATTTTTTAATATAAACTTATTTTTGTTTTTATTTTTCTATTATATGACATTATACCTTTTCTTATTTATTTTTATGTATATTATCTTAGTTATTTTGTATTTTTATTATAGTGTAATACTTTAAAAAGATATTGTAAATTATAACATCCGTTATTTTTAAATTATAGCATCCTATCATAACATACAATATGCACACATGCAAATGCACTTATACACATTTTTTCACATATATTTTTTCATACATACAAATACATTTCATAAAGAAATACATATATACATTTCACATACAAACACCTACATTTTCACATTAAAATGCCTATATTTCATATACATACAGTTTTTCATATATATAGGCATATACATACATTTAACATAGAAATACACTTATAAACACATTTTCACGTATACTTTTTCATACATATACATTTTTTCGTACATATTCGCATATACACATTTGCATATCAATTTTTACATACATATTCATATAGATTTCACATATCAAGATATACACATTTCACATACCAAAATAAATACATTTGTACATACATTTTATATACATTACAAACAGAAAAAAGATAGAAGAACCTGTTGTCGCCAGAAAATGGGAGGTGTCGTTGGAAAATTCAACCTGTTGCCGGAAATTGGTGACAATGGTGGTGGTGGTATTCACTGGAGATTACCTTAAAAGCACCAAAATAATGAAATTAGGGTTAAATATTGGTAAGAAAACAAGAGAAAGAGATCAAAAGGGGAGAGAAAACGCATGTTACCGAAGGACTATTGTCGCCGGAAAACTGAGAATTTGCTGGAAAACGGCGAAAATCACAGGAAATTGAAGGCCTTGAAACAATCTATGGTTAGTGGTGGTTTGTGTTGGTGTACTATGTCGGAAAAACACTAGAGAACGTTGGTCATCGATGTTTTGTGAGAATGAAGAGAATACGCATAAAGTGGGTCGTTTGGGACGAGGGGGGTCAAAAGGGTATTAGCTTTAGCAGCGACACCGAGACAATAGTGGCGACAAGTTGGAGTGAAAAACACGCGCCTTTCTGTTGTGATTATTAGCAGTCCGATCCAAAAATAATCGAAGGTTGACGAGGACATTAACGCGGATCATCATCAATAGCAGCAACATGCCATCGCAATTGTTGTCGCCTCTATTAGCTCCCATGAGATGAAACCCTAACCAATGGATTAGTATAGCAACGTGCAGTCACGATCAAATGGCATGTGGCACAAGAGGATCGTCGGTGGAAGCCCTTTAGCGACGACATCTACAACGACAACAATAACCTTTAGAGGCGACATTATCTAATGTCGCCGCTAAAGGCCAACATCGTCGCTATAGAAGCCATCACTAAAGGGCTTATTTCTTGCTGTGAAAGTCTCCATTGTCGCCGATAATGTTTCCCATCACCCCTATTGCTTACGTCGCCACAACTGGTTATGTCGCTGCTAGTTCTTCCCGCCACAACTAAAGATGTCGGCAGTAAAGCTCATGTATTTTTTTCAGGTTCTTTTAAACCATACCTTCCTAATGAAAACAAAACCCCCAAAAAATATTAAAAATGCAACGAAAGATTAATTAAACACATTATACATACATTATATATTATGCATTCCTATTTGCATACATAATACACCCATACACATTATACACATATTTGTATACATAATACACACACATACATACGAGTTTTCACATTGGCACATACAAGCTTTCATTTTTTCATACATATATTATACATACATAATTTCGAAAACTAGGATAAAGTAAAACTTGCGGTGTTGGAAGAAAAACGGTGGTCTTTTGGTGGAGGTGGTGTAATTTTCCGGCAATAAGAAAGAAATAGAGCTACCCTTTTCCTACTGGTGCCCTGAAATCATGAAGGAAACCTATTAAACTCGTATCTTGGTCACCGCAAAGAAGAGAAAGAGAACGAGAAAAAAGGATTACCAGGTGGTCGACGGTGATGACCTTCAAGCGTCGCCGATATTTAATTCCAGTAGAGAGACTAGGGGTTAGTGGTGGCAACATAACAGTGGTGAATACACAAGAACACACAAGAGAGAAAGAGGTAAACCCTAAATCGGCTTTGTTGACCGTGATCACGAGCTTTAGCGGCGACACTGACGTATTAGCAGCGACATAATATATTTAGCGGCGACACTATGGAGAAAAAACACAATCGTTTTTTTCCGAGTATTAGTGGTGACAACTATAGCTAGGACTGTTTTTGTATATATGATGCTTGTTTACAACCATTGGATTCGTCTCTAATGGCTTAGTCACATAATCGACGGATAGGATGAATATCATGCCGATCGAAATAATAAACAATAGTGGTGACGCCGTTAACAATGTCACCATTATTACCGGTTATTCTTGTAATATTAAGTGAATAACAGCTTCAATTTTAATTAAAATTATGTTATTTTTTAATTAAAAAATATATAGGATATTAGTATATGTGCTTTCTCATTCACATAATATATCAAAAGCACGCTTATAAAATAAAATAAGTCGTTAACATAAAATATCAAAAACACACTTATAAAATAAAATAAGTTATTGCAAAAATACCAAACCATATCAACCCCTTGGCAAAAAATAAATAAAATAAAATAAAAAACAGAATAGTGACGTCATGTGGGCTAACGCGCTTGTGTCAATCGTGGCACTGTACCTTGGGTCCAAATATCTAATGAAAAGTCGTGCGCTTGTATTGACTGATTAAAATAGTACTGTTTCTCGGTGCTATCATGTATGGGCATATTCAAAAGAAAATTCTCCTATAAATATTTGATGAAAAGACAAGTTCTTGATACCTCTCGTACAGTCGTACGTTCTCTTCCTTTGCAACCAAGCATTAACATTTGCAGAGAAAATGAACAAGCTTTCTGGGTTTTTTGATCTCCTGAAAGGACCACTTAAAATCATTTCTCAAAATGGAATGCTTATGTCTATCACAGCAGCCATCTACCTTATCCTCTACTCCATTACCTTCATCTTAAACACTGTCTCAGTCAATCCATTCATCATCGATTTGACCCTCAAGACTTTTTCCTTATTCACTGCACGTCCAGGGACACCTGAGTATTTCGAACTTTTGGCTGCTATCCGTGAAGATATAGGCATCTTTCTAGGAATCGAAACTGCTTACGCTGTTTTCTCCTTCTTCTTTCAGATATTTGCCCAAACCGCTATAATTATTATTGCATCAAGCTACTATAGTGGCAATAACTTGTCTCTCAAAGAACTTATCTTGAAGGTATCAAGAACATGGACAAGACCATTTGTCACTTTGTTTTACGTACAACTTCTTGCCTTTGGTTACATGGGTTTCTTCTTTTTGCCATTCTTGATTGCATCGCTTCTACTTACTGACCATCCTATCATCCTGATTGCGCTCCAGTTCATCCTTGCTATTCTTTTCATCACATTTTACCTTTATCTATCAGTTGTTTGGAGTTTGGGGGTAGTTGTGTCTGTGTTTGAGGATACTTATGGGCTTTCAGCACTAGGGAATGCTAGAGAGCTTGTGAGGGGCAAGAGAGTCGATGGGTATCTTCTGAATATTTTCTTTAATCTTGTGGTATTCGCAATTTTATTGGTTGGAGCCAAACTATCGCTTGCGATGCCGCTTGTAGTTGGCTTGTTTCAAGTTGTTTTCGTAGGCGTCATGAGCATGTTTCAGTTCCTCGCATACAGTGTGTATTATTATCGGTGTAAAAATAACATGAAGATATCAGGAGGTTCGGTATATACCCAGATATCGCATGGACCTGTTGTTGATGAAAACATTCCATAGAAAATGTTGAATAATACTTTTCTTTTGTTGTTTCTTAATTCTTATCTTCCAATATCCAATAATATGTAATCGATTTTGATCATGTTTTCGTTTTGTCATACAAGTGTTACTAAATAAATCAAGTTTGTGTGTTCTCCTGGCAATGCTCTTTTAATTATGTTCTTTTAGTTTCAATTATTTTTTTTCCAAAGTTATTGAATTCGTCCACGGATGACTACATCAAATGGGACCAGCTTTAGAATTTTAATCAAGTCGTAAATTTTATTAATTAATATAACTGAATTATCTTCAGAAGACCATTAGTTTTTTATTTTTTTTTTGTTGACTAATTCGTTGGATTCTTGCTACTTGCTAGACAGTCTTGCAAATATGGTAAACGATAACCATTATTTATTTTTGCTTAAACGGTCAAAGATATACTACAATTAATTTATTATTTTTTTAATGTTTTTTTTTTAAATTAAGCCAAATGTATAAATCCAATTTGTATAATTCAGTTTCATCAAATTTCATACAATTAAGCCAAATATATACATAAATTACAATTAAGCAAATTTCATCCAATTAAAGCCGAACATTAAGTCACTAACAAAATTAAGCACTTTGAAACTATATACAATACATTACTAGAAGTAAGTTGCTATTAATAACCTAATTGAGCCAAATGTATGCATCCAATTTGCATATTCCAATTTCATCCAATTTCATACAATTAAGCCAAATGTATACATCCAATTTCATACAATTTGCATATTCCAATTTCATCCACTTTACATATTCTAATTTCATCCAATTTCATACAATTAAGTCAAATGCATACATCCAATTTGCATATTCCAATTTCATCCAATTTCATATAAATTGATACATCTAAATTTCATTTTAAGGCAATGTGGTATAAACATAAATTACAATCCAACAAATGTATATATTCATGCCAAATTTATTTTTTAAACCATTTTAATCTAAACATAAATTACAAAACATACACAAAATGCATAATAAAATTCCCACAAATCTGAAAAACACACAATCCAACAAAATGCATACAATCCAACAAAATGCACAACCACTTCATATCTCAAAATAATAACATCATCACTCAACAAAATTGAAAATTACTCGAAATTTATCATCTAAATGAACACCAAAACAGAAAAATCATAAAAAAAAAAAAGTAGGAATTCGACCTTGATTGGGGGCAATTTCGGAATGTAGCTAAAGGTCGCCGGTTTTTGGGGCTGTGGCGGTCTTGGGGGAAGGAGGGGCTAGCACCGGTCCAACAAGCAATTCCTAGTCCACCAAGTTGAAAAAAATTCGCGAGATTGAAGAAAGACAGAGAGAAAAACGAGAGAAAGTGCTGAAAAAAATGGCAGAAAGGTAAACTGGGAAGGGATATCTGCGTAAAGCATTAGCGGCTACGGGCAATAGCGGCGACGCTAGGGCAATAGCGGCGACACTAGGGCAATAGCGGCGACAAGTGGAGGGAAAATTCAGCGCGTCTTTTCGCTTTCCGCTACAGCCGTTGGATTGAAAAGAAATCGGACGGTTGGGGTTAAAATGACACAGATCGTTGTAACAAAGCATTAGCGGCGACACCTTTAGCGGCAACACCAAGCAATAGCGGCGACATGTAATTGACGTGTTACATGTCGCCGCTATTGCTAGGTGTCGCCGCTAAAAGCATCGTCGGTAATGCCAAGGTTTCTTGTAGTGATTAGCAGTAGCCAAGAAACATTTTTTAAGTGAAAGCAGAATTTTGCATCAAACATTTTTAAAGTAAAGCGTACACACCCAACCACTAGTCTTATTCATATATCTACTCCTTTATCCACAATAGTACTTAACCCTCAACCTCCTCGTGGGGAGATACACACTTACTACTATTAGGCTATAAACCTTTTAGTTCATCTTTAATACTTAATTTATTACTTTCTTTCCAAGTCATTAGGACTATATATAATTTACATACATTTGGTGGTTAGAAATTTGAACTTTCTATTAGTTTTATAGAGTGTTAGCTTATAAATATAGACTTAGTTTAATCATTAAATTCCCCTCTCGTCTCCACGAAAAACTGTATACAATTCTCTCTTTATGGATTTTATTAGTAATACAAGTCAAATGTCTTATATTTTTAAACCTAAGGGTGTCCATCTAAATAAGGGTGTTGTTACCATCCTACACCGGTCAAATAAAAGTTTGATTTGTGGTTTATAAGGCTAGGTGTCCCCTTCTCCCTCAAGCTATAGCTTTTGGAAGTGAATTCTATACTTGGGCTTATGTCATGATACGGGCCTAGTATGAGATAGGTTCATATCAATTGATATCAATGTTATCTCCATCTTTTAAGGTGCTTGTACTTGGAATTGCGGCCTACGAAGTGGTGGCTTGGACCCGAAAAAAGGGCTGCCAACCGTGACCAACAATGACTTGGAGATGTGGCTTGGACTAAAAGGGGGTGCCAACCGTGACCAACGAGGACGTTGGTTCTTCAAATCCTGGGGGTATTGTTACCATCCTACACGAGTCAAATAAATGTTTGATTTGTGGCTTATAAGGCTAGGTGTCCCTTCCTCCCTCAAGCTAGGTTTTGGAAATGAGTTCTATACTTGGGCTTATGGCATAATACAAGCCTAGTATGGGATAGGTTCATATCCGGTGTCCATATAAATATTTGTATTCTCATTTGTACTAGTTGCTCCTGTTTATTATCATATTTAATACGAGTAATATTACGCCCTAGATTCTTGAAAAATGTGTGGAATTAACATTCATCGCATTTCTTGAAAACTATGTAGGTACTCTTTATAATTAATTTTCTCTAAACCTGCTATATGTAATCTTCCAATTTTCTTTCTACACCTTCACATGCTTAAGACTATTTTCTCAAAACTTACAACAAAGTTCAATTCGATTTCTTCCAAACTTATTAAGGTGATCTTCAACAAATGGCTTCAATCAAATTTGACATTCCACTTCTAGACTGGTGATCTGATTTCTTCCAAGCCTATTATGAGGATGCACTCTTTTAATAGCGGGTCTGTTTCTTTTTGCTAAAACTAGGGCCAGAAGAAGTATAGATTCGAGGCTCATTCTTATATGTTTTTCTTTATATTATAAGTTAATGAAATCTATGATAAAGTTTCGATATTTTGTACCAGTTTATGGTTTAATCTCATCTTTTATTTTTTGAACCGAAAAGTCTTAATTATTTTATATTCTACAAAAATTAACAAAACAATCCTTATTTTTTCCAAAAGAAAATGCAGATTATCGTATAAAATTAGATAATCAGGATATTTCTATTCAAAAAATAAATGTTAGGATTAAACCGTAAATTGACCCAAAATATTAAAACTTTATCGGAGATTTCCCTATAGGTTATACCAATAAGAAAGAATGATTTTATATGTCCAATCAATTACCAACCAAGAGAGACACTACAATTTAAACTTTTAATCAATTTTGCCACCTTAAATTTCACGCCATCAGAAAATGCCACCTCCGTTTACTATGTCAGCAACATGTGATCTCACTACAAGAAAAATGACTTACAACCACACCAAAAACGTGTGACTATATGCGTATAGTGACATTTTTTTTTACTGAAAGTGTGACGGAAGGTGACGTCATCGTATGGGTCTTATGGTCACTTTAAAATGTAGTGTCCGTATGATATGAAAACATGTGAACGTATTATAAAAGTGTGGCAAATGTGTATGAAATTTTGTTCCTTAAATATCCAATATTGTAGCGTTAAGCCGTGTATATCACCAACTTGCGACATTCATGATGTTTTAGTGTAGTTGTTTTCTTTTATATTGTCACACAATTTAAATTTCATTAAGGCTATTTTGTATCTTTTGTAAACATGTAATTACGTTAAGCATGACCGTGTTTGCTAAATGGCCACATGTAATTAATTCCATAAGTAGCGAATTGATAATAATTAGTCACAAAAAACAATCAATTTTTGTGACTATAGCCTATCGTATAGAGACACACAATTAAGTGAAATACAATCATAAGTATTATAAAGACACACATTTTGTTAAAATTAAGGACTATTCGGTATCGTATTAAGACTATTGGGTATATTTTAGACACATATAATTACGATGAACATGTCCATGTTTGGTAAATGGACACAATGTCTGAGGCTATTATGTATGGCCCACAAAGTGTAACTGTATGTCACAACTAGCAAAATTAGGGTTGAAAGGGGTGATTCATGTGCAAAATCATTTCTTCTATGTAATTTATAACATCAAATTTGCAAAATTCAAACTACAATCTTATTTGAGTTAATACGTGCATACATTGTGATTCAAGTCGAAATATGTAACATCCTAATTTTCAAGACCAAAAATTTTGTTTTCAATTATGTTACTTATAAAAATGTTTACTAGAAAAAAAAAACATCATCAATATTATATAAATCCATAAAACATAGTCACATGTCTCAAAAGTCATATCATAAATAGTAATAATAATAATAATAATAATAATAATAATAATAATAATAATAATAATAATAATAATAATAATAATATCAGAGTATAATCACATGGATCTCAAAATGCGGAAATCATGTGTGTGCGATGCGCTGCTACCGTGCCAGTTCCTTCCTCTTCGACAAAGAGGTACCTGAAACCAAAACTGAAAACCGTAAGCATAAAGCTTAGTGAGTTCCCCCATCATACCACATACCATACATAACACATATTGTCTAACACATCTGGGTATTGGCTACCCCTTCGGTCTCATTCAACCAGTAACTTGTCTAGCATATCAAGGTGCTGGCCTACCCCTTCGGTCATGCCGACCGGTAACCTTGCCTAGCATATCAGGGTGTTGGCTTACCACTTCGATCCTGTCGACCTGTAACACCCGAAATCAGAAAGGTCAAGAAAGGAAAGGAAAAACCCTAAGTTAAAGAGGGTTGACTCGTCGAGTCCAGGGAGGAACTCGGCGAGTCGGAGCGGGATCCGGGTGTAAAGTAAGTGACCGACTCGGCGAGTCAGCAAGTGGACTCGGCGAGTCTGGTATGGGTTGGGAAACCCTAGTTTCGGGACTTGGTACCCTATTTAAGCATCTTATTCTCTTCCCTAGGGCTCATTTGCGGCCCCTATAGTCCAGAACCAGAAACCCTAAGCCTCCATTGTTGCTCATTCGAGCTTTCTTGCCATTTTGGGTGATTTGAAGGAAGAAGGAAGAAGGCACCCATTGGGGATTCAAGGATTGGCAGTAGATCCAGAGTTTGTGAGGTCTTCCAGAACATTTGAAGATAATGAGTCGCTACCTTCCTTTTTTTTTTGCATATAGATCAACCTTTATCATGAGATTTGGGGCTTTTAGGACAAGTTTATGAACCATTTCGAGTTAGAAGCCCAGATCTGAAGTTGCTACTTCAGATCTATGTGTATCTTGGCCTGGAGAATCATAAAGCATCAGTCTATGGGTTGATTGTTGAGCCCCTTTGTCTCAAACCCTAGTTTATAGTGTTTTGAGCTTAGATCTCCTTAGCTACACGTAAAGTTTGCCACTTTACGTGAGGAATAGGCTTGGGAAGGGTAGATCTATAGTTTGGGGTCCATGCATGACTCAAAAGTCCTCTGTATGTATGTAGATCTGAATAGAATCGGCGAGTCCTTCGAGTGGACTCGGCGAGTAGCATGAAGATGAGGAGGAACTCGATGAGTGGGATAAACAACTCGTCGAGTCGGATGAAGTTGGGCTTGGACTCGGCGAGTCAGGTCGCGAAACCCCAAACCCTTCAAGTTGAGATTCGAATCAGTGAGTCGGGTGGAGACTCAGCGAGTTGGTCAAGACAAGACTCGGAAATCGTTGGACTCGGCGAGTCATGGACTGACTCGGCGAGTCGAGTCTCGAATAGAAGGACCCTGAGCATATGAACTCGGCGAGTCAGTAGGTGGACTCGGCGAGTAGGGTTGACCTGGAAGTTTGACTTTGACCAGAGTTGACTTAGTTGACTTTTAGAGGACTGTCAGACTAAGTGTCATATTGATATTGGTAGCTTAGAGAGCTGGAGGAGCAACGGCTCAGGGGATTGTCGATTAGCAGCCAGAGGATTATTGGCAGAGCTCAGCAGTTCAGGTGAGTTTCCTTCAAGTAGGAACGGGTCTAAGGCCACAATGCCGACCCGTTTAGCTAGCAGTAGTTTCCGGATTTTGATCTGATGCAGTAGTTAGTATGTTTGATGCCTTCGTGGCTCAGACAGGATTTATGTGTTATGTGTTCCGGGCTACGGCCCGATGCAGTATGCAGTATATGTGTGTTCATGCTAGTTGATATGTTTATGTTATGTGATGTTCAGTTAGTTCCGGACTTTGGTCCGATGCAGGGGGCAAGGCCCTAGTTAGTCCGGACTTCGGTCCGATGCAGGGGACAAGGTCCCAGTCAGTTAGTCCGGACTTCGGTCCGATGCAGGGGACAAGGTCCCAGTCAGTTTCCGGACTTTGGTCCGATGCAGGGGGCAAGGCCCCAGTTAGTCTTGACTTCGGTCCGATGCAGGGGAAAAGGTCCCAGTCAGTTAGTCTAGACTTCGGTCCAATGCAGGGGACAAGGTCCTAGTCAGTTTCCGGTCCTCGGTCCGATGCAGTGGGCAAGGCCCAGTATGTGCTTTATATGTTATTGTATGGTATGTGGTAGATTGGGGGAGCTCACTAAGCTTCGTGCTTACGGTTTCCAGTTTTGGTTTCAGGTACTCAGTTTTCAAAAGAGGAGCTCGGGAAGATTGCAGTGCACACACCATAGTTCGTTAGCCTGGGAATGTTTGACTCTGATAATGAGATTATGTTTTTAATTTAATACTCGAAAGTTATGTTATGACTTATGATACGTTTTTATAAATCTGGTTTTAGTAATGTTTTAAAAAGAAATTTTTAGTCAGGATTTTTGGGTCGTTACAAGTTGGTATCAGAGCCTTGGTTTGAGGGATTCGGACATACCCTCGGGCATGTCTGAACTCAAACTAAGGGATTGGTATAAAGGTTTTCAAAAGGAAAAGACAGTTTTGAAAAAGGAGTTTGAGAAAAGAAAAGAGTTTTAGAAAAAGCAAAAAGAATATTTAGAAAGTAAATAACTTGAAAAGAGAAAAAGGGTGTGGTGCATGCAATCAGCCGAGCTCAAGTAATTACTCCCAAATTACCCATACAAGTTACGTTATGATTATCAGTATTAGTATCAGTTTCAGTATCAGCTTCAGTTTCAGTTTCAGTTTTAGTTTCAGCTTCAGTTTCAGTAGAACAACATGCTAGAATAGGACTAAGGATCTAGGATGATGCCTTATGTACCTGCTTTATGTGTTTCAGCTTGATAAGAATTTCATGCTAGTGATGAGTAGACTGTAGTAGGATAGCCTGTGTAGGTTATGCCTGATAGTATGAGCTTAGCATTGTATGCTAGTACAGTTTCTTGTTATGAGAATAGTTTTTCCTGAGTATGTTTCCTTTATCCGAATGCTGCTTGCTTTGTGCTTTGTGGGACTCTGAGTGATGGGAGTTAGCCATTAGGTGAATATGTCACATCACATGTGAGCAGAGTTGAATAATCTCAGAGTGCTGGATTTGGCCCTATTGCGCACCTCTCGTTTGAGTCTAACCGTTGTAGGGACGAGACTTTTACTCGAAGGATTATCCGAGCCTCATTGCATGTGATGGTATTCAGGTGGTGGCTAATTGGCATTACAAGGAGGCCTTCAGCAACTGAGGATTGGTTTGGGTGGATTTAGAGGTTCCCTAGGGCAATCCTAGGATGAGAGTAGTAGAGATCAGTAGTAGAGAAAAGGGGACTTGGTGGAGTTGAGGTAACTCTTGAGGAAAGTACGGATAGATGTGGAAGGTAGTATGGGCCCGTACTACTGAAAGCAGAGGATCCGTACTCGATTCAAGAGGGGCCAAGGCAAAACCAGGGAACTAGTAGAGTGTGTGAGAGATCCCTCAGTAGTAGTGTGTAAATTGATCAGGAATTGTTATATTTTCAGCAAGGTGACGTTGCGCGAGATATCAGTTGGCAGTTCAGGTGTCGGGGAAGGATCTGGCTCAGGCTCTAGAGCCGGGCAGCTTGAGGATCAGATGAGGGATTCCATTTCCGCAGAGATCATGCGCAACATCATTGATCAGACTCCAGTGATTTTCGGTTCGGTTAGAGAGGCCATTGTGGAGCTCATGGACAGTCATCTTGAGGCCTTTAAGGCCGGGATAGTTTCAGGACAGATTGGGGCTCGTCTAGACCCCGATTCTTATGGAGTTCAGGGATCCATCGGGAAAGGAGATCCCATTTCTAGTTTTTGCCATCAGGGGACAGGAGTGAGTGGGGCACCCTGTCTCCAAGAGAGACCTTTGCATGATTGGATAGTTAAGGAGGTTACGCGAGCCATTCGCGAGGATCTGCCCGACATGGTTGTGAGGATCACTGATAGGTTGATTGCGAAGCTCCAGGATCAGACAACTGTTGTTCAGTCGACGGGCGGTGTCGACAAGGTAACGCAGGAGCAAGAGACGGGCAGGGAATCGGAAAGGGAGAGGAAAACAGATGAAACTCAGGGAGCCGTAGGTTCGGGCAAGAGGCCCAAGGGGTCGGATTTGAGGACGAGGAATTATCAGAGCCGCAGTCGATGCGGGAAGTGTGGTAGGACGCACATGGGTGCATGCAGGCGTAGAAGTGGTGGCGATGCTGGATGTTTCAAGTGCGGCCAGATTGGCCATTTTAGCAGAGATTGTACTGTTACCATCGCCCATGGACGTGATCCGATATGTTTCCATTGCAGGCAGGGGGCACAAGAAGGCCCACTGTCCGAGTTTGTATTTAACAGGGCAGGTGCCAGCTCCTGCCAATGGGATTTCGAGAGCCACCAACGGACATCAGGGTCGGGCAAGGGTGCCCACGGCTTGGAGCCGAGTTTTCCGGTTGATTTCTGCAAGGATTCGAGCAGCGCTGAGTGATGGAGGTATGTATCTTTTACCTCCCTATCAATTATTATTCATGTTATTATTGTTATGTTGCTGCATTGATATCAATAAGTATATGTGTTGGGGGTATTATATTACCTACTTGTGACAGAGTTTTATGCCATCTGCATACCTTGGAATTAGAATGGTGAATTGGAGGTCGTCCCCTCTAGATCAGGTTACTTCGGATACAGTGACTGTAGCATGTATGTGTAATAATCAGTAATGCCTCACTATTTTCGAAAGGTATCATTCGGGATTGATCAGTTAAATCCTTAGTAGTGACAATTTAGAGCTTCTAGTGAGGTAGCCAGCGGGCAGTAAAGAAGTGGGTTGGGGATGTCCACCCCAAACGCAGGTTCTTAGGATGAAGTCCCTAAAGCAAATATGGTTAAGGATTGAAGGGTGCTCAGTTAGATAGCAAGAATGGTTCGGATCTGGAAAAATTCAGTTGGAGCGCTGACAGAGGTAAACGTTGGCGGACATCATACCGCCCTTTTAATGGAAGGAAGGTTGGGGAATTCTTTCGACCAATGAGCAGTAAGGAGTTATCCAGATCCAAGTGGGGGAGAACCCTCCGAGTATACAAGGGTAAGAGCACGCCGTTCCAGAATGAGTACACGAACTCTGAGAAGAAAAGATAGTAGTGCAACAATTGATGGATTGAGGAGTTCAGAGTTGGGAGTTTGAGGAACTTCCCAACAATGAGTTCATGTGATTGAAATGGTTAGTAGCTGGTTGAGAATCCAAGATTGGAGGATCGCCTGTAGGACTCTAGTGAGTCGGAATGAGGATCCTGAGGGCGGTTAGCAAGAGATGCTTTCGTATTAGTAGCCAGTGACAGAGTCAGCATGCAGGGTTGTGTAGATTCAGGAGTTGGGTGTTTGGAAACTTTCCAACAATAGCTTCTTGTATCCGGATTAGTAGAAGGTTGGTTTGGGAACCAAGTCGAAGACTTCCTCGACGAAACGCGAAGTATATCAAGGATATAAGATGTCGAGGTTGCTGCAATATTCGATGACTGAGGGCTGGTTTTAAGAAATCAGGATGAGGAATCACTAGTAGGACTAGGGATAGTCAGAATGTCCTCGGAATAGTAGTAGAGTTTTGTAAGTCTGTGGGGGTAGCTGTAGCATTCACTAGCAGTTAGATAGTAGTAGAGTGTTGTAAGTCTGCGGGGGTAGCCGTAGCATTCACTAGCAGTTAGATAGTAGTAGAGTGTTGTAAGTCTGCGGGGGTAGCCATAACATTCACTAGCAGTTAGATAGTAGTAGAGTGTTGTAAGTCTGCGGGGGGTAGCCGTAGCATTCACTAGCAGCCAGATAGTATTAAAGAGTTGTAAGTCCGCGGATGTAGCCGTGACCTTTATCAGGTTGGTAGGCAGCATGAGCGCGTTGTTGGGCGGGGGGAAGCAGTAGTACCCACCCGTTCGGGTGCAGTAGTGAGGATATGGGAATCCACGGGTTAGATTTTGGATTTCCCAAATGGTTCAGTTATGGTTAAGTCGGCGATTTGTCAGTAGATCGTCACCTCAGTTATGAGATCAGAGTAGCAGTTGACCGTTGGGGTTCGGGTATGTTAAGGGCTACCGTCAGTCTGGGAGCCATCATGTTGTTAGTCATGGAATTGATGATGTCAGGATGTGACGTTTGGACCTGATCGGTGGATCGGAAGGTTGTTAGAGCCACAGTGACAGGATAACTAGTGGAAACTAGTTCCAGAGAAGGATTTCGTTCAGAAGTCGTGGGAGCGACTAAGTAAGGAGTCCTTTGACTCTACAGTTGAGTTGGAACTCGGTGTTGCAAATAACCGACGAATGATTGGAGACCAGGAAGGTCTCGAGATATTTGGGAAGCAGCTATATGGCAGTTCAGTGTTTCAAGAAGTTTAGTGTTTCAGGCAGTTCAGTGTTTCAGTCAGTTCAGTGTATCAGGCAGTTCAGTGTTTCGGGCAGTTCAGTGTTTCAGATAGTTGCAGTGTGATGGTCAGTATTAGTATGTGTGTTGGAATGCAAGTGCTGATGGTATAGTTGGTTGATTTGGAAATGACAAGTCCCTCTCAGCAGGACCAGTTGAGCCTTCTGCCAAGTATAAGTGATCTGTAAGGATAGCTAGGCAGGTAGCTTTTTTTTCAGGATGGAAGGCTCGAGTTAGTAGGAGTTGAGTAATCAGATGGGAGATAAGCAAGCTGGTTCCAGCAGCATCGTTTCAGTATGAGCGGCAGAGTGGATAGAATAGTTATATATAATTGAAGTATCTTCAGAAGTCGCTGGAAGCAACTAGTAGGTTGCGATGGGGTGTAGGGACCGCTGGGAGTCCGGTAACTCAGATATCGGCAGATTAGTTGGACCAGGGTGGTCTCAGTGCATCCGATAGGCGGATGAGGGGTAACATAATTTTCAGTCGGAGGAAGTAACGTTAAGGAAATTATGGAAAAGAGAAGAATTCAGTATGTACCAACAGTAGTGACCAGCACTGTGAGTGGCGGGAGTGATGGACAAAAGGGTTAAAGACACCAGGCAGGGTGTTGAGGCGGATTGCAGGTCAGTTGATCATAGAGAACTTCGAGGACGAAGTTTAGTTTAAGTGGGGGAGAGTTGTAACACCCGAAATCAGAAAGGTCAAGAAAGGAAAGGAAAAACCCTAAGTTAAAGAGGGTTGACTCGTCGAGTCCAGGGAGGAACTCGGCGAGTCGGAGCGGGATCCGGGTGTAAAGTAAGTGACCGACTCGGCGAGTCGGCAAGTGGACTCGACGAGTCTGGTCTGGGTTGGGAAACCCTAGTTTCGGGACTTGGTACCCTATTTAAGCATCTTATTCTCTTCCCTAGGGCTCATTTGCGGCCCCTATAGTCCAGAACCAGAAACCCTAAGCCTCCATTGTTTCTCATTCGAGCTTTCTTGCCATTTTGGGTGATTTGAAGGAAGAAGGAAGAAGGCACCCATTGGGGATTCAAGGATTGGCAGTAGATCCAGAGTTTGTGAGGTCTTCCAGAACATTTGAAGGTAATGAGTCGCTACCTTCCTTTTTTTTTTTGCATATAGATCAACCTTTATCATGAGATTTGGGGCTTTTAGGACAAGTTTATGAACCATTTCGAGTTAGAAGCCCAGATCTGAAGTTGCTACTTCAGATCTATGTGTATCTTGGCCTGGAGAATCATAAAGCATCAGTCTATGGGTTGATTGTTGAGCCCCTTTGTCTCAAACCCTAGTTTATAGAGTTTTGAGCCTAGATCTCCTTAGCTACACGTAAAGTTTTCCACTTTACGTGAGGAATAGGCTTGGGAAGGATAGATATACAGTTTGGAGTCGATGCATGACTCAAAAGTCCTCTGCATGTATGTAGATCTGAATAGACTCGGCGAGTAGCATGAAGATGAGGAGGAACTCGACGAGTGGGATGAACAACTCGTCGAGTCGAATGAAGTTGGGCATGAACTCGGCGAGTTGGAAGAACAACTCGACGAGTTGGTTGAAGATTGCCTTGGACTCGGCGAGTCTATTCGTGGACTCGGCGAGTCAGGTCGCGAAACCCCAAACCCTTCGAGTTGAGACTCGAATCAGTGAGTCGGTTGGAGACTCAGCGAGTTGGTCAGGACAGGACTCGGAAATCGTTGGACTCGGCGAGTCATGGACTGACAAGGCGAGTCGAGTCGCGAATAGAAGGACCCTGAGCATATGAACTCGGTGAGTCAGTAGGTGGACTCGGCGAGTAGGGTTGACCTGGAAGGTTGACTTTGACCAGAGTTGACTTAGTTGACTTTTAGAGGACTGTCAGACTAAGTGTCATATTGATATTGGTAGCTCAGAGAGTTGGAGGAGCAGCGGCTCAGGGGATTGTCGATTAGCAGCCAGAGGATTATTGGCAGAGCTCAGCAGTTCAGGTGAGTTTCCTTCCAGTAGGAAAGGGTCTAAGGCCACAATGCCGACCCGTTTAGCTAGCAGTAGTTTCCGGATTTTGATCCGATGCAGTAGTTAGTATGTTTGATGCCTTCGTGGCTCTATCATGATTTATGTGTTATGTGTTCCGGGCTACGGCCCGATGCAGTATGTAGTATATGTGTGTTCATGCTAGTTGATATGTTTATGTTATGTGATGTTCAGTTAGTTCCGGACTTTGGTCCGATGCAGGGGGCAAGGCCCCAGTTAGTCCGGACTTCGGTCCGATGCAGGGGACAAGGTCCCAGTCAGTTAGTCCAGACTTCGGTCCGATGCAGGGCACAAGGTCTCAGTCAGTTTCCGGACTTCGGTTCGATGCAGGGGGCAAGGCCCCAGTTAGTCCAGACTTCGGTCCGATGCAGGGGACAAGGTCCTAGTCAGTTAGTCCGGACTTCGGTCCGATGCAGGGGACAAGGTCCCGGTTAGTTTCCGGACTTCGGTCCGATGCAGGGGGCAAGGCCCCAGTTAGTCCGGATTTCGGTCCGATGCAGTGGGCAAGGCCCAGTATGTTCTTTATATGTTATTGTATGGTATGTGGTAGATTGGGGGAGCTCACTAAGCTTCGTGCTTACGGTTTCCAGTTTTGGTTTCAGGTACTCAATTTTCAAAAGAGGAGCTCGAGAAGATTGCAGTGCACACACCATAGTCAGTTAGCCTGGGAATGTTTGACTCTGATAATGAGATTATGTTTTGAATTTAATACTCGAAAGTTATGTTATGACTTATAATACGTTTTTATAAATCTGTTTTTAGTAATGTTTTAAAAAGAAATTTTTAGTCAGGATTTTTGGGTCGTTACACGACCGGTATCCGGGGACTATTTCATCACCTACCACTACCACATAATATTGTAGCACATATATCATAATCTATCTATCGTAACCGTATACTAACCACCCCTTTCGGTCCTTTCTTCCGGTATTGGGGTCTATCCTACCCCTTCTATGAATTATCACATAACATCATAGCATACTAGCACATAATCATAACAGATAACAACACACCAGATAATTATCACAAATACAATCATCTATACTATAACTCTTACTATTGGGTAGGCCTTGGTGCCTTAGACCCACTTCTACTAGAAGGTAACTCACATCAATGTTGCGAAGTGTCTGAACTGTCCTCGCTGTCGGGATCAACTGCTCTCAATTCCTACACAAAATAATCTTCCTTAATTACAATTTTATACACTTAACCCCTTTCAAGGGTTACTCAGGTTAAAACCAAAGTCAAGGGCAACACCATGGTGAAAGTCAACTTTGTGTCAAAGTCAATGTCTGGTTGACTCGACTAGCCAACAACTTGCCGAGTCCCCATATCCTCAAAACGCTAAACCCCTGACCCCACTCGCAGAGTTATGCACGCACTTGCCGAGCTCTTCTTCATACCAAGTCGGGACCATCTACAACTGACTCGCCGAGTTCATCCTTGAAGTCGTCGAGTCCTTCTTCATGCAAGAAGGAATGTTTAGCCATGGACTCGCCGAGTTCCTTGTGAACTCGTCGAGTACGTCTTCATGTAGTTGGGACTTGCATTGAACTCGACGAGTTCTATTCTTGAACTCGCCGAGTTCCATGGTTTCTAGGTCTAGATTCACATCCATCTTGTTGACTCCTCTTCTAGACTCAACCAGTTCGATTAAAAAAGAAGAGGGTTGGGGAACCATACCCCCACTCGTTGAGTCTCAGGAACCACTCGTCGATTCCCCCAAGGTCCATGTCCATACAGTTGGTTCCAGTCGGGTTTAACACATCCAAAACATAGATCTAGGCTCCTAGGGTTCATAATACGCGTAAAGTTACAAACTTGACGTTGATGCGTGGGGTATTTGGCTCAAATGGTCCTAAAATGGGGTCTACAAGATGCATGGGGCTCTTATGGCAATAATGCTGGCACCTTTATGCCATGGGAATCCTCAGTGTTTCCAGATCTAAAGCCACACCCTTAAATAACCACAAAATCACGAATATGGGACTTCTAAGGCTTAGAAAAGGTAGAAATGAACCGTAACTAGAGATCTAAGAGATATATGGTCAAGGTTGGAGCTTTTTATCTTGATCAAGCTGGAAATGTGCCAAAACCTCTAGATCTACTTGCCTTCTCTTGATCTCCCAAGCCTTCTCCTTATTCTCAAGCTTCTAATACACACACAAATGGCACAAAAGTTCAAGAACACTCAATATTCGATTAGGGTTTTGAGGATAGGGTCTGAGGGTGATGGAGGCTGTATTGGAGGCTAGTTAAGGCGTTTAAATAGGGTGCAAACCCTAAATTTTAGGGTTTCATCCAGACAGGTCTACTTGTCGAGTCGGGGTTTCCAACTCGGCATGTAGATTGTCACCCCCGCGTCCAATTACTTGCACCTACTCGACGAGTTAGGCCTCCAACTCATCGAGTCCCTGTGTAAATCTACAATTAATTAAGTTTAAATACGTAGCAAGAACCAGGTGTTACAACTCTCCCCCACTTATTTCAGACTTTGTCCTCAAAGTCTGTTGCTGCATCCGGAAAAAGCTCGGGGTAGTGCTCTCTTATCTCGTTCTCTGACTCCCAAGTCCATTCTGAGCCCTTGCGGTGCTGCCATTGCACCTTCACCAGCTTGACCCTCTTGTTTCTCAGATCCTCAACTTCCTGTCGAGGATAGCTACTGGTCGCTCAATGTAGTTTAGGTTGTCATCCACCTGAATGTCCTCTAGTGGTACCACCACCGAGTTGTCTACCAGACACTTTTGTAGCCGGGAGATGTGAAAGGTGCTGTGAATCTGACTAAGTTCGGCTGACAGATCCAGCCTGTACGCCACCTTGCCCACCCGAGCTTCAACAATGAAAGGACCAATGTACCTGGGGCCCAACTTGTCCCATTTCCTGATCCAGATGACACCTTTCCAAGGTGATACCTTCAGTAGAACCATATCCTCGGCCTGGAATTCCAGGTCTAAACAGCGCTTGTCGACATAAGTTTTCTGCTGACTCTGAGCAGTCTGAAGCCTGCTCCTGACCTACTGGATCCTCTCCGTTGTCTTGAGTACCACTTCGGTACTCCCCATGACACCCTGTCCAACCTCACCTCAGCATATCGGGGTCCTGCACTTCCTCCGGTACAACATCTTGAAATGAGGACGATCGATACTCGCGTGGTAGCTGTTGTTGTTGGAGAACTCAGTCAATGGGAGATAGGTATCCTAGCTACCACTGAAATCCAGGACAAACACCCGCAACATATCGTCCAAGGTCTGGATGGTCTGCTCGCTCTGATCATCTGTCTGCGGGATGAAAATTTGTGCTAAAATGAAGACGAGTACCCAACTCGTCGTGAAACTTCTTCCAGAATTTGTAAGTGAACCGTATGTCTTTGTATGAAATCACAGAAACTGGTTCTCCGGCCGTGCTTAGCTACCACCTCTCTGATGTAGATATCGACCAGCTTCTTGGCCGAGATGCTCTCCTGGAACGGTATGAAATAGGCAATCTTGGTCAACCTATCATCTATGACCCATATATAAGCCACTCTGCGTATGGTCCTGGGAAGCTTTGTGATGAAATCCATAGTGATATCTTCCCATTTCCACATGGGGATGTCTAATGGTTGCGTCTTGCTATGAGGCCGCTGGTGCTCCGCCTTGACCTTCCTGTAGGTCAAGCATCTCTCAACATACCATGCTACATCCGACTTCATACAGGGCCACCAATAGTCAGAACGAAGATCTCTATACATCTTCGTCGCCCTGGGATGAATAGAAAACCTGGATTTGTGCGCCTCCTCCATCAACACCAGGAACACACCTCCGTGGTATGGAAGCCACACCCTACGGTGTAGTGTCAACAACCCACGGCAAACATAGTTTAAGGAGGAAACCTGCCCCACAATATGCTCACTCTTCCAATGTTCCTCCTCATAGCCTCCTATTGGGTCTCTCAGATCTGCTCCAACAGTAGGGTCACTACTGTCATTCGCAGGAAAATATCTTTGATTTGGGCAGCCTTGCGGCTAAGAGCATCGGGCACCTCATTATCCTTCCCTGGGTGGTATCGTATCTCACAGTCGTAATCCTTCACCACATCTATCCACCAATGATGCCTCATGTTCAGATTCGGCTTATCTATGAGGTACCTTAAACTCTTATGGTCCGTGTAAATGGTACATCGGACCCCATAGAGGTAGCGTCGGCAAATCTTGAGGGCGAAGACAACTGCCCCCAACTCAAAATCGTGCGTCGGGTAGTTCGCTTCGTGAGGCTTCAACTGCCTCGAAGCGTAGGTGATGACATGCCGTCTCCGCATCAATACTGCACCCAGGCCCGAAATGGACGGATCGTGTAACACCGTAAATTTTCAAACAAATTTACCTTAAAAATCACATGAATCTCGTAATGCATTTCACAAAAATCTCATTTAAGTTTACAATTCGAACTCCATAATTGTTTAGTAAAAACCAAGGACCTTCCAAAACCTAATTCCTTATCTTGTGTCTACAATCAAGCCTGTGCCTTCCTGCGATTCCTGAGAACAACCTGAAACACATAACACGGTAACACGGTAAGCACGAAGCTAGCTTAGTGTGTTCCCCAAAATACCACATATAACACATATTAGCCACTCGAGGATATAACTTTATGGGCCCACTGGCCCTAACTCTGTGGACCCTCTGGTCCTAACTCTGTGGACCCTCTAGCCCTAACTCTGTAGACCTTCCGGTCCTAAATCTGTAGCACTGGAACACATATACAACATAAATCACATAGAAATAATGCAATGCATCACATCACATAAATAGCATACAAGATACTTTGTCACATAACTCTAATTACCATTCTAGGTAAAGTATAGTGATAAGACTCACCTGACAAGCAGCAAGTAAATACCCTCGCACCCGAAACTCGAACTATCCTCCGCCTATCACAAAAGATGAATATCTCTAATCAATACTCTTTACATAACCCTAATAAATGAGGGCTATTCTTTTCTCTTTAACTCTTGAATTGGGTAAAACAACATTTTACCCCTCCATGGTCTCCGTTACTCATGTTGACCAAACCCCAGAGTCAATAGAAGTCAAACTCGAGTCAACATTCCATGTTTGACCCGACTCGTCGAGTGCACCCATGCAACTCGTCGAGTCCATTCACATCTTCAGAATTCTCGTGAAGGTACAGCTCAACTCGTCGATTTTACCCCCAACTCGTTGAGCTATCGCATGCTTAAGCTCATCGGGACAAACCCTCACTGACTCGTCGAGTCAACTCATGGACTCGACGAGTCCCCTCGGTATGATTCCTCATTTAGACGTCCAAAGTTAGATCTCTCACTCCAAACCGTAGATCTAGCCCTTTAAGACACCAGAGACACATAAAGTCTCGACCTTTATGTTCATGCATGGCATAAATGCCTCAAAATGCCAAAACAATCCCTTCTTAAGGTGTTAAGCACAACAACCCTCATATGGATGAATAAAGTTGGGACCTTTGGACTCTAGGGACCTCATAAGGTCCAGATTTGAGGACTAGGCTTCTAGCTAATCCATTTTACTCAAAGTACCAAACCGAAGGTGGTAAAAGCCCTAGAACTCCAAACACATGAGATCTAACCAAAATAATGAGAACGGTGCAGACTTTTACCTTCCTCAGAAGCTCTGGACGATCTATCACTGGATCTAACTTTCCCCCTCTTGATCCTTGCTTGATATCCTTCTCTTCTTCTCAAATGATGTACTAAAAATCCCAAGATAGCTTCTCTTTCGCTTTCTAGCTCAAATGATCTTTAGGGTTTGCTTCCAGGGAAAGGGTGGCTGCAAATGAGGCTATAAGTACCTTTAAATAGGTCCCAAACCCCAAAAATTAGGGTTTCCCTAATCAGTGCCTACTCAGCGAGTCCCTCCTCTGACTCGTCGAGTCCACTCATTAAGTCCACGGGAAAAACCCAGCTCGACTCGTTGAGTTGGACCCTCAACTTGTCGAGTCTCTTCTTTAATCACAAGATCAAACTACACGATAATATCCCTAAAAATCCGGATGTTACAATTCTCCCCACTTGAATTAGATTTCGCCCTCGAAATCACTCCTTAAAACACTCACATAATGAAATCATCAACCCAAAAGGCACCACCGAAAGGATCTCATACTACACCGATATCTTTCTCTATGGAGACTTGAAACCACACAAAACTCCCAAGACCAGAACTGGACCAACTCTTCCGTCGCTAATATACTCCTTCCCACTATCCGGAAGCTCTAGTGGCCTGAACCGCCGCCAGACCGCCTACTCAAGCGATCACGATGATATTCACTCCTTGAATATCAAACCCTGATAACTCACTAATCCTATGATTCTCACAAGACCAAATCTAACAATTAGCTACCGTTCACTCATATCAACATGCTAATGATCCAAATCATGCCCAAAGAAATGGAAGGGTCTACACCCCACTAGGGATCATACACTAAACTGCTATCAGAACCCATCCAAACAAAGAATCCTCAACACTCTGCCCTTCAGACACAAGCGAATAACCAGGCTCGCTCAGAAGTGTCCTTAGACATCACAATCACAAGTCCCAACTTCGTTCCTCATACCCCTTTTAATACTGAGCACTAGGTCAACTTCTGACTCCACAGTTGAACCTCCAAAGGTCACCCATAACATATCCCGAAATGTCTTACTGACTTCCTTCTCATAACAACTATCTCGGCCTAGTGACACCTAAGTCACGAAGTTCTCTTTACCCCAACGGATCCCACAATCCTACAAAAATGTTTCACCTTCGACCCCCGTCGAACACTACTCCCTAGATATGAGCGCCTCGTGGTACCTCCCACACCAACAAACCGACCCACTCCGGTCCAAAACATCTGATGACAAACAATATTCCTCAAAATGGAACCCATCTCAGAATCCGGAGTCTCATTTCGCCTACCCAATGCACCACTAGAGTCAAACTCATATCGAGAGTCTGGTCCGATCCAGAATTTGGAACCACTCGTCCCAATGAAGCACCCAACTCAAAACTCAGGATTCGCAACCTACGTGTATTCCACTTTTCCAATTCCCTTGTGTGGCGACAACCACCTCTCATTTCAGAATACAACGATTTCCGACAAAAATGGAGACCCCAGTCTTGCTCCTTTTTCATCCGTCAGGCTCCCAAAAACTTAATTATTAGGGCTAACCAAGCCCTAAACTCTTCTGCGTCATGCTCTGATCAAGGAGTACGTCATCATAACAACCTCTTTATGACTAGTGAGTACTACGGCTCCTTGTAGCATCACCACACCCTCTCTCTGACTAGTGAGTACTACGGCTCCCCGTAGCATCACAACACCCTCTCTCTCTCACTAGTGAGTATTACGGCTCCCCGTAGCATCACAACACCCTTTCTATGACTAGTGAGTACTACGGCTAACCGTAGCATCACAACTCCCTCTCTCTCACTAGTAAGTACTACGGCTCCCTGTAGCATCACAACACCTTCCTTTCTCATAACTCCACAATATCATTCTCACGTCAACATCACACTACATCCACTAACTCATGCTCCGCGGACTAACATAGATAGGTACACACACACTTGTCCCTATTGATGCATCACAGATTCTGACAGCAACCGCCATGGCAAAAAATCCTTCCCTGCTGGAATCCACATTCTTAGCTAATCCCTCTAGATG
Source organism: Lactuca serriola (assembly GCF_051521515.1). Lineage (NCBI taxonomy): Eukaryota > Viridiplantae > Streptophyta > Magnoliopsida > Asterales > Asteraceae > Lactuca > Lactuca serriola. The sequence goes on from NC_136414.1 coordinate 75,583,090, forward strand.
TCAATATCCGAAGGGCACCCACTGGAACCGTAGGTACTTGATACTTCACTTGCCGTATCAAACTCAAGACCCACAATAATTCTGAATTCAGGCATTATACTCGAATACCTCGGAACACCATCACAGAACATCACGATGTCCTCCCTCAACCACTGATCTCCTACTTATGGCATCATACACAGATACCTCAATGCATTCTCTCAGAATCTCATAACTATCCTTCTTTCACACAATGCGCAACTTCGGAATATTCCAAATCTCAATTGAAACATGGAGGAATCGACAATGACTCGGAACATGTTGACAACAATCCGAAACTCCATCCTATAATGCTCAAAACTCAAGCAAGCATAAACGTAACGACCCGGAATTAGTTGCCAAAATCAACTTCTGCCCTTCCCAAACTGAATAACGGCCCAAACATTGAATCAGAATTCTTTCACCGCCAAACTAACCCTACGAGCCAAACACCTCGAATAATTCCTATCCATCACAAGGCCTCCGACCGATGGCCACTTGCCTTTGAGACATTCATCCGTTACCAAACGTATACCACATGCATTATCTTGTCTTTACCTCACTTCAATCACCAATAGCCCTGATGACATGAATCCGCACCGTAGGTCTCTATATCCAGATCTCTAACCGATCTTGAACAGATCTTTGATCCTCTCAACAAAATACTCAGTCCTCCCCCACTTAGTGTTCGAACCATCACCAATTAGCATACCAACAATCTATCACTCAGATTGTTTCCACCAATAACATCGTACTTACTCTTGGAAAGTGCTATGCAACACTCGATGATCTCCCCGACAAAGATCAAGCAACTCCTAATACCCCGAATCTCAGATGAAATCCTCAGAACTTCCCATCATGACTGCCTCTTTGTCATTCCGAATCTTACACCAGTCCATCACCGGACCTCCCAACTATCCGGTACTAACCCTGACTCTTAGCATGGAAATAATGAACTATCATTCTACTCATCCTCAACTCCTCAACCAACGCTCTATCACGACGCTTATCATAAGAGTAGAACCCACATTTTCACTCTCGATACCCGTCAAAGATAATAAGAGTTACCACCCTGATACACTCCTCATGATTGTCCGGCGCTGCGGCTAACACATGCCCTATTATACTCACATAGGGTGTACCCTAGTCCTTGACCATGTCAATTCCCGCTGACTCCCTGCTCAAGCTATATCATTTCCTCATGGCAGACCTATTGCCAGATACTCTGATTGAAGATCATCATCAATGCAATCCCACAGGGCTCACCCCCAAACTCAGAAACCAAAATTTCAACACCTCTTACGTCTTCCACAGGAAACATAAATAGCACCACTATCGACTGATTGCTCAACTCAGGTTGTAATCCTCAAAACGCCATCTCCACTTATCCTTGTGTCTTGCGATTCCATCTGGCATTCACTAAAGATCCCTTGGAGTTATCTCAACTCCCCCCTCAAGGAATGCTCAGATGAAACTTGCTCCTCATGGCCCTCTTGCCCCATACTCTATCGCATACGATCTTAGCCCCATCAATATGATGGAATAACTGGAAAGAAAAAATGCATGCATTATCTGCTACGAATCATGGTACTCGAACCATGACATCTCTTCTCAATCTGCTACCGATCATGATACCCGAACCATGACATCACCTCTCAATCTGCTACCAATCATGGTACCAGAACCATGACCTCACCTCTCAATCTGCTACCAACCATGGTACCCGAACCATGACATCTCTTCCCAATCTGCTACCAATCATGGTACCCGAACCATGACATCACCTCTCAACCTGCTACCAATCATGGTACCCGAAAAATGACATCAGCTCTCATCCTGGTACATAGAATCCTCCGGTATGCTCCCTGCATCGAGTATGGGTCCTATGCTTTCAGTAGTACGTGCCCATACTACCTGCCACATGTACCCATACTTTCCACACAAATCATCATAGAGTCCCTAAGTAGCTGTCCAACCCTCTTGATCTTCTTTCTCATTACGCGTGCTCGCTCCCCAGCGAAATGCCCTACTTCGTCAGTGCACTCATCTGACCATGATCACCCCCTAGGCTCTTCATAGGTCCTCACACTTCTCCGCCATCAGCTGCTGAAGAACTCCTAATGATGCTAGCCATCTACCTCCTGAATATTGTCATATTCACTTGGTAGCTAACTCCCATCATCGAGAGTTCCACAAATCACGAAGCGAGCAGCATTCGGGCATCGAATAACCTCTATTAGTACATAAAACCTCTCTAGGCTATTATCCTACTTGCCCTCCTCATACTCGTAGGATATCACCGAACTCAAGCAACTTCACCCCACGCGGGCCTATGACTACCCTCTCAGAAGATTCCACGAATGCTCATCTAGGTATCTCTCCTAGATTACTCTTCTACTCAATCCCTCTCTCAAAAGGATTCCCTCTGGATACTCTTACTCAGCAAATACTCGAAAGCATAACACAGATAACCACAACTCTTAGGCTAAGGCATCACAAATCAAGCCACTCTAGTCCTAAAATATGAAATACCTAGCCTACGTCTAGTGTGCACAATATCTCATACAATATCTCATAACACAAAATAAGGGTATTTTAGGAAATCATCGTTCGGGCTCTGGCTGATTGTACACACTGCTCCTTCTTGTTTTCTCTTAGAAACTCTTGATCGTTTTAGAAAAATCCTTTCTTTTGAAAATTCTTTCTTAAATCCTCAGTTTGAGTCCAGATTTACCCGAGGGTGCATCCGAATCCCTCAAACCAAGGCGCTGATACCAACTTGTAACACCGTAAATTTTCAAACAATTTTTCCTTAAAAATCACATGAATCTCGTAATGCATTTCACAAAAATCTCATTTAAGTTTACAATTCAAACTCCATAATTGTTTACTAAAAACCCAGGACCTTCAAAAACCTAATTCCTTCATTTGTATTTACAATCAAGCATGTGCCTTCCCGTGACTCCTGAGAACAACCTGAAACACATAACAGGGTAAGCACGAAGCTTAGTGAGTTCCCCAAAATACCACATATAACACATACTAGCCACTCGAGGATATAACTCTATGGGCCCACTGGCCCTAACTCTGTGGACCCTCTAGTCCTAACTTTGTGGACCTTCTAGCCCTAACTCTGTACACCTTCCGGTCCTAACTCTGTACGTCTGGAACACATACACAACATAAATCACATAGAAATAATGCAGTGCATCACATCACATAAATAGTATAAAATATACTCTGTCACATAACTCTAATTAGCACTCTAGGTAAACTATAGTGAGAAGACTCACCTGACAAGCAGCAAGTAAATACCCTCGCACTCGAAACTCAAACTAGCCTCCGCCTAGCACAAAAGATGAATATATCTAATCAATACTCTTTACATGACCCTAATAAATGAGGGCTATTCTTCTCTCTCTAACTCTTGAATTGGGTAAAACAACATTTTACCCCTCCATGGTCTCCGTTACTCATGTTGACCAAACCCCAGAGTCAATAGAAGTCAAACTCGAGTCAACATTCCATGTTTGACCCGACTCGTCGAGTGCACCCATGCAACTCGTCGAGTCCATTCACATCTTCAGAAGTCTCGTGAAGGTACAACTCAACTCGTCGATTTGACCCCCAACTCGTCGAGCTATCGCATGCTTAAGCTCATCGGGACAAACCCTCACTGACTCGTCGAGTCAACTCATGGACTCGACGAGTCCCCTCGGTATGATTCCTCATTTAGACGTCCAAAGTCAGATCTCTCACTCCAAACCGTAGATCTAGCCCTTTAAGACACCAGAGACACATAAAGTCTCGACCTTTATATTCATGCATGGCATAAATGCCTCAAAATGCCAAAACAATCCCTTCTTAAGGTGTTAAGCACAACAACCCTCATATGGATGAATAATGTTGGGACCTTTGGACTCTAGGGACCTCACAAGGTCCAGATCTGAGGACTAGGCTTCTAGCTAATCCATTTTACTCCAAGTCCTAAACCAAAGGTGGTAAAAGCCCTAGAACTCCAAACACATGAGATCTAACCAAAATAATGAGAAAGGTGCAGACTTTTAACTTCCTTAGAAGCTCTGGACGATCTATCACTGGATCCAACTTTCCCCTCTTGATCCTTGCTTGATCTCCTTCTCTTCTTCTCAAATGATGCACTAAAAATCTCAAGATAGGTTCTCTCTCACTTTCTAGCTCAAATGACCTTTAGGGTTTGCTTCCAGGGAAAGGGTGGCCGCAAATGAGGCTATAAGTGCCTTCAAATAGGTCCCAAACCCCGGAAATTAGGGTTTCCCTAATCAGCGCCTACTCGTCGAGTCCCTCCTCTGACTCGTCAAGTCCACTCATTATGTCCACGGGAAAAACCCGGCTCAACTCGGCGAGTTGGAACCTCAACTCATCGAGTCTCTCCTTTAATCACAAGATCAAACTACACGATAATATCCCTGAAAATCCGGATGTTACACATCGTAGTATACTACAAAATCCTCCACGCCCTCTAGCAGGGCTAGAATCAGTGCCTCGCATAATCTTCACCTCAAAGTCTTAAATGTTGCGTCCTGCTCAGGCCCCCAGCAAAATATAATATCTTTCTTCGCCAGCCGGGTCAAGGGCACGACTATCTTGGAGAAGTCCTGAATGAACCCCCGGTAATAGCCTGCCAATCCCAGGAAACTCCTAATATTAGTTGGAGGCTTCGGAACCTTCCATCTCATCATGGCCTCCACCTTGGCCGGGTCAACGAAAATCACGTTTTGGTTGACAAGGTGCCCAAGAAAGTGCATCTCGTGCAACCAGAACTCGCACTTATAGAACTTGGAATACAAGCTCTCCCTCCTCAGGGTATCCAACACCTCCCGCAAGTGCTTCTCATGCTGCTCATGCGTCTTGGAGTAAACCAATATGTCGTCAATGAAAACTATCATAGATCAATCCAACATCGATCTACATACGCGGTCCATGAGGTCCATGAACATGGAAAGAGCATTGGTTAGCCCGAAGGGAATCACCACGAACTCGTAGTGGCCAAGCGAGTCCGGAAAGCAGTCTTATATACGTCCTCGTCTCTAACCCTCATCTGATTCTAGCCTAACCGCAAATCTATCTGGGAAAACCAAGATGCCTCCTGAAGCTGGTCAAAAAGATCATCAATCCTCGGGAGTGGGTAACAGTTCTTCACCGTTTCCTTGTTCAGCTCACGGTAGTCTATTCACATCCGATGTGACCCGTCCTTCTTCTTTAGAAATAGGATCGGGGCTCCCCATGGTGAACTGTTCAGTCTGATGAATCCCTTGTCTAACAACTCCTGCAGCTGTGTAGACAACTTCTGCATACCAGGAGGAGCCAACCGATACGAGCCTTGGTTACCGGAGCCGCACCCGGGACTACTTCTATCCTAAACTCCACCTGTCTCTCTGTAGCTGTGTAGACAACTTCTGCATCTCAGGAGGAGACAACTTCTGCATCTCAGGAGGAGCCAACCTTGCTGAAGGTAGTGCCTAGCCCTCATTGTTGAGCATAAAGTTGACCCACATTGTGGCCTCTCGCCTTGAATTACCAGCTCTCCCCCACTTGGGGTCCTCACGCGGACCAAATGTTGTGCGCAGTTGATCACTGCCCCATTAGGGCTTAATCAATCCATACCGATGATGACATTATTCACTCGCAATTATATGGGAACCAAGTCTACGAGGTAGCGCTCCTTGAACAGCCTCAAAACACAATCTTAGCAAACCTTTGATGATCAAACTGATCAGTCATCCACAATCTTGACCTCTAGAGGGAAATCCAACATGCCCGATGACTTAGGGAACTTCCTTCTAAGGGCAAGAGAGACAAATGATCGGGTGGCCCCCGAATCAAGCAACACCTGGATTGGGATAGTATTCACATGGAACGATCCTAAACAGCACATAACACATATACATAAATATCATAAACAACATAAAATAAGAGCTAGGGAGAAGAAATCATACCCGTCACCACATCGGGTGAGGCGCGTGCCTCCTCGGTAGTCAGCTGGAAGGCTCGGCTCCTCACCATTGTAGCCTATGTCTTGCCCTGCCGGCCATCAGTAATCCGCAGGGTCGCTGGATTTGGCACCGCTACTAGTGCTGCTGCTGTCAATCTCGGGTAGTTGGCATTTTTATGGCCTTTCTTATTGCAATGAAAGCAAATCAGGTCTAAAGTCTGGAAGGTGGGGGTAGGGGCATTACAATCCCTACTAAAGTGCCCAAGCTTTCCGCACTTATAGCAACCCAAATATCCCAATCTACAAATCCCCTCATGAGTCTTGTTGCATTTCCCACAGCGGCTCCGATCCTACTGACCATTCGACCTAGTGTCGGATCCCTTGGGTTTCTTTCCCAAAACCCCAACAACCTGCCAGCCCCCGCCTTCCTTTTCTGGATGTACTCAATGTCAATCTTCCTCTCCCTTGCCCTGGCTATCATGTCCTCCAAATTTGGACATGCTGACTAGCTGACACGTTTCTGGATGTCAGCTCCATATCATAGTAGTGAGTCTTCCTCATCTCCTCATCCCCTCGTATTGAGGCACCTGCAAGGTCCTCTCACTGAACTTGGCAGTAATCTCCGTCACTATCTCCATTGTATGTCGCATATCATGAAACTCTCTGTCCTGTTGCTGAATCTCTACAGCTGGCGCAAACTCTGCCTTGAACCTAGTCACAAAATCCGACCAAGTCATAATCTAAACAACTAGGGCTCCTAACGAATCACTGACCGCCTCCCACCAGTCTCGAGCTCGGTATCTCAAACACACTGCAACATATCAAACCTTCGACCCCTCAGGGTAGAAGTTGGTCAACTGAGCAGACTTCATGTCTTCGATCCACCTCCTGGCAGCAATATAGTCCTTCACCCCATGGAAGTCTCGTGCACCACATCCCCTGAAGTCCTTAAAGAACAGTGTACGTGCCCCTGACTGGCTAGACGCCCAGTCACTCCTGAACGCCCTGAGGCGTCCTGCATCAGCTCCAAAATCCCTTCCTTGATCGACCCGAAAATCATCAGGGTCGACTCAAGGATGCCTCTAGTGATATCGGAAGCAATGAACTCACGTAGTCCCTCGTCAACTGGCTCAACACTTGATCCTGAACCAGACCCTGATCCCGATCCTCCTGCTCCGTGTCGCGTAATCATCACCATTCTGAAAACAAAACACATAATCATCACGGTCATACATAATCTTGAGAGGTCTCACACACTCTACAAGTTCCCTGGTTCCATCTCGGCCCTCCTTGACTCGAGTACTCATCCTAGGCTTCCCCTAGGGTATCTCTCTCTAGCCTACTCTCCGCCATCAGTTGCATAAGAAGTCCATGCCATCTCTCCCTAACTAGCTCGCGAATACCATTACATATTACTAAGACCAGATAACTCCTCGAATGGGAGGTCCTTCCCTATGACGGTTGGACTCAAACAACAGCTGCGAAATAGGGCTAGACCTAACCTTCTGAAATTATTTAGTCCTCATAATATGTAACTTAGCTATATCGTTCACTAGTTAATTAAAGATAACTATTAACTAGAACTCCTAAAAACCACAAAGCAAGCAACATTCGGGCATTGAGTACCCCAATCCAAACATATCCTATTCAGTCCATCATATCACTATGTAATCAATTCTAGCATGAAACTCAATAAGCACATAAAGTAGGCACATAAGGCATCATCCTATATCCTTAGCCCTAATCTAGCATGTAGTTCTTATACATATACAATAGGCATATAAGGCTTCCTTCCTAGATCCTTAGCACAAATCTAGTATGCAGTTCTCATAATCATATCATATCATAACATAAAATGTATGGGTGTCTTGGGGAAAACCTACTTAAGATCAGTCGGTCGCACGAATCACACACCTTGTTCTTTTTAAAGTTCTTTTTCTCTTTTAATTCCTTTTCAAACTCCTTTTTAAAAGATTTTACTTTTGAAAATTTTCATACCAAGTCCTTAGTTTGACTTCAAACACACCTGAGAGTGCGTCCAAATCCCTCAAACCAAGTCTCTGACAACAACTTGTAACATCCTAATTTTCAAGACCAATATCATATAAATCCATAAAACATAGTCACATGTATCAAAAGTCATATCATCAATAGTAATAATAATAATAATATCAAAGTACAATCCCATGGATCTCAAAATATGGAAATCATGTGTGTGCGATGCGCTGCTACCATACCAGCTCCTTCCTTTTCGACGAAGAGGTACCTGAAACCAAAACTGAGAACCGTAAGCATAAAGCTTAGTGAGTTCCCCCATCATACCACATACCATACATAACACATACTGTCTAACACATCTGGGTACTAGCTACCCCTTCGATCTATTTCAACCGGTAACTTGCCTATCATATCAGGGTGGTGGCCTACCCCTTCGGTCCTGTCGACCGGTAACCTTGCCTAGAATATTAAGGTGTTGGCTTACCCCTTCGGTCCTGTCGACCATTATCTGGGGACTATTTCACCCCTACCACTACCTAATAATATCATAGCATATATATCATAATCTGTCTATCGTAACCGGGTACTAACCACCGCTTCAGTCATTTTGTCTGGTACTGCGGTCTATCCTACCCCTCCTATCACATATCACATAACATAATGGCATACTAGCACCTAATCATAACAGATAGAAACGCACTAGATAATTATCACAAAGACAATCATCGTTACTATAACTCTTACTAGTGGGCCGTCCTGGTGGCTCAGACCTACTTCTGCTGGAAGGTAACTCACTTCTACTGGCCTTGGTGCCGAGTTGAACCAACAACTCGCCGAGTCCCCATATCCTCAAAACACTAATACCCCAACCCCACTCGCTGAGTCATGCATGTACTCGCCGAGTTCTTCTTCATACCAAGTCGAGACCTTCTACAACTGACTCGTCGAGTTTTGATGGGTTTTGGCTATAAGAACATCCTATGTGCTCATACAAACCCTAATGCTTGGATCTAGGTTTCTCTATTGTACATGCAAGTTATCCAAGACTATAAACCCTAATTCTAGCATACAAGTAATCATATTAACATAAGAATGGGTTTAAGCTATTACCTTGATTGTTATGTAGCAATAACAATCCCAAATCCTTCTTGTATTGACTTTAGAAAGCTTAGAGTCACAAATGTCACTCCTATAATGGCTCACAAACACCAAGAGCAAGAGGATGAGGAGGAGAGAGCATGAAGGATGCCCAAAACGTGTTCTAACCCTAGAAGAGAAGTTCACCACGTTTTTGAGCCTTAAGGGTTCTATATATAGTGAGGCTATTAGGGTTATCTAACAAGGAAACCCTAATTTGGATGCTTAAGCTCTAAGCAACCCATTGACTCCTTTCCTTAAAGGCCTTGGACGATTTCTAATGGGTTTCCCCATAGAATTCGTCCACTCTTTAATATAAGGCAATCCATAGCCCAAATTGCAATTATCCTATAATTACAATTTCAGTCCCTTAAGTTTAATTAATCTCTTTTAGTCACAAACTTAATTCTTATTAATTCTTGAGTAATATCAATTAAACAATATGATTTCTCCTTTAATATATTATTCTAATAATATATTAATAAATCATATTTAATCCTTTCTCTCTATAATTCATCCTATCAAGTTGCTTTGGTGAAGGCAACCCAAAAGGACCATGTACCATCGGGTCAAGTACATACCAAAATAGTTATGGACTTAGACACTAATCCAACAGTCTCCCACTTGGATAAGTCTAATAACTATTCTGCGTATGAATTCAGATCCTGATCTGCAATCGTAGCTTTCCAAAGTCGCTGTCAACTCTGATCCTATCAGATACGCGTGTCCTTTAGATAAAGGATCATATATTCCTCCATTCTAGATATTGTATGAGACATGATTTCAAATCATTCTCTTTGTACTATTTCTCGACTTCTGATTTATGACGACTGACTAATTGAACAAATCAAATTATCCCTAGCCCGGCCGAGCATTTACGTTTGTCATCACTAAATCATCGAGGGGCCCAAAGATATCGCTTTTATCCTGATTTGGATAAAAGGAACGGATAAACTTTGACTCAATGCTCGCTTGCACTCACTCACCAAATCACACACAACAATATGTTTCATGACACCAAGTTACTGGTGCGTTTACATACTATCAATGTGCAACCGATTTGCAAGATACAACTCACACATATCGGTTTCAAGAATATAAGATGTTATCGTCTCACCAATCACTCGTGATACAATTCATGGAGTGATCCAAGTGAGTGTGGGTTTAATCCAATGCTCAAATCATATTCATAAGCACTCATGAACGTTGCAGCAAACATTTTCTTATGTCTAATATTTTTTTTAGACAATCCACACACCAATTCACGACAGTCTTTATTCATACCTAATTCCAACATATGAATGACTGTGGCCCGTTCGAATAATTTGACTGTTCTCAACGAATTAAATGATTCAGGAAGTCAAAACATGCAAAGTGAAACACAAGAATAATACTAATCCCATATGGCCTCAAACCTTTGAGTATAAATAAAACACCTTTTATTTATCACCATATCGATTACTCATTATTTGTTGTTTCGGTTAATCAACTTCTTGCATGAATTATCACACTTGTCCCATGCTCTTAGCATGCACACAATGTTTACCTATGGTTCTTACTTTGTGAAATAGATCAAATTGAACACATTTCCAATCATTCTCATTTCACAACTCCAAATCCTTTTTCATAAGTGAAAGAATATCAAATTCTTGCCACTTATAGAATATGCTAGATTCTAACATTTTATGCAATGATCCTTTCGTAATATCACTGCACCAAAGTCACAAAGACTATTGCCAATGATATTACAAAGTTCTCTATCGGAGATTGTTACAATACAATTTCTTAGATATGATGTCTCTCACTCAAAGAACATTCCTTTGAACATCCTTTTGCATAAAAGTTTCTAATCTACACATAGATTTTCAATGTTCAATTCCCAATATTGAAACGTTTCCATATTTTCCATATGACAACTCATTCTTAATAGAATCTCATCTATTCATAATAATGTCGATATGGTCCATCTAATATCATACTTCCAACTACTCACAAGCGACCAATCCTCGGCGAACTTTGGATTGTCCTTTGATAGTTGTTTAATTATCTTAGTCAAAACCGATTCTTGTCGTTTTTCCCTCTAAATGCGCTAGACATTTGGAAAATTTTAGAATGGTCAAATATTATAGCCTATGAAATCGATCCTATACCCGAAGCGTATGGGACACAATGCATAATGTCTTACATAAAGATTTGATACTTCATCAATCTTCTTCCATAATATTTTATTTGCTATGTTCTCAAAATTCGAATTGTGAAGAGGAATGCCGTAATCATAATCAAAATTTTAAGAACACACTATGTACCCTTGACTAAATTTATTAACATTCCACAACCTAAGCCTTTAGATTTGAAATGAAGCATAATATTCTCTCCCTTAATTATAGCAAAAAAACTTTACAACTCTTGCGACTTTGCAAAGTATAACTCTTGTTTTCTATAATTAATATTGCCAACTTGAAATACTTTCCTTAATAATCATACAATCATAACATTTATGCTCCCACTATCATGATGATTATTATAAACATAACGCTTATGCTCCCACTAGCTTTGACATGTATTCAGAAACCAGCTTAACTTCCAGAAAAACAATACTCATTGAATTTCTTAAGTTCTTGTTTCTAATACCTAATACTTTGATAATCCTTTATCTAAGCTTATACACCTTTCCCTTAGATAGCTCATATGTGTGTCTAAACAATTAAGACTAATTGTCAAATCTCACAATTCAAATTATGGAAAGGGATACCGTAACCATAATTGAATTCGAGAATACAATTTCACAATTACTATCTTTTAAAAATCTTTCTTAGTGAAAGTATTTCCTCACAATCATTTTCATGAAGGAGGAAATCTTATGAGACTTCGATTTTAATGGTGTATGTGTTCCTATCCGTGTGAATTTTTCAAAACCAAAGTTTACGACAAATTCAAACTCATATGGACCGAATTTTCTTAATCTTGATTTCTTGCCTTATGGTAGCACAGCTGCCCACCATGTCTTCCAAGTAGTTAGGCAGCTCACCTTTTCCTATCAATGTACTTTTCATTGATCAAGGTCCTTGCCTTTTATGCATTCAATTGAGGATTCATAGGGCTCACATGCATAATTAACTCAATTGGAACGGCACAGAAACAATATCGTGTCAACACAATAGGTTGTAAACCTCAACTCGTGTGCTAGTGATGATCGATAAGGTTTATTTTGATTTGTTCTTGAAACCTTTCAAGACCATTAAGACTCCCACTGACTCCTTGACATATAAGATTCTCTTGTCAATAAACATTTCTTGACAAACAAATATTCAAGAGTTAGTGTAGTTTTTATCAAAACACTTCATAAATTGGTCCTAGTTGGTCTTTGTCTTATCCAAGACATCACAACTTTCCGCATTTGTTATAAACTTTCTTAATACTTATCACTCAATGTCACAATCTTAACTCTAAGACTTGTTTTGGAACAAAGTATGATTGACTTCTTGATTTAACCATTTCTTCAATTCTTGAATCCTCTTCTTAGACATGCAATTGTACTAAGACTCTCTTAGAGGATCAATTGAGATATGGTTCTTAATCATTAAGACATATCATAAAGCATAAAAGGTACTCTCCCTTCTTCTTAGAATGGATAAACTTTTATCCTTCTGCCTACTTGATTCTTCTTATTCGTTCTACTATTGATTTAAACTTTTGCAATCAATTCAGAATTACACTTAATCTTATAAGTATAATCATATTTACTAAACCTTTAGTAAATCATGATGAATATTTTTGTTATTCTTATGGTGGACTTGATCAACACGCAACTTTGTGTACTCGATCTCCTAGTCCTTCACTTGACACTTTGTCAATGAATTAGTCTAATTTCCAAATATGAAATTTCTCATTCATCGTGCAACCAAGTTGCATGATTCCAAGTTTCTGTCCAATTGAAACTTGGGCGATGAGAAACTCTCCCTATTTGGTAAATTCTCGACTTTCCATAAACATCGTAAACAAGAATCATATCCACTTGTTGTAGAAATATGCAAACATTAATTTTCATAACGATTTCATTGCAAGGAAATAAACAAATAAATAAATAAGTCAAACCAAAATTTATTTTATTTATAAAAGCAGCGGAAAACATTTGTTCTTACAATGCAAAATCAACTGAAAACTATGTATTCAAAAAGAAAATTCCTAACAACTCTATCATAACTATCTAAGCTCAAAATCTAATCTTCAAGTCCATACGATCTAGATCCATTTCTTTGTGATTAGATTCTTCTTGCTCTCTTACCAAGCTTCCTTTCTTTTCACCGATCCTGCAAAACATTCAAATGCAATCTTATCACATCATGTATCAAGAATCAATGAATAGGAACTTGACGAAGTTAGATAGTGGATTTTACCTAAAGCGCATCCATACTATTTGACTCTCCAATCTTCTGGACTCTTCAATCTCTTTGGGCAGACTTATATCCAACGCCCTTTCTCTTGGCATCAAACGTAGGTCGGTTCTCCTAGAATGTCCTCGGAAGCATGGTCGGTTGACTTTCCCAACAAATACGCTCCATTGCTTCGCCAAATCATTTCTGATTCAGCAGCAATGAGCATGTAAGTTAGGTCAATGAGGTTATCGTAATGATCCATCATATAATACTTTCTTTTGAACTCATTATACGATTCAGGGAGTGACTGCAAAACCCAGTTCACAGCCAACTCATCCGGGAATGACACACCCAACATTATCAACCTATCAATGTGTGATTTCATTCCTAGAATGTGGGCACACACGGGTTTACCATCTTCATGTTTCATTTCCAATAGGGTTTTAGTGATATTGAACCTTTCAATTCTTCAATCTTGTGGGTTAGGGAGAACAATTGGAGGAGGTGGAGGAAGTGAAGCATGATTTCTTGTTCCTCGATCGAATCGTGGAATACCATCTTCATGTGGAATGCTTATTCCACGGGATTTGGGAAGACCATAGTTGTCGAACTTTGACATCTACAAAACGGGAGAAAACGAATTCAAGTTAGTTGCTTGATTGAGTCCATAGTAAATCACCCAAATGAGATACTAAAGCTAGGACCCAACACAATATGCTACAACCTAGAAAAGGGATGCCGTAATCTAGTTGCAGAAAATTTGAAGGTAAGTGAATGACGATTCACTAATTTCCACCATGAAAAAAGAAAAAGAAATTTAAGTTTTAAATCTATGAAAACTCCAAGATCCTTTGAGATTCATTGAACATTTTAATGGCATGTTTAAATCTCGATATGCCCCTCTTGTTTGTGACTGGGATGCTGAGGATCACAAAGCGGGTGTGAATAACCATGCAAACTACATGGTGCCCCCACATGTTACAGTCACCTATTCGGTGTGCCGGTAAACCACGCACGCTCCACCGAACTATGACAAACATTGAATCACCCTTTGCTACCTTTTCTTAGAACCATTTAGTGTGCCGGTAAACCACACATGCTCCACTAACGTCTTCGCAAAGGCACAAAGTGTAATTTCATGGAATTGCATCAATTCACTTTTGCCTAAGTAACTAAGATTGGGAATTTGTAAAACATTTAGTTACTTTTGTAATTCATTATACTTATAATGGAATGTTTAGTCCTATCCTACCCGTTCGACTAACGACCCTCCACTAGTCAAGAGTGCGGTGGGTAAGAGTGGATACCGATTAAATCGCCATTTTATAGGCAATTTCCTTAAACACCCCTTATAGACCAGCTTCGTGAATGAGGCCTACTAACGGTAAGACTGACTTTTACTCATACATATATATAATGTTAGACTTTTAATGTTATATATAGTATAGGGTATATTTTACACTTTTAAAATACTAGGTAGTCAAATTTAATAATTATACCTTTAATTCAATTAAATTGTAAACCAAAAATTTTATGGATTTATTAAACCTCTTTTAATTATACACCTTAATTAATTAATAAAACCATAAGGGTGTGATTTGAACTTTTCAAAAAAAAACTAGGGTTTTAGAATTTAACATTCCTAAATTAAACCTTTAATCAACTTTTAAATTCCAAAACTTGAGGACAAGTTTTGAAACATTTCAAAACATTAGGGTTTCAACTATTTAAATTTCAAAACAACAAAACTTTTGAGTTCAAATTTAAACTATAAAACCTAAAGGGGAAAATATGAAACATTTCATAACACAAGGATCAAATAACAAATAATCTAAATTAACATTTAATCACATAATTATCCATATTTGATTTATTTAATGATTTCTTGCAACACAATTTACCAATTTAATCAAAATAATTAATCAATTATCACATAAGGAAATAAATATTTTATTAATTGATAAATATGTTCAATTAGATCAAGAATATACTCATATATATCATAAAATCAGATTTATATTGATCCAATCTGATAAAGGCAAGTATCTCAAAGATAAACAACAAGAAATCCAGAAAATAGCTCCATCTGACGCTCGAACTCGCCGAGTACCCCCATGGACTCGCCGAGTAGGGGGCAACTCGCCGAGTCCACAGTGGGACTCACCGAGTCCATCATGCAGAACCACAAAAATCGAATTTTTTCAACATACAAGGCATCAATACAATAGAAACCAATCTAGGCTCTGATACCACTGATGGGTTTTGGCTATAAGAACATCCTATGTGCTCATACAAACCCTAATGCTTGGATCTAGGTTTCTCTATTGTACATGCAAGTTATCCAAGACTATAAACCCTAATTCTAGCATACAAGTAATCATATTAACATAAGAATGGGTTTAAGTTATTACCTTGATTGTTATGTAGCAATAACAATCCCAAATCCTTCTTGTATTGACTTTAGAAAGCTTAGAGTCACAAATGCCACTCCTCTAATGGTTCACAAACACCAAGAGCAAGAGGATGAGGAGGAGAGAGGATGGAGGCTGCCCAAAACGTGTTCTAACCCTAGAAGAGAAGTTCACCACGTTTTTGAGCCTTAAGGATTCTATATATAGTGAGGCTATTAGGGTTATCTAACAAGGACTCCTTTCCTTAAAGTGTTCTGCCCAAAACGTGTTCTAACCCATGGACTCCTTTCCTTAAAGGCCTTGGACGATTTCTAATGGGTTTCCCCATAGAATTCGTCCACTCTTTAATATAAGGCAATCCATAGCCCAAATTGCAATTATCCTATAATTACAATTTCAGTCCCTTAAGTTTAATTAATCTCTTTTAGTCACAAACTTAATTCTTATTAATTCTTGACTAATATTAATTAAACAATATGATTTCTCCTTTAATATATTATTCTCATAATATATTAATAAATCATATTTAATCCTTTCGCTCCGTAATTCATCCTATCAAGTTGCTTTGGTGAAGGCAACCCAAAAGGACCATGCACCATCGGGTCAAGTACATACCAAAATAGTTATGGACTTAGACACTAATCCAACAAGTTCATTCTTCAATTCGTCGAGTCCTTCTTCATGAAAGAAGGCATGTTTAACCATGGATTCGTCGAGTTCCTTATGAACTCGTCGAGTACGTCTTCATGCAGTTGGTACTTGCCTTAAACTCGCCGAGTTCCATGGTTTCCAGGTCCAGATTCACATCCATCTTGTTGAGTCCTCTTCTAGACTCAACCGGTTCGGTCAAACAGAAGAGGGTTGGGAAACCATACCCCGACTCGTCGATTCCCATGAACAACTCGCCGAGTCCCCCAAGGTCCATGTCTATACAGTTAGTTTCAGTTGGGTTTAACATATCCAAAACATAGATCTAGCCTCATAGGGTCTATAATACATGTAAGGTTACAAACTTGACGTCTACGTATGGGGTATTTAACTCAAATGGTCCTAAAATGGGGTCTACAAGATGCATGCGACTCTTGTGGCAATAAAGTTGGCACCTTTATGCCATGGGAACCCTCAATGGTTCCAGATCTGAAGCCACACCCTTAAATAACCACAAAATCATGAATATGACACTTCTACCGCATAGAAAAAGTAGAAATGAACTCTAACTAGAGATATAAGGGATAGATGGTCAAGTTTAGAGCTTTTTTCCTTGATCAAGCTGGAAATGTCCCAAAACCTCTAGATCTACTTGCGTTCTCTTCATCTCCCAATCCTTCTCCTTATTCTCAAGCTTCAAATACACACACAAATGGCACAAAAGCTCAAGAGC
Organism: Lactuca serriola; assembly: GCF_051521515.1. Classification (NCBI taxonomy): domain Eukaryota; kingdom Viridiplantae; phylum Streptophyta; class Magnoliopsida; order Asterales; family Asteraceae; genus Lactuca; species Lactuca serriola. Next base: position 75,600,385 of record NC_136414.1, read on the forward strand.
ACTCAATATTCGATTAGGGTTTCGAGGATAGGGTTTGAGGGTGATGGAGGCTGGAGTGGAGGCCAGTTAAGGAATTTAAATAGAGTGTAAACCCTAAATTTTAGGGTTCCATCTAGACAGGTCTACTTGTCGAGTCGGGGCTTCCGACTCAGCGAGTAAATCGTCATCCCCGTGTCCAATTACTCACACCTTCTCGACGAGTTGGGCCTCCAACTCGTCGAGTCCCTTTGTAAATCTACAATTAATTAAGTTTAAAATACGTACAACTCGTCAAGTCCCTATGTAAATCTACAATTAATTAAGTTTCAAATACGTATCGGGAACCGAATGTTACAAAATAGCCTCATAATAGTTCAAAAACTCGATCCAATAGCTAAGCCCAATAAATTTTGGGACTCGATTCAAGAATTCTCGGCCCAACAGCCTATTTGGCCGAAAACTCTTTCTTTCTCCCTATTGGGCCGAAAACTCTTTCTTGGGCCCGACTAGGCCGAAAGCCTCTCCTTTGGGCCTTATGGGCCGAAAGCCTTTTCTTTGGGCCCTATTGGGCCGAAAACTCTTCTTGGGTTAAGCAAAAAACCGAAAACCATTTCTTTTGGGCTTTCCTTTGGACCGAGAACCCTAGGGTTCGGTTAAAGTTGAACAAAAAAAAACGAAAAAGAAACAAGTAGGGGAAAAATGGATGCTACCTCACTTTTACTTAACATGCAACAAGGTGTTTAACCAACATGTCTCCATGCTAGTCTCCCATCAAGTCTCATAAAGTCAAACCTATTCTTTCCCTCCCTCTCTCTTATACATCGACCGACCACCCCTCTTGCATACCTTCACCAACAATCACATTTCACTCTATTTGCTCTCAAGAATCCTTCTCATCTCTCTCCCCAAAAATTCGTGTGTGGTGCCATTCTCAAGGTTTTCTTCAAACAACTCACAAAAAGTTGGTTAGTTACTTGTAAAATTAAGTGATTTCTATACATATCTACGTTAAAGAACTCCATATTTACACATATTTTCATGTGTATAATTCTTAGAACTTCCACTTTTCGAGAACCTCTCTAAGACCAAGCATGGCTCGAAAACTCCTTCCTTCTTCCAGCTACCACACGAAATCAATCAAGGTGATCTTCATACCCCATTATTTTTGTGTTTTTCATACCTTTTGGGGGGGGGGGGGGGAATACAAGTCAAGTTTCGTTTAACCATTGGATAATTGCATAGACCAATGTGTTATGTGTTTAACCTTTGGGTAATTGCATGGACATGTATTTTATCTGATGCATCTCATAAAAATCATGAGAATATGAGTGTTGTGCTCAAGCATATTAACTTTTGGACACACACACACACACACACACACATATATATATATATACATACATATATATATATATATATATATATATATATATATATATATATATATATATATATATATATATATATATATACGTATCACTTATAACTACACAAATATTTGGATAAAATAAATTTCAAAGTTATTCCATGTGTATTGTAGAAATCGTGATATGTTAGAGTAAAAAAATAAAGTATTTTGTGTTACAAAACTCTCACAACAATTTTAGTGTTGAATAAAATACAAAATTTGATATTTTGCTAATACTAATTTTATTTGTAAAATATTTTTAACTATGTCTGCAATATTGTTGGATGGATTAAAAACTTGAGAAATTATGCTATATGGCATGTTAATTAAGAATTATTTGCAAAAAGTGTTATAAATAATCTAACCGAAATGATATACAAAGCAAAAGTTATGACAGAAAAATAAGTGTGGTGTAAACTGTGTGTCATAAAAACATTAAAGGCATGGATAAAGAATTTACATTGCATAAAATCTGTAAAGCGTGTCATAAGCTGAATAATATGAAATTTGCAAAATCGTGTGTCATAAAATATCTGTCACATGTTTGCAAAGGATATGTTATTCCCTTAATCGATAAGGGGACTCGAAATTTGTGTAAGTTCGTTAATGCTCTAGCGAGACACTTTCCATCACCATACCGACGTAGCATACACCATAAGTCCTGTAGTTATAACCAGAGTCTCCTGGAGGGAGAGTGAGATAATTGTGTATGGATTTATACGGGGTTGATACCCCCACACACCTGAGTTGTTCGCTACCGCTAGACGGGGCCACTCTAGGGTGAAAAATATCTTACCGAAACCGACGCCTGAAGAACGTCATCACAAGCATATCAGTCACATCAAGCATGGTTGTAACAACTCACATAGGGATTAACAATGTTATTTTGGATTTACGGAAAGTATACACTTCACTAGTTTTATAAAATACAAAACTACGCTTCATTTTTCGGTACACGATTACCACCACTCCAGTCTTAGGGATTAAGACTACAATCTTTTAAACAACAGAAAATATGGGATTTTTTGGGGACCTACACTTTACAACTACAAACAAAAAGAAAAATAAGTACATGCATGCAATTGTTCACGATTTTACACTACTAGAAAAACAGCCTTTAATGACGCGCAAACAATGACGCGCAGTGATTTACGATACGCAAAAACATGCATCCTAAAATAAATGTCATCTCTTATAAAATTTGAAAGATAGAGGACGTGTATTTGTGCGTGCCCTGAAATTAGTGTTAGAAAAGAAAAAAAAAAAAAAGAAATACGGAGGGCGCCTATTGTAAAATGTGTGTCATGTAAGGATGTCGCTTTATATTTTTTTAATGAAACACGCGTTTTGAGCGGGAAATGAAATCCCCAAAAATTAAAAACCCCCCTATGTAAAAAATTAAAACTCCCTCCGCCTCCAATCAGCAAGAAAGAAACCTAGGTCTTCGTCTTCCTTTCTCTCTCTCTAACCTAAAACCCAACTTGTGATTTCACAGAGATCTCCCAAGGCTTTGCATATCTCACTTAAATCGTAATAACAATCAATCATTATCTTCACCTATTGACTCGACAGCCATCTTCCGATGCCGACTTTGCGTCCTCAGCCCATCACCGTATGAGCCACCACCTCAGTCGGCTGCTTCTTCACCCTCCGCTGAATCCTCTCTTTTTCACATCTCATCGGTTTCCAAAAAATCCTTCACCAACACGGATGACTTTCCCTTCTCCGTTGCTCTTTGGACATACTATCACTTCCTCTTTAACTCTAAACAGTTCGCATGTTGCCCACCACCATCCTCTCCCACCTCTAACATCACCTACCTATGCTAATACTACTGTACTCAAATCCCAGCGACGGAAGGAAACTCTCTATCACAGCAACATAAAGTCGAAGACTGGAATGGGAGAAAGAGAAATAGAAATCGGGAAACCGACTTATACAGTAACTGGGGAAGAATCGATGATGCATGCAACGTGTTTGATAAAATGCCTCATCCGCCATGGTCTTAATCTACAAGTCTCTCTCTCTCTCTCTCTCTCTCTTTACCCCATACTACTCGACAACCACCCAGGAACCCACCACCCTTCGTCTTCTCTCTGGTTCACCACACTTCTCCTTCCTGTGTTTGTTAGATTCGTCGTCTGATTTGCGAGTTTTCTGTAAAAAATGACCTTTCCGTTTCATATTTTATGGATACCTCAATCTTCCGTGATGATTATGAATGTAGTCATAGAGTACTCGCTTCAATATCATTTTCAATCATTTTAGGGCATGGAGATGTAATTTTTCTAGTCGGGGAGGGTTTCAATTATATATCTACTATATCTATTTCTATCTTTTTTTTACAGAGGATCGTTATGATTTAGGTTTCATTTTAGGGGCTTGCAGATGTTATCACTTGTTGTTGGATCAAAAATAACCGATGGTGCTAATGAGGTACTTATTGTCTCTTTGTTTCTCTTTAATTTGAGGCAAATTAGGACTCACAATCATGTTGTTTCTCCTGGAAAGTATGTGAATAAGTGGATAACCATCGCAACCCCTTTCCAAGGCATGAACCATTTTTATTAACTGTTGTTTTGCATAAATGATGTTAAAGAATATTTTTATGCGTGGTTAAGAAACCCAAGAATAGATTATCCCTGAAACCAAGTATGTGTGTTTTTTGCATCTGTCTCATATTTACATCTTTTATTTTTTTTCACATGAGGGAGTAGTAGATATTAAATACTTTTGAGCAAGCTAATGTTTAGGTATATCAAATGTGTATCAAGTGCACCAGGATGCATCAATGATTCTCTGTTAACTAGATTACAGTTTGTGGAGGGACTTGAAAGCTATTTCTTTGTGTCAAGGTGGCAATTCATGTCCTAATAGCCATCATAAAGGTAAGCTTGTATCTATATAGATTATATAAAAAAAATTATAACCATATTGATTACATGTTTTTGTGTCAAGGCGGCCATTCATGTGCATACCATAGGCTATCTTAGGAATGGATGTCATCTATCAAGCCAAGTCTGGAATGGGGAAAACTGATGTTTTCGTTCTCTCTACACTACAGTAAATCGATCCTGTAGTAGGTCAAGTTGCCGCACTTGTCCTTTGCCACACCAGAGAACTAGCTTATCATGTCAGATTTTCATTTGTAACCCTCCAACAATTTGAAAATGTTAATTTTCACCCATGTCTTACTCTTTGTGTCTTGGGTGAGATTTGTTGCAGAGAACTAGCTTATCAGGTCAGATTTTTATTTGAACTAGCTTTCTCATTTCTATAAATTATACAAGATTGTATCTCATGCAAAATATTTATAATGTCTCTGTTTTTTATTGCTGAACAAAGGAAGGATACCCTTCAATATGATGTCCCTGTTCAAATAATTGAGATTTATAACGAGCAAGTTCGTGATACCCTTCAATATGATATTCTTTTCATTTAATAAATTTTCTCATCTCATTAAATGAAATCTTTGCACTGAATCCTCTTGTTTGGTTTGCGGTCGATCAAAATAATTTTTCGTTCTTCATACTACTGATTTTGATCCTAGTCAATACTGTTGGGTAATGAGTTTCATTAGAGTTTTTTACAAATTCTCTTTTCATGCATACAAGTAAGATTGGTGAAAAATAGGGACAACAATGAAATCAAGGGTTTTGTATTAATTTGTAGCATTCAGGCATCCATGGAATCCATTCACGACTCTCTTGCTGAGGCGTTGGTTAAATTGACAGAGGAGGTAGAGTTTCCTTTTTTTTCATTATGTTATACATTTTGGATGATAAATGTCTATATTACCCTTTCATCTCATATGCTTATTTTGGTGCAGTGTGAAAAATTATGGTCAAAAGTGTATGTTGTCTGGCCTAAAAGCAGAACTAGAAGCATTAAGACAAAGGCACTCTGATGTACTGTAGTTGTGGGTGAAAGAGATGAGGAGGTAAAATTACGTTTTCACCCTTGATTGATTAAGGGTAGTTTTGGCATTTTCATATAACTAGTACCATCTTGGTAGTTATATCTTATTTTGTTTGTTTACTTATTTTATTATCACTAGTTTGTTGTATGTTAGTAACAAACGAAATAACTGATTGGTTTCATGGTAATTTTTCTTGTATGTTGCTGGGAGAGCTTTGTGCTAATATTGTAAACTCGAAGGAGATGTAGAGAGAACAAGTAAACTTGCTTGTAAATAAGGTAAAAGAATATATATTTTATAAATTTAGTAAAATGAAATTGATAAAAAAGTATACTATATAAAAACCAATAGCTACATAATAGTTTGGTGGCTAAATTCAAAAAAATTGAGTATACATTGTTTTTTTCCTGTATATAACCTTTCCAAAATGAGGTAAACCAAATAAAATAATGTTTTTTTTAACCATCATAAAACATATAAGTGTTCGATCACTATAGAAAATACCTAAGTGGCTAAAACAATAAAAAATGAAGAATCTCTATTCTATTTATGTTATTAAATGTTTGTATTTGCAGATTGCTGCTTCAGGGTAGTTTCTTACAAGTGAATTTCAATCAATGGTACATGGTGTAGTATATGGTGGGTAATACATTATAACATTAAGATTTTTTTATGTTTATTTCGGTCTTCTTAATGCATATATGTATAAATACCTGAAAGATTTGACACACTAAATTATTAACCAGAAAACATAACAAAATTGGATAAAAAATATCTCACAATATGACACTCACATTTGTTTCTAATCATTCTTGTGATACGAACTTTTAGAATGATTTGTAGTTGAATACAACTTTTCTATAACATTTCTAAAGTCCTATAGAAAAGAAATCAATTTTTGTATCTTAATGCACCATATAAGTAGCAATTATTACATGGTGATTGGAGACAAAATCGACACGTGTGGATTTCTATAAAAAAATGTTAAAAACTAATCATTTTTTGTTTTAAAAATTCATATTTACGGACCTTCTGTTACCTTATCAGTCCAACTGGTGGTATTTTCCCTGAAACAGGAATGACATCATTTTGTCCTCAATTCCCATTTTTCCCCTGCTCCTCTTCTAATGATGCAAGAATGGTTCCAGAGTGTTATCAGTCAACTTTTTCAAGGTGAGTTGCTGCATCTTTAGCCTTGCTTACAGTTCTGACTTCTGACTTCACTTATATACCTCTATGTGCTGTTTATAGAGAATTATCCATATGCTCACACAAATTTTTGTAGCTGATTACACATTAATTTAATTATGCAGGTTTTGAAGTTTTTGATGGAAAAAATAGTGTTAATGCTCTTCATAGAAAAGTATGTTGGTATTTTAGGAAATTTGGCTAATAATTTAGTTAATTATATAAAAAATGTTGAAATGTTACATTTGTCTACTATTGGAATGATTATTTGTATTACATTAACTTTTGTGCAATGTATTGTATTTTTTGTATATGATATTTTATTCTCTATTATGAGACATAAAATGCAAATTTAATTTGAAAATCAGTAAATCTATAAATAATTTTAAAAAAAAAAAATTAAAATTACGATACGCAAAAATGTGTGTCGTCTTCATTTATGACATGGCCTTTCTTGACAGGGGCTTCCTTGATACGCATTGTGTATCATAAACACGCGCGTCGTAAGGTTACGACACGCAAATGCGTTTCGTCTTCCTTTATGACAGGGCCTTCCTTGATACGCAATGCGTGTCATAACCGCGCGTCGTAAATGCGCGTCGTCTCTCTTTATGAAAGGGCCTTCCTTGACGCGCATTTGCGCGTCGTCTGAGCGTTTTACGACGCGCAATGAGCGTCGTAAAAGGTTGTTTTTCTAGTAGTGTTAGAACGAGACTCACAAACCATTTTTCACAGAAAATATCAGATTTTCTAGAGCCTTACAAATTTTTACAAACAAAGATGTTACAAAGCTTTCCTTACAAAAATTCTTATGAACTCACCAACATTGTATGTTCACGCTTTTCAAAACGACTTGTATTCTTAGGGATTTAGTGAGCAGGTATTTGGGCCATGAATCTTGGATATTTGTTGCATTTTGAAATTTCATACATTATGTCATTTTTGTGTAATTTTATGAGCATATACAACAAGTAATCAATGTAAGTGTGTTAACTTAATTTATGATGTTTGGTTCCTATGCTTCATTCATATTCAATTGTTGTGGTACTAAACGATGACATCATCCGCCCTCGAACGTTTCCGCCATCCTGGTTCGGGGCTGTGACAGATTGGTATCAGAACATTGTTTATAGTGAACTACTATATCTAATCATACAAGATATATAGCTACAAAGGTAATGGGACTAAAACACTATGACTAAAAGTATAGTTTAAAAATATATGTATTCTATAAAAGTGTACAAACATATACGTATATTAGAAAAGAATAAGAAGAGTTGGACATCGCGAATAAACTTAGACAGTTGTGTAATCATATCTAGGGTAAATATAGTCTGATCAACTATATTTATTCAAGATACGACCAACATATGTCTAGGAGTGGTCAAGGTGGATAACAAATCCAAAAATTATCAAGTATAAATAAAAAAGGGGGTCTAAGAACAAAACTAAAAGACATAAAATACTATAGGGGTATTTTAGCATTCTATCTATTTTCTCATACATGTATGTTCTCGTGAAGACACTATGGCGGGCTTCCATTACGCAAGCGACCAATACTTCCCCAATCAGGGAAATGGGGGATGGATTGAGGAGTAACCCGAGGAGAATACGGATGAGATCGAGGAGGAAGAGATCAAAGAGGAGGAGATAGATGAGGATATTGGCAATGAGGAAGAAGAGGATGATGATACGAGTCTGGAGTCCGAAGTCATCGACCCTCCCTACATGGTGAGGGTACCAGCACATCATCTGGGCCCCAATGGCTCTAAGCCTCCTTGGGCCTACGAACTGGAGCGATGGAGCCGACACCAAGGACTTCGTCTACCGTTAGGGATGGAGCGAGGGTTATATGATCTTCGCCACGGAGGGCCCGCGGACGGAGCCCTTCCTGTCATGGTCAGGAGGATTACCATCATTAGGGACTAGGAACAAATGAATGCCCATCGAGTCAAAGAGATGAGGGCTACTTTGGAGATCACTACCACCCAAACTCGGGAGATCCAGAGAGACCACTATCCAAGGGAGCCGCTTATCAAGGATCTTACCACTGCCCGAGCAGAGGTAAGGGAGTACTAGGAGCGACATGCTGCTCAGGAGGAGAGGGTGCACATCATCGAGCGCTGAATAGCCGAGATTCATGGCACTCCTACTTCATCACAGGCATCACCATGGATCACTCATCGTGAGTAAGACTTATTCTACCCACCGCTTGTTGTAGATTTGGTTATGGGTATGCGTTGGTGATACCCCTTTTTCTTTTATCTATTTATGTAGGATCGAACCTATGCATAAGTTATTACACTACTTGCAGGGTCGTTATGCTGTCAGATTTTATCCTCGATGTACTGTGGACCTTTTCGAAGGTCAATTTTCACGAATTATGTACTAAAATGTTATAATTTATGAAACAAATATGTGTTTTATTTGTGATGTTGTTATCTTCTATGTTCTCTCTTTCCATTTTTATTTGATGTAGTACAGTTTCAATTATAAGTACAATTGAACCACCGTAACCGCTAAAAAAACAAAGGGTTTCCATAAACTCATCGCCATTCCTACTTCATAGCAGGAAATGCCCAGTAGGTACATTCGCAAGAACAGCACAACAACGCCACCACCACCTCCGCCTCCACCAGAAATGGATTATGCTGCATTCAGGCGGCAGTCTCAGCTACAGTTACTGCAACACTGACGCTTATCAACAACAATGGCACAAACAGAGGAAGAAATGGAAATAGGACGAGGAGTTCCAATCACGGAGACAATCCAGGGCACCAGAGAACATGCACATATAAGGATTTCACCAACGAGAAGCCCAGAACATTTAACATGAGTGTGATAGCTCTCACCTGATGGTTAGAAAAGATCGAATTTGTCTTTGAAATTTGCAGCTGACCTGAAGAAAGTAAAGTGAAGTTCGCAAATTGTACATTTTCCGATAGGGCCCTCTCATGGTGGAATGGCCATGTCAAGGCTCTAACTCTACCAGTAGCAAACTCCATGGTGTGGGGGAACTCTAAAACATGATTCTTGATGAGTATTGCCCTAGGGGAGATGTGCAGAAGCTTGAACAAGAGCTTTGGACTCACACTGTAAAGGATTCTGACATTGAAGCTTACATTTCCAGGTTCAGCGATGTGGCGATCTTGTGCCCAAGAATGATCGATTCTGAGAGCTATAAGGTCGAACGATTCATTTGGGGGCTAACTCCCCCGATTCAGGGGAACATAATTGCTGCAAACCCAACAACATTCGACAATGCCAAGCAACTGGAGCAAAAGCTTTACGACCATGGAGAACAATAGGGCACAAAGACTTCTGTCACTGAACCAAAGAAGGGGGATGATAACAACAAAAAGTAGGGAAAGAGGAGGAAGGGACAACAAAATTAAGAGTCGGGGAAGAAGCAACAAGTCGTAGTAGTTCACGTTGCTACCACTCCTGCTACATCAACAACAGCTGCACTACTACCTGCAAAGCCATATGCAGGCTCTCTCCCAAAATGCAATAAATGTAATTTCCACCATAACGACACATGTCGAGATATGCAGTACACCAACTGTAACCGAAGAGGGAACACCGCCTAGTATTGTAGAGCACCGGCACAACAAAACAACCAACCCAACAATGTTGGGGCCAGTCAATCATGCTATGGGTGCGGGGAGACTGGCCACTTCAAAATAAATTGTTCCATCGCCAACAATGGTAATGCAGGGGGCAAGCAGAGTCCTAGTGATGGGACACGAGGAGGCTGAAAGGGATTTAACGGTAGTCACTGGTACGTTCCTCCTCAACAACATCTATGCATGCATCTTATTTGATAGTTGGGCGAAAAGAGTTTCGTGAGTCATAAATTCAAATACTTACTCAATCAAAGTCCCCCAAAAGTTAAACGAAAACTTCATGGTGGAAATGGCACATGGGAAAACTAAAACAACCAACAACTTATTCAGGGTGCACGCTAACTTTAAATAATCATTTATTTCAAATCAATTTAATGTCGGTTACTATTAGAAGCTTTGATGTGATTATCGGCATGGATTGGTTAAGCCCCCACGATGCCGATATTATGTGCTAGGAGAAGGTCGTTCACCTTCACCTACCTAACAACGAAACCCTGGTTATATATGGCGATAAACCCAGTATGAGCCTCTGTCTCATCTCATGCATCAAGGCACAAAAGTGCTTGTAAAAAAAGAACCAAGCGTTTCTAGCCCACGTGGTGGATAAAAAGAAGGAAGAGAAGAGCATCAAGGACATCCCAGAGGTATGCGATTTTTGAGACGTGTTTCCTGAAGACCTCCCGGGAATACCCCTTGAACGACAGATCAAATTTTGGATTGACCTGGTACCCGGAGCCACGCCAATCGCCAAATCATCATATAGATTAGCCCCTGCAGAAATGTATGAGCTCTCTAGACAATTGAGCGAGTAACTAGACAAAGGTTTCATAAGACCAAGCATCTCTCCTTAGGGAGTTTCGGTTTTGTTTGTCAAAAAGAAAGATGGTTCTTTTCGCATGTGTATCGATTACCGTGAACTAACAGGCTCACCGTCAAGAATCGATACCCTATTCCTAGGGTTGATGATCTATTTAACCCATTACAAGGAGCTAGTTACTTCTCAAAAATAGATATGAGGTATGGATACCATTAACTGTGAGTCCGAGAAGAAGATGTCCCTAAATCCACCTTCCGAACTCGTTACGGGCATTATGAATTCGTGGTAATGCCCTTTGGTCTGAAAAATGCACCTGCGGCATTTACGGACCTGATGAACCGAGTCTGTCGACCTTTCCTTGAAAACTCCGTGATAGTCTTTATCGACGACATAATGGTTTATTCTCGGAAAAAGGAAGAGCATAGCCAACATCTACGACAGATTTTGGAAATGCTCAGCGCAGAGAAGTTGTACGTGAAATTCTCCAAGAGCGAGTTCTAGATCCACAAAGTGGATTTTCTACGGCACGTGGTCAGTGAAGAGGCAATATATGTGGACCCATCCATGATCAAAGCAATTGAGGGATGGGCAACCCCGAGAACCCCGATGGAGATTAGGAAATTGTTAGGCCTTGTAGGTTATTACAAGAGTTTCATACAAAATTTCTCCGAGATTTCCAAGCCACTCACCACTCTAACCCAGAAGGGTGTACCCTTCACCTAGGAGACAAAACAGGAGGTTGCCTTTCAAACCCTGAAACAAGCCCTCTACAGTGCTCCGGTGATGACTCTTCTAGAGGAAACAAAAGATTTCGTACTTTATTATGACACATTCAATCAGGGTTAGATTGTGTACTTATGCAGTGCGGAAATGTTATAGCCTACACGTCAAGGCAACTAAAAAGCCATGAAGTGAACTATACCACTTGAGATCTTGAGTTGGGATCTGTGGTCTTCGCTCTTAAGAATTTGAGGCACTACCTGTACGGGACGAAGTGCACCATTTTCACAGACCACAAAAGCCTCCAACATATCTTGAACCAAAAAGAACTAAACATGAGACAACGGCAATGGGTGGAGCTGCTGAACGACTATGAGTGTGAGATCCGGTATCATCCGGGCAAGGCCAATGTGGTGGTCGATGTCTTAAGCAGAAAAGAATACTCGGGTCACCGAGTGAGATCACTAACGATGACAATCCATTGCCACATGTCTTCACAAATTAAGGAGTCTCAACTGGAAGCCTTGAAGCCGGAAAACATCGCAAACTAAGCCTTGCAAGATATGAACAAGAATCTTACAATCAAAGAGGACGAAGCTTACTATCTCATGGATCGGATCTGGACTCCAAATTTTGGTGGGTTCAGAGACATGGTCATGAATGAAGCACACAAGACAAAGTACTCCGTTAATACGGGTTCCAACAAAATCTATTTAGACCTCAAACAACAATATTGATGGCCGAATATGAAGGCAGAAATTGCTACCTACGTGGGCAAGTGTCTGACTTGCGCCAAGGTGAAGGTAGAGTATCAAAAGCCCTCAGGACTCCTTCAACAACTGGAGATAACTGAGTGGAAATGGGAGATAATCACAATGGATTTTTTAAATAAATTGCCCAAGACGATAGACGGATAGGATACCATCTGGGTAATTGTCGATCGGTTGACCAAATCCGTCCATTTCTTGCCATTTAAGGAAACGTATAAAGTTGAAAAGCTGACTCGGATCTACATAAAGGAAGTCGTGAGATTACATGGCGTGCCAATATCTATTATCTAGGACATAGATAGTAGGTTTACCTCTCGGTTTTGGCAGTCACTACAGAGGTCGTTGGGAACCCAACTTGATATGAGCACCGCCTACCACCCCTAGACAGATGGTCAAAGTGATAGGATCATCCAAACATTGGAGGATAGGCTTAGGGCCTGTGTGATAGACTTCGGCAAGGCACGGGGCACCCACTTAACACTTATTGAATTCTTGTACATATAAGAATAGCTATCACACAAGCATCAAATTCGCTCCCGTTGAGGCCCTTTATTGACGAAAATGCCAATCATCTTTCTGTTGGGCGGACGTAAGAGACATACAATTGGCGAAGGGACTAGTACCCAAAAACACTCTTACTGGGACCGATATTATCAAGGAAACAACTAAGAAGATCGTTCAGATCAGGGAGCGACTCAAGGCATCTCGAGACCGACAGAAGAGCTTCACGGACAGACGACGGAATCCCCTAGAATTCCAAGTCGATGATCGCGTACTGCTAAAGGTCTCTCCATGGAAAGGGATGATACGCTTTGGAAGGTGTGGAAAGTTGAATCCAAGATACATTATACCATACAAAATCCTTTCCAGGATTGGTCTTGTGGCTTACAAGCTGCAGTTACCACCAGAGCTCAACAATGTACACCCTGTCTTTCATTTGTTAGACCTAAAGAAATGTTTATCTAACGAGACTCTCGTTGTCCCGCTCGACGAAATTCAGATGAATGAAAACCCCCATTTCATTTATTGACCAATTGAAATCGTGGATAGAAAAGTGAAACGAACAAAGAAAAGTCACATTCCCATTGTGAAGGTCCGATGGAGCGCCAGGTGATTTTAATAGGTCATCGTCGAGGTCATAATTGTGGTTGATTTTGAAACTCGAATTTGTTTGTTGTTTGTTGGAGTTTCTGGATTGTGAAAGAGATTTATGATTAATAAGGACATCAAAAAAGTCCCGTGGGACCCCGTTCCCATGGGGGCCCCGCCTCGTTTGGGGTGAAATTTCTTTAAAAAATCAGGGGCTAGGACGGGGGAGGGGGCAAGGTTAAACCCCGTCTTAATTTCGGGGGCAGGGGCGGGGGTCGTCAATCCCGTCCCGAAACCCGCATGGAGACCCCGTTAATAAATTACACATATATTTACATATATTAATTATATAAATATAATAAACAATAACATGGTTTTGAGCTTCCAAAATTCATCAAAAAAAACATGTTTTTAAGTTGTTAGTATAATGTTTTTAAGATGTCATAACTTTTTTATTTTTAAAATGTAAAATTCTGCTATAAATAATTATTTGTTACACACAAAATTGGTTTTTTAAACCTAAATAACAACTTTTATCAAAAAAAAAGGCAACCCAAAATCAATCGGGGGCAGGGGCGGGGGTAATAAATGGGATTCGGGGGCTGGGTAGGGGTTAAGAAGGCTAGACATTTCGGAGATGGGGGCGGGAAGGGGGAATAGGGAAATTTCGGGGTTAGGGGTGCGGGATGCACTCCCCTTCCCGTTTGCCCCCGTTGACATCTCTAGTGATTAAGCACCCAATTTGGACTATCTCGCAAAAGTAGCCATATTTTTTGATGGAAAAATTGTTTACAACCATTGGTGACCGTATATTGTTGAATCACCATTTTTACATTATTAAAATCATTAGAACAGCTTTGATGCTTGTCCGATATTCGCTGCATTTTCCAAACCGACCGTGATTCTCGCTATGCATTAATTATAAAAGATGTAATTAAGTCGTTCGACAATTGTAATATTATTATGAATAAACGAAAAATGCTTATTTGAATATATGTGATATGTATGTGTAGTTCGTATGAATCAAGTGTAAGAATGTAATCAGAGTGTGAATTGATTGAAGAACACAAAACATAAATAAGATATGTCTAGCCCTAATACGTATACTTACCCCTATTTATAGGAGTTAATAGAAGCACAAAAAATACATAAGTGCTAAAAAACTGAAGCTTCGAAATCTAAACAACCCTTATGAAATACACATAACGAAAACATCAAACAGACTTTGGCACAAGACATGACCTAAGACACTTCGATATCTCACAATATATTTCGAACCCTACATTCTCCCCCTTTCATGAAGTACTCTGAATCTTTGTGTACCATATGATAATTCTTCGAATCTTAGCTTTATCACCAGTTGTATTTCTTTTGTGTTTGTTAATACGAACCACGGGACTCGTGTACTGTGTATTCATATATCCTTCAACATCTTCAACCTTGAACAAGAATTTTGTAATTTTCTGATTTTTGTTCTTCCCAACGAATACAACTCCCAATGGCTTGACACATATTTCACCATCTTCAAAATTCTTCAAGCTTCCTTGGCATTTCAGCAATGATTGTGGCAAAATCAGTTGTATTCCCTTTGCTAAAGCAAGCTCCACATTAGTTAAGGCTAGACAATCATAATAATTGTCTACGAATGGCTTGATATGTGCGAAGCCAAGCAAGAAGTCTTCTTTTCTATTCACTTGAAGTTTCGAAATGCCAACACCACTTAATATCTTCGTAATACAGATGAGATCATTAAGATTAATCAATGGTAAATCAGCCAGCGATAAGTCGCAGGCAACATTATTAGCACAAACCACGTGATAAAGAAAGTTCTGCAATAAGCCTTCTAAAAGTTGATCCTTGGTAACACCCAAAGCTTTGACTATTTTTCACTAAGGACCAAACTTTTTCTTCTTTCTTCCCAAGAACTGCATGAAACTTCATCTTTAGCTTCTTTTATTCCTCTTTATCTTCAAACTTGTCAAACAACTGATACTGAGCCGAGATAATCATCATATGATTGACGGGAAAATCGAGTTGGTTGAAATCTGAATTCTCTATCTCATATCTCTTCTTCGGTACTTTCAGAAAATCAAACATATCCCCAAGCGAAACAAGTTGTTCAATTGTTTCATAACAAAACTACTTGGTGAGATCTCATTTCTCAATACCTTGAGGATCACGTTGTCGTTTACTGAAGATGTTGTTGATTTGTCTTTGTCTTTTAATCTCTTTATCGACATTCTTCTTTTTTCCCCTCCTCTGAAAACTCCTTCACAATACCTTTTCCTTTGGTCAATGGCTTCGAAGTCCTTGTGGTTAAGGTTGTGGACATCAAAGTTGGAAGTGAAGTTGTAATTTCTATACTTATCACCTTCCCAACCACTTTTCGTTGATCAGGATTTTTCAATGAGCCAACACCCTTTTCTTCCCCTTGCACCCCTGTTTTAACAAGTGGGGCATCTATTTGGCAACAAACTCACCAAATTTAGAAGATAAGAAAATTATGATTTCAGATTGGACTCCAACAAAAAAGCATCTGAGATAACAACCGCTAAGAAATAGAAGATTTTGAAGAAGACTCTAGCTTTGAAATGGACTCCTTCAAGCTTGCCAATAAGTCTTTCAACTCTGTGAACTCTTGTGAATCTTTTGTCGAAAATGCAGTGAACTTTTCAACAAGCTTCAGAGTGGCCTTAGTAACAACATCCATCTTTTTAAGAAGAGACTCATGACTCTGTTCAAACTTAGTCACCTCCTTCGATAATGCCGACTTTAGGGACTTGACCTTCAAATTCATAAAGTCTTCAACTTTCTTAACCTCTTCGACAAACAAAATGTGTCTTTCATTTGCTACTTAACGAAGGTCTATAACTTAATACTAAAATTCTTAACATGACGTTTCAAACACTTTTCATGTTTTGATTCAATCTGATCCATAGCTGCCTTCAACCTATGCTCTTGAGATTTCAAAAGCAAATCAACCTTAATCCCAGATACCGAATTACGACTTCATGTGTAATCCTGAATCTGTAACAAAGAATCCAACTTTTGATTTAGGATTTTAAATTGCTTTCTTGACATCAACATATGATCAGGAATGTTCTCCTCCTCATGTTCAAATTGAATGTCAGCAAATGAAACCATGACATCATCTTCATCTTTATCAGGAATTGATTTTTCACCTTCGTTTGATTGAGAAGGGAAAAGAGCAGTAATAGGTTAATTCAAGATATTGTTGTAAGTGGGTGAAATAGTGCAAGCTGGTAACGAAATACGAGTAGGTGTAATAAATGGTGGTAGGGAAGTAGAAATGTCGATAATAGTGGTTTCGATTGTGGAGGAAAGAACAAGTGAAATGGGAACATATGAAGTTACAATAGGAGGATTACCTAGCGATTCGAATGTCGACGTCCCATCACCCTTGTTGACATTTGTGTCCATATGAGATATGTTCACAGGGATGCCTGAATTTCAAACCTACTCCGAAATGGATTCACCCATCGAAACTTCGGGTGGTATGACAATTGTCTGCTCAGGGATGGAAAGTGTTAAAGAACCACCCAAAAGAGTTGTTGTGTCTTTATTCAATACTTTCACAGAGGCACCTAAACTTCCAGTCTCCTCGAAAGTCGAATTGACTGGAGAGTTCCTATGAGGTGATGCGAAGCCAATATTTTCATGACGAAGAGGAGACCGAATAGCATTATCCTCGAAGTCAATCTCCTGAACAACTTCGTCTAGAGGGTCTTCCATTTGCTTCTTCTTGTTCTTGATTTTTTTAACTATAGCATGTGCTCTTCATTTCTTGGAAGCGGGAGAAACAAGAGCAGGAATTTCCCTGATGATAACACCCCGTCGAGTGAGTTGAAGTTTGTGAATCTTTCTGATCTTTGACATAGAATCCGCTTTTGAAGAAGAAAGAGACTTCTCGGGAACGTCTTTGCTAATAGGCATAGAATTCAGTGTACTTTCATTGTTGAGTTTCTTACAAAATTCCTACCTTTTGCTTTGGATGGACCAAAAACTCCAAACTCCTTGGATGAATAGGCTGCAACCAAAAGTCGATTCAGAAAATATTGAACCAAAAAATCAACTCATTTAACAAATGAAAACATAAAAAAATAAAAATAAAAATAGAATTTTCACCACGATGGTGAACTACAAGGTGTTTTGAGCCATATAAAGTTAAAAACATGATGTAAATGAACTGAACCTAACATGATCGAACCAGAAATTCAGAAACCTTAATAGAAAAGAAGATAGAAAGAGACCTCTAGAGATTTACAGATGTTTTCAAGTTCATCCCGAAGGTTGAGTTTCTGGGAAGTCGTCACCACCTCAACAACACCCAAGCATATTTCACCATCTATTTCAAACACAGGGAGGTTGAGACACCTACAAAAGTTGAGTTTTTAGCGTAAATCACACGTGGGTCATCCCCTTCTGCAACAATTCGAAGATCTGGTGTGCATGTGAGAAATTTCTTCATGAAAACGCGACTAGGGAAACCGATCATATCATTAGAATCATACTCAAGTTCAATATTAATCTAACCTACGGCTTGTAAACTTGAGCAATTGTTGCAGTCTTTGGTCAGGTGAAGTGAGCCTGAGGTCGTCAACAGAAAGAGATGAGTTTCTAATCGGAGGTCGATAGATGTTTTTAGACTAAAATCGAAGATTAGAGAGCCGAAGAAGAGAGAATCACATAAGCGTGAAGTGTAGATTGAGTTATTAAGGTTCAATGGTGGTGGCAGTGGCGATCGCTTAGGGTTTACAAAGAGAAGGAAGGAGTGGATGATGGGAGATACTAAGGAGAGAGGGTAGAAGCGGGGTTCTGCAAAATTTTAGAATTTTAGAATATTTTGTTTTACCCCTTTAAAAACCCGCATTTTAGCAAAAAAAATATAAAGCGACACATTTAGAGGACACACATTTTATGAAAGGCGCCCTCCGCATTTTTTTTTCTGACACTAATTTTAGGGCACGCACAAATGCGTGTCCACTATCCTTCAAATTTTGCAAAATTGACATTATTTTTTAGGGCACACACCAATGCACGTCCTCTATCAGCGAGTGTCATTGTTTGGGCGTCATTAAAGGGTTGTTTTCTAGTAGTGCCACCTTTCTAGTGAATGACAAGGTCTGTATGCGGGTTTCCTCATTCGTTTTAGAACACTTGTTTTCAATGGTACTACTTCCTTTATAATTTCATGTACTACAGGATCTTGAACAAGCTTCTTTACCTCCTTCTCAACTGTTTCAGGTACTGATTTAGGTTGAGCAACCTTTGTGGATTTCTTGGATCTTTTTCCACGTTTTGAAGTACCTTCACTTACTTTAGGCAACAAAACCCTATTTGCTCATCAAGGTTGATTTTTTAAAGGTAAGCAAAAAGAACAGGGTTCATCGGATCCACCTTTCGAAGGATAGCATCCAGAATTCTTCCAATAGAAGGAAACATCTCCGAGTCATATTCAACGTTCTTCGGATGTTCATAGATGGTAAACTCTGCTTTTTGAACATCAGAGTGAACAAGAATCCCTTCCTTCTCAAACACGTCTTGAAGAATTAGACTCCATTACCGAGCACACGAAACTCTATTGGTAACATTGTTATAGGAGATATTTTATGTTATAAATGAATTGTAGTCTTAATACCTTAAGACCAAAATGTTTAAGTGTCGTTGTACTCTGAAATAGTACAACGTATTTTTAATTCACATAAAACCAAATAATGAATGTTTCCAGAAGTGTAAGTTTCCCTATATTAGAAAAATATTATATTGTGGTTGTACTTATATGAAAATATGTGCCTGTATGTGTCTGGATCCACCAGCTCTACTGTAAAATATTGTATCATAGTTTTATTATTAAATAAAACTATTAGAAGTATTTATGTATTCGTACACTAACCGTATTGTTAATAACAAATTGTGAGTTATTATAACCATGCTTGATGACCTAAGATAACCGATATGACGATCTTCAGGCGTCGGAATTGGTACAACATTTGTCACCCTAGGCCTGCCGGTCTAACTGTAGCTAACAATTTGGGTGCGGGATCCTCAGTCTCATATAGATCTATACACAAGTGTAACGCTCTACTTCGAAGACACTCTAGTTATAATCCAGGACTTTCGTTGGCACTTAGATAAGTACTTGAAGTGTGTCCTACAAATCTATATTGATGGTTACGTGTAGAATAATAAAAAGCCATTTTGTAATGACTAAACTATATGTATGTCTCTGTTCTTAGTGTAATCGTAGGGTAAATAATTATACATTTATATTATTATTTTTGTATTGCATTCCTGACTAGTAAAATGATATGTATGTTCCACAAACTATAGCTATTATAGTTTAAAGTGTATGCACTACTAAAATGAAAACCTTTTTATTTTTAACAACTATGTATGTTTATAATCGTAAATGTGAGATAAAGATATTCCGTGAAATATAACGTTTTTGTACAACCGATAATAAAATAAGTTGCGAAAATATTCTTTTGGTTTAACGTGTTGTAATAATTTGCGTGTGTGTGTGTGTGTATATATATATATATATATATATATATATATATATATGGGAAAAGTTAATATACCCTTAAGGGTATATAAGCTTAGGTACTCAAACCCACCATAATACATCGTTTTGTATCACATATACACATTGTAATTGTCCAATGTTCTTCTAATTCAAATTCTAACTTGATTTACTTCCAATATTTTTATAAATTTTACATTTATGTTCCTCCTACATAGTTTTCATTTTAAAAATAATATATATGGCCTAGTAGGTGTCCGACAAAAAGATGTGATATAAGAGGAAGATAATAGTGAAATTTCGAAAATCTTGAAAGCAAATCAAGTTAGGGTTGAATTTTAAGAACATTATAACGAATATATCAAACAAAATGACGTATTATGGTGGGTTTGGGTACCTAAGTTTATATACCCTTAAAGGTATATTCACTTTTCCTTATATATGGGAAAAGTGAATATACCCTTAAGGGTATATAAGCTTAGGTACTCAAGCCCACCATAATACGTCGTTTTGTATCACATATACACATTTTAATTGTCCAATGTATATATATATATATATATATATATATATATATATATATATATATATATATATTTAACGCGAAATCACCAATTCTAAGCCTGTAGAATATTTTATATGTATATATATATATATATATATATATATATATATATATATATATATATATTCATAAAAGCAATAGTTGAAATAATTTGAAATAGTTTAGATATTAACACAAGATTTCTTGTGTTTTACTTGTATTCCCTCCTAAAACATGGAAAAATTGTGAAAACATAGGGGTATGAACTCACCTCGAGTGTGTATTCGCGGTTTGATAATGAAGAGGGCGGCGATGTTCTTTAGGTTAGAACACTTGGAGGTAGTCGAGATCCTTATAGTTTGTAACACATAATAATGTGTGAATATATGAACTAAACTAAAAATGTTTTCATAAACACTATGTTATATAAGAACTTACAATGATCATCTAATATACTGCTTGAAGAAAATTCTTCCAAGGGATATTGATGATGAGAGAAAACACTTTGCTCTTTGAGAGGAAATGTGAAAGATGCTAAATGTGAAGTGTTTTGAGAAGGGTGAAAGAGTTTTTTAAAGGGTGGTTTGTATTTGGTAAGACGAGATAAGATATGTATGAGAAGTGACACATACGTTGGTAAGTGTAACATATCACATTGGGAACTTAATCCTACAAATGAAGTGGTAAAATATACAGATATTTAGGGAGTTTTCGGCCATAAGTAAGTAGATTTGAGTCCTAGCATGACCGAAATCCCTTGGTACACAACCATACTTGATGATTTCGGTCTAAATGGCTTCAAAACAATGATTTTGGTCCTCACTTGTGGTGTTTTCGACCTTAATGGGCCTTAACTTAGAGATTCCGGTCTAAGTGTGATTCCTTGAAGTGATTTCGGTCTTATTGTGAGTCTATGAAGTTTATTTCAGTCCTATGTGACCGAAAACTCAAAGGTATAGGGCCTAAAAGTCCAAATCACTAAAACAATGTAATTCATTTAACTTTTGTTGACCCCTTTGACTCCATAATGTCTTGTTAACTTGTACTGACTTCCAAGGTTCATTCAAACATGGTTTTCCAAAGTAGTACATATATAAATATGTTAAATTATATAAACATGTCCTCTTGGTATTCAAAGTTCTATTGTATCAAGTTACATTTGTGAATTTACTTGTACATCGTTAAAGTTTAGACCTTGTTTGCTCTAGAAATTTTTCCAGTTGTCACATCATCCCCCTGCTAGAGGGAATTTCATCCCGAAATTAGTTCTAAAGTGGTTACTCATGAACTAGGTAAGAGATGTGGGTACTTTTGTTTCACCTGATCTTCTCATTCCCAAGTGAATTCAGGTCCCCGCTTGGCATTCCAGCGAACCTTCACTATTGGTCTACGACTTCGTTTCGTTCCCTTGATTTCCCTGTCCATGATTTCCATAGGTTCCTCTACGAAGTGAAGAATCTCGTTTATCTCGATTTCATTGAGTGGGATTACAAGAGTTTCATCGGACACATACTTCTTTAGATTGGATATATGAAAAGTGGGATGTATGTTACTGAGTTCATGCGGTAGTTTGAGTTTGTTAGCCACCAGGCGGATTCTAGCAAGAATCTCGAATGGTCCGATATATCTTTGATTTAGTTTTCCACATTTTCCGAAATGTATCATTCCTTTCTAGGTTGAGACCTTTAACAGGACACAGTCACCAACATGAAACTCCAAGGGCTTTCGTCTTTTGTTCGTATACCTCTTTTTTCGGTCCCTAGATGATTTATTCATTCCCAAATTTGGACGATCTTCTCTGTTGCTTCTCGAATGATCTCGGGACCGGTGAGAGTGTAGTCAGGAACTTGTTTCTTTGCTAGTTGCGTATCACCCATTTCAGCCTAGAAAAAGGGAGGATCTACACTTACAACCATAAAGGGCTTCAAATGGAGCAACTTGGATGCTAGGTGATAGCTGTTGTTGTACGAGAATCTGACGAGTGGTAAATGGGTATCCCAAGCTTTACCAAAATTTATCTCACAAGCTCTCAACATGTCTTCCAGCGTCTGAATGGTTCTCTTGCTTTCCCCATCAGTTTGGGAATGGTACGTTGTACTCATGTCGATTTTGGTTCCTAAGGAATTTTGTATTGATTGCCAAAACCGCGAGGTAAATCTACTCTCTCTTTCAGAGATAATGGATATTAGCACACCATGCAATCGTACGATCTCTTTAATGTACGTCCTGGTTAACTTCTCTATCTTTTCAGTTTCTTTTATTGGCAGGAAGTGCACAGATTTGGTTAATCTGTGGACAATTACCCAAATGCTGTCATGACCAATTGTGGTCTTGGGCAACTTGTATTTATACTATTCTATCTAATAACTCATCACATTCTTGTTCTTGGGTCCTTGATATAGGTTGTGGATTTCACACTTGTTCTGATTTATAGGGACTAAAAAGAAGTAAGGATATGGAGCATGGGAAGATGAACTTGATCATGGGGAATAGGAAGGTTTGACCTGTCACCAAGATTGGACTTTATTCTTTATTGCTTAGTATTGGGTTAGAATTACATTTGAATAATTATTGCTACTCGTCTGATATGGCGAGAAATATTATTTCCTTTCATGGTTTGTAAAAACAAGGTTTTAGTTTTTGATTTGATAATGAAATTGGTGCTATTAATTCTTTCTATAATGGTGTTTTTTTTTAAAAGCATTGCCTTGTAATGGTGTATATGAAACTGTGATGGTTGTAGACAACTTTGGAAATAATGTGTTGCACATCGATTCTTCCAATAGTTTGGATAAGACATGCTTGTGTGCATTGTCGTACTTGACCTGTCAGCAATAAGCGCATAGGCCAAGTCTAAAAGGTTGGAGTCTTGGAGTCATTCGACTTAAGGTGATATGACACTTGGAAAGATGACCTAGTCACCCTTCACTTGTACTTATGAAAAGGGTGAAGGTTTGTTGGATCCCATACATACCGATGTGTGTGGACCTTTCAGAACCAACACAAGGGATGCTAACTGCTTCTATGTGACTTTTATTGATGATTACAACAAATATGGCTGTATGTACTTAATCAAACATAAGTCAGAAACCTTTGAAATATTCAAAGAGTTTAAACCAGAAGTGGAAAATCAATTAGGCAGGAAGATAAATATGC
This sequence comes from Lactuca serriola, assembly GCF_051521515.1. Lineage (NCBI taxonomy): Eukaryota > Viridiplantae > Streptophyta > Magnoliopsida > Asterales > Asteraceae > Lactuca > Lactuca serriola. The sequence goes on from NC_136414.1 coordinate 75,624,145, forward strand.
TTTGATCTAATCGGGGTGGAGAGTATCTTAGTGTTGAGTTTCAAGACTATCTTAAGGAATTGGGGATTGTTTCACAATTGACGCCACCTAGGACACCATAACTTAATGGTGTTGTTGAGACGCGTAACCGAACCTTGTTGGACATGGTTCATTCCATGATGAGTTGAGCTTCGTTACCTATCTCATTCTTGGGGTATGCCTTAGAGACCGCCACCCATATCCTTAATCTAGTCCCAACTAAGAAGGTTGCCAAAACACCTCACAAGATGTGGACAGGGAAGGTTCCCTCATTAGCACACATCAAGGTTTGTGGTTGCAAGCCTTTCATGAGATGCGAGACTCATGACAAGCTTGAACCTCATAGTGAGCGTTGTATATTCATCAGATACCCACATAAATCCTTTGGATATCTCTTTTATAGACCGAGTGACAATGTTGTCTTCGTTGCGAGGAGATGAGTCTTTTGTGAGAGAGAAATCATAGGCCATGGAGACAATGGGAGGAAAATTGAACTTGAAGAACTTCAAGAGTCAAGCGGTGAAGGAACCTCAAACACTTGCAATCAACCCGAGGAGGAAACTCCTGTTGTACCAGTTGACAAATTCGTACCTTTGAGGCGCTCCAATAGAGTTAGTGTTCCACCTGAGTTATGTGGTTTCCATATAACATCTGTGGGTGATACATTTATCACTGATAGCACACTGGTAAATTTGGATGAACCTAACAGTTACAAGGAAGCCATGGCAGGCCCCGAGTCTGCTAAGTGGAAAGAGGCTATGAACATGGAGATTCAGTCCATGTATGACAATCAAGTTTGGAACTTGGTTGACCATGTATCGGGTTGTAAGATAGTCGGGTGCAAATGGATCTTCAAGAAGAAGAACGATGTGGATGGGAAAGTACACACATATAAGGCTCGACTGGTTACGAAGGGCTTTAAACAAACTCATGGAGTTGACTATGATGAGACCTTCTCATCAATAGCGAAGATTAAATCTATTAGGGTTATGTTAGCTGTAGTTGCATTTCATGACTATGAAATACGGAAAATGGATGTCAAAATCGCTATCATTAATGGGAAGTTGGCTGAAGATGTTTACATAAGTCAACCAGAGGGTTTTGTCAATGCAAAGTACCCTAATAGAGTATGTAAGCTTGAGAAGCGAGGATGAGTCCTGTGTGTATGTCAAGGCTAGTGAGAGTACAGTTAGTTTTCTAGTGTTGTATGTGGATGACATACCACTCATAGGAAATGACATTCTAACCTTGCAGGAGGTTAAGTCCTGGCTTGAGAGGTGTTTCACTATAAAGGACCTTGGAGAAGCTGCTTACATCGTAGGGATAATCATATTAAGAATCAGGAGTAAAAGTCTAATTGGACTTAGTCAAAGTACCTACTTGGACAAGGTGTTGAAAAGATTCAGCATGAAAATTCCGAGAAAGGCGACTTACCCATCCAAGGTAATACCAAACTGAGTAAGACTCAAAGTCTGAGTACAGAGGCTGAAATAGCTGAGATGAGTCGAGTTCCATATGCTTCCATAGTTGGCTCGATCATGTATGTTATGACCTGTACTCGCCCTGATGTTGCCTTTGCTTTGAGCATGGTCAGCAGATATCAAGGGAATCCAGGTAAAGCTCACTGGACTTTGGTAAAGAATATTTTTGGTTGGAGTGATGACTTAAGATTCATAGGGAATAGTGATGCCAACTTTTAGACCGAAAGAGATAATTTCCGCTCTCATTCGGGCTGGGTTTTTACCCTGAATGAGGAGCGATAACTTAGAAAAGTTCCAAATAAGAAACTGTAGTTGATTCAATGTGTGAATCAGAGTACATAGCAGCAAGTAAAGCGTCGAAGGAGGCGATATGGCTGAAGAACTTCATCGGAGACCTTGGAGTTGTACCAGCTATATAGAAGCCTATGGAGATTTTCTGTGACAATGAGGGTGCGGTTGCCTTAACCAAGGAACCAAGGGATGATGGCAGATCTAGGCACATGATAGAAAATACCACTTCATAAGACATTGGGTGGAAGAAGGACTCCTCGCGGTAAAGAGGGTATCATCAAATGATAACCCAGCAGATCCCCTTATGAAGGGACTAAGTAGGGTTAAGCATTTGCAGCATGCGAGGTGCATTGGACTGAAGGATGATATTAGTTTTAATGATTAGATAGCTTTTTGAAACTTGTAATAGATAAAATGTAATTGACATTTGATGATTAAATAAAAGGTGTACTTTATTTATGAGTAAAGTTACTATCTTGTGTCAGTTGTTTACTATTGTTTCATTTTGCATAATTTGACTTCCAAAATAATTATATTATTCAAACAATCCACAGTCGATCATACTTTGGAAATAGGTATTGAGGCAAGACTGTCATGAATTTGGCTTGTAGATTGTCTAAAATGTTTTAGACATAGCAAAAGTTTGCTACAACATTCATGAGTGCTCATAAGGTTTGAGTATTGGATTCGACCCACACTCACTTGAATCACTTCATCGGATTTATCTCTAGTGATCGTGAGATGATAATATCATATAAGCCTTCAAACCAAGATATATGAGTTGTTGACTATGATTTGGTTCTACATTGATAATGAGAAACACATCAGTAACTTGATGTTATAAAACTCACTATTGTGTATGATTTGATGAATAGTGAGTACAAGCATATAATGTCGAAGTTTATCTATTCCTTTTAATTCTTTGAGGATTAAAAGTGATATCTTGGGCCCCTTAATAATTTTGTTTTGACTTATGTGTCGGGCCCGGTCGAGACTAAATTGAAGTGTTCAATTAAGTTCTCTGTCAAATAAATCAGAGAACAAGAAACAAACTACTAGACAATAAGTATGACATTGTTCCATGTATTTGTCCAGCTGATATCTTGAAGAATAAAGGATTATATGATCCCTCATCTAAAGGATACGTCACTGACTGGGTCAGACTTTGATAGTGGCTTTTAATAGCTACGATTGCTCGTGGGTGTTTTAAGTCGTACTTGTAGTTATAGTTATTAGAGTTATCGAAGTGAGAGGCTGTTGGATTAGGTGTCTAAGCCCATAACTATAATTGGTATGTACTTGACCTGAGAGTAGCATGGTCCTTTTTGGTTACCTTCACCAATGCAACTTGATAGGATGGACTTTTGAGAATAAGGTTATTTGTGATTTGTTAATATATTACAAGTGTAATATATTAATGTCAAATCATATTATTTAATTAGTATTGATCAAGAATTAATTTGGAATTAATTTAGTGATCAAAAGAGACTAATTAAATATACGGGGACTAATTTGGTAAATCAATGATTCTTATAGTGTGGGCCAATGATCCATGGTTATTTAGGATGGGCTAAACCAACATGGATAGTCCATGGAGGTTAAACCCATGGAGCCTAAGTAAGATGAAAAGTCATGGTGCATTAGGGTTTACATGGATGTAACCCTAGCACTTGTCACACTATAAATAGAACCCATACAGCCAAAATCATTTGGCACATACTTTCTTGGAGAGTGTGAATTGATTTTGTGTTTAGCAACTTATTCTTTCAAGCCTACTTTTGTACTTGGTGTTTGTGACACATTAGAGGCATCACATTTGAGGTGATAATGCTTTTGAAGGCCAAGAACTACAAGTTCTACTAACAGGTAAGTTATCTAACTAGTTATTTTGTTCAAATGTATGCTAGTTAGGATGAATGCTTTGGAAACAAATTGCATGTATAATTGGAGAAAACATAGATCCAAAGCATCTAGGGTTGCATGTGCACCAAAAGGTTGTTAGAGTGCTCAAAACCCATCACATCTTTCAAACCTTCTTTCACAAACCATGCCTCTATGCGACTGAACAAGACCGTAGGTGTCTATTTTAGTTCGTATAGTGCTTTATGAGGTTTATGCACTTTGTTCCCTTCTTTATTGAATCCTTATGGATGCTCTACATATACATCTTCATTAAGTACACCATAAAGAAATGCAGATTTAAGATCCAAATGCTAAAGTTTCCATCTATTTTGAGCTACAAATGCCTCAATTATTCTTACCATCTCCATTCTTGCTACTGGTTTGAACACTTTAGTGTAATCAATTCCTTGCATCTATAAATACCCATTCACCACCAAACAAGCCTTCAATTTATCAACCTCTCCAAGTTGATTGAATTGTGTTTTGAAGATCAACTTCACTCCAATTGCTTTGCAGCCTCTTAGTAGACAAGTTAGTGACCAACTAACATTTCTTCTATTGCATCTATTCATGCATTCATAACATCCAACCATTTTGAAGTTTAAGTTGCTTCTTTATATATAGTTGGATCATTAACCCTGGTCATCACCATATTAACTTCAAGTTCTTCATTCGACAATCCTTTTCCACTAGTGTTTGATTCTTATTCAAAGAATCACTTTAGGCTCTCCGATATCCTTCATGGATAATTAAGATGATAATAAATCTTTGTTCACATCTACCTAACTATGATCAGTACTAAAGATCAACATATTATCCATATATAAACATATGATCACTTGTTTACCAGAAACATCAATTTTACTATATATACGCATCTCTAATTGATTTAATTTAAAACCATTACCCAAGACACCATCATTAATTTTTTTATACCACTATTGAGGTGCATGTTTCAGCCTATACAAAGACTTAACCAACTTGCATAACTTATGCTCATTTCCAAGCATAACAAAACCACTATGTTGCTTCATGTACACCTCTTAATCAAAAATCACTATTCTAGAATGCAGTTTTAACATCCATTTGGCGAATCACCAAATTGTGAATTGATGTTATGGCAATTAATAATCTAATAGTATACATTCGTACAACAGGTGCATACGTATCAAAGTAATCAATCCCAAGATTTTTTCTAAGACCTTGAATAACCAATCGAGCCTGGAACTTATCAATTGATCCATCAACAATCATCTTCCTCATGAAAATCTACTTGCAAACCAATGGTTTGCACCGGGGAGGAAGATCAGATAAAACCCAAGTATTATTTCCCATGATGGAATCCATTTGATTAGTTATTGCTTCTTTCCAGAAAGCAACATCCTAAGATTTCTTTGCTTCCTTAAATGTTTTAGAATCTTCTCCAACACTGAAACAATATGACTATTGATTAGCAACTTTATCCCTAGACCGTTCAACTAGATAAAGCTGAAAATCATATCCAAATGATTTAGAATTCACTTCCTGTGACAACCCGAAATTTATTCCGTCACGATATTCCGTTTCTGTTAATAAAACCGTTAGTAGTTCCAATTATTTTTCCGTTGACTTTTGGATTAGGTCATTAATTTAAGACTTTTATTATGACCTCGTAAGTATCCAAACCCGTCAGAAAAACATGAGAACGCCCCAAATTATTATTTGGATAATTTTTAGTTACGACCACGTCGGGTTACAACAATTAAATTGGGTACGACCAAAAGCCCCGTCTAACGTCAGTATCGGGTAGATTTCCACCGAGCCTCGAACTTAATCCATATTTAAAGTTCAAAGAACCTCATTTGAAGCTTTTTCAACCTCTCTCTACTCTCTCTCCTCAAATTCAAGTTGTTGATCCAAAAACCATCCAATTCAAGCTCCAAATCGGTAAGGAATCAACCCTAGCTCATAGTATAACATCTTTAGCCTTCAAATTCGTGTTTGAATCATGAAATAGGACCATAAACATGTGTTTACGTCCCTGGAAAAGCCCTAGGCCGCAAACACACATAATTGGGGTTTTTGAGCCTCAAAACCCTTCCAAACCACCTTTAGAGCTTAGATATGACTTAGGGGCTTACAAGACTGGACTTAGAACACCAAAAACTCATCATTTAAGGGGTAAGCATGAGTTTATGGCCCAAGCACATGCTTGGACCGTAAACCCCCTTTCATAGACTGTAAACCCCTTTTTAGGTGTTAAAATGCCCCTTAACCACCTCTTAAGCCTTGGAATAAAGTCTAGAAGCAACCACAAATGTGTTAGGGACCTTAAACTTGATAAAAACCACTCCCTTAGGAGTTCACGTCCGTAAACCCCCCAAGGATGGGTTCCTGGGCCGTAAACTCCTACAAATGGGTCAAATGGTGCCTTAACTCCATCCTATGACTTGTAAAATGAGTTAGAATCACATGTGATTAACTTAGGACCATCAAAGCACATAAGGAATGAGTACTTGAGACTTTACGGCCGTAAAATCCTATTTTACTGCCGTAACCTCCTCAAATGGTCCATAAGTTGATCTAGTTCCCTTCCATAGCCTTATAACTAAACCTAGCACCATCCCTCAAGAGCTATAAGGCCATTAAGCACCCAAGAGCACCACCCATGATTTTACGGCCGTAAACTCATGGGGATATGGTCATTAGGGCCGTAAACTCCCTTAGGAGTTTACTCTTGAAGATCAAACTCCATATCTAGGCCATACACATTCATAGATGCCACCCGGGTCACTCCAAACACTTGTAATGAAGTGTTTTCGCGTCTCGAAGTGTTTATTCATATTTGATTAGTGGTTCAGGGTCTAATTAGATACAAATGTGTATCTTTTCATATTACATAGGAACCTCACGCGTTCAAGCCCCGAACTGACATTTAGTATCTAAACCGATGCATTTCTCGACTGGTGAGTTCATACCCCTACACCTTTTTCTATGTTTTTTCAATGTTTTCAGGGGGGAATATAAGAAAAAGTACAAGGAAATCTTGTACTCAAACTTATTATTTCATTTAAAATGTTTCATATTCCGTATGCTTTTAACACTGAAATCCGTATTAACCGAACGTTTTAACTTGCAGAGTTAGCTTTCAAATCGTTTGTGAATTCCGTTATAAAGTGTTATATTTTATTTTCACAAATGATTTTCCATCATTATTATTGTTAAAAGCATTAAACTTAGAATATTAGAAACGACCTTGGTAACACTCCCCTAGATACGAGAGTGAGGGACTAACAACATTAAACTTAGAATATTAGAACCGTCCTTGATAACACTCCCCCTAGATACGAGAGTGAGGGACTAATAACATTAAACTTAGAATATTAGAACCATCCTTGATAACACTCCCCCTAGATACAAGAGTGAAGGACTAATAACATTAAAACTTAGAACTTTAGGACCGTCCTTGATAACACTCCCCTTAGATACGAGAGTGAAGGACAACTTTTAAAATTCATTAATTTTAAGAATGGAGATACGTCCTTGGTAACACTCCCCCTAGATACGAGAGTGTAGGACTACCCCTGTAACCAGAATCTCCTGGAGGGAGAACGTGACTTGAGTGTATAGATCTATACGGGATTGACTACCCCGCACCTGGCTGCTAGCTACAGCCGAATCGAAAGGTTCAAGGGTGACAAAAGTCATAAAAGGATACTGGTCCCGTTCCAAGCCTTATCTAGTCCGTAGTATGGTTATGGAACTCGTAATCTAGATTATGGAAACTTTTCTACTTACTTATTAGTTTTATATACGTGTTAAGACTAATGTACTTTTCAAGGATAACAGACTTTCAGGAAACTTCACACAAACACATTAAGTATGGTAGATACTTGTACACTTCATTTCGGATCGATAACCAACCACGAATTTTAGGAAAATAAGGGTTTTTCCTGGGATAACAGAACTCGTTTATAACTAGATCGTGTAGTAACCAGATAAACAAACTTTACTTATAAGAAAATATGGGATTTTCTTGGATAACGACTTTTACAGAAAACCAAAGGAAACTTGTTCATTTTTCAAAAACAAACCGCTTATGAACTCACCAGCTTTATGCTGTTTTTTAAATTGCTTGTATTCTCAGGTCGGTATTAGACAGGTACACTACGATCTTTTGGAGAAGACGAAACATATAGAAGACTCGTCTTAACTTTTGTTCATATGATATATATGTATAACACTTGTAACACTTTGATTTCAAACAAATGTAATGATTCTATGTAATGTAATGTTTTGTGTTTACTATGCTTACTATGTACATTGGTTGCGATACTACATGATGTCCTCCGCCCCGGAACGTTTCCGCCATCGGTTTCAGGGTGTGACACTTCCCTTTTGCTTCTTCGAAGCTCATGTGACTCTTCAGAATTCGACACAGCTTCATCGTCATTGTTAGTTCCATTGGAAGTAGGAAGCATGCCCCTTGGTCAAACTATAATTATTTTCATCAAGTATTTCATCTCTTGATTATATGATAGTAATTACAAAAATATAATCATTAGGTTCTAAAACAAGGAATGCTCAATATAGTCCTTGGAATGCTCAACACATCCAATAAAGATGCAATCTATATCACTTTCACCCAAAAAAAAAATTAGGTTTAGTCAATCTAACAATTGCTCGACATCCCCAAACTTTCAAATATCCCAAGTTTGGTTTCTTCTTGTAATATAATTCATGGGGAGTCATCATGTTCCTATTGTTTGGAAACTTATTTAAATGATAAGAAGCTATTAGCATAGCTTCTCCCTAGATTCCATCACTCAAACCAATGTATGACAACATATAGTTCACTATTTCATTAAGAACTCTATTCTTTCTTTCCACTATACCATTTTGTTAAGAAGTATATGGAGATGTAGTTTCATGAATGATTCCAACAGATTGGAAATAACTAGGATCATAATACTCTCTATCAATATGAAGTTTCTTGATTAAGTCGTTTTGCTTCAACTCAACTTTAGTTTTATAAATTTTGAATTTATCTAGGGCTTCATCCTTAGAATGTAATAAGTCCATATATAAAAAACGAGAATAATCTTCAATAAAAGTACTTATGTATTTCTTATTACCTAGGGATGGAGTTGCATGAAAATCATATAAGTCACTATGTATTAATTCAAGCATAACATAATTTCTTTTTACATTTTGAAAATGGTTGTCTAGTTATTTTAGTTAACATACAAGTTTTACATTTCTCTAAGTTAACATCAAAAGATGGAAATAAACCATTTTAAGACATTTTAATTATTCTTTTATAATGTACAGGTCTTAACCGAGCCTACCAATGAGAAGATTCAACAATACTAGAACAAGCCATATATATAGAATCTGCAACATTATTATCTACATTTAATTTAAACATGCCATAACTGAAATACCCAAATCCTACAAATGTACCATATTTTGATAAGATACAGTTATCAGGCTCATAAACTTCCTTATAACCACATTTATTTAATTCACCACCAAACAACAACTTCTTCCTAATCATTGAAACATGTATTAGATTACTAATATGAAGAATTTTTCAAGAACTAAATAACAAAGACTCATAACCACGACCAAAAAAAGGTTCTTTATGATGGTATCACATATATACCACATAACCATCATTTATTAGTGCATACTCCTTAAACCAGTGGCAATATTTACATCCACGACTCATCGACCCCGATTCAATGCATTAAGAATAAGCATCATCATGCACATACAATGCTTAGGAATTAGTGTTACATGATAAATAACAATGTTGTATTTATAAAAATAAAATTATGTCCTTGTTGTGGTTTTGGACCTTGATCCTTTTATCCTTGTCTAGAAGTACAATTTCCAGATGTACTTGCATTGTTATTGTTCTTCCTCAAACGACAATCACTTTTCATCTGACCCTATTTTTTGCAATTCCAACACACAAGTGTTTCCTTCTTGTTGGAACCTTTCTAGTTGTCATCTTTCTTCTTCTTTTGCGAACTATGAAGGTCATTTCCTTCAAACTTATGAAGTCTTCCAAATTTGGAACCAATGTTGCTGACAAATTCTGGCATTATTATTTCTTCAAAAAAATTATTAAAAATTTCAATGGTTAGATATATGGATTTTAAAATTCACAATAATACTTGTATATTCCTTGGATCGTGATTACTTCACTTTCCAAAATCTCTAATTCATCCCTTAAAGATTGGGGTACACGAATTCTGAAGTGGAATACTCCAAGAACTCTAATTTGTATTATCGACCTAATCAAAATCTTAAACATAGAATACCTTGTGATGTTATGTGTTCTTGAGAGACAGAAAGGTTGATAATAATTAATTTCGCATATGTGAATGATAAACCCTTTTCCTGGATAATTACCTTGGATTTGTACAAGGAGGGAAAAGTGGTTAAATATGTGTTACACATAATTGGCACAAAAAAAGGATAGTTTTAAGACATAACTGAAGCCTACATCACCATGATGTCATCAATAGGTTTTCGGAAGGAAAATGTTGGAACCATCATCAGGGGCTCTATCCGTTAGACCCCACCATGGGCACTGCCACTTGGAACCATTTACCCAGGCGTGCTTCCCTCGGACCCCATATATCCAAGTTCACATTTAATATTCCAAGTGTATACCTTGCACCTCCAGTCTCGAATAGTAACCTGAACTCGTCGTGTTTTGACAATAATAACAATTACACTAAAATACGTTGATAACAATTAAATTACCAAAAAAAGTGTCTTCATACCTCTCACCATCTTTTTCTCTTGAAAAGTATTTAAACCATTATGAATTAGATGCGTAAATCTATTATGCCAACGATTATCTAGGTCTTGTTCATGTGTATTTGATTATAACCGTTCTCTACACATTGTTTTTCCTGTAATTAAGAACATCAGATAATTTGATGACATAGTGATATCAAGAATGAGGCCTTTCTCGGGATGGTAAACTTCACACTTTTCTAACTGAATCAACACTACAACTCCTCTTTCTTGCAACTCACCCACACTATAATAAGGTTTTTTGTTAGTTCGGGAACATAAAAAACGTTTGTTAAAGTGTATTTTATGTCACCGATGGAGAGCTTCACAGTTCCCTTTCCATGCACAATCATCTTGTGGTTATTCTCTAGACTCACATATAGTTGACAACTATAATCCACTTGGATTGTCACACCTCGCTAAAGCGAAAACACGAGGCGCAACAGGTTTAGGAAAAATGTGGTTTCATGAATCATAATCAAAGTTTTGATAGAAGTTTCCATAAGCAAAAGTACATTGCTAAAATGAGTAAATAAGTTCGTTGTCATCATGAGAAATAAAGTATGTTGCCAAAATGAGATGCAAAGTTCATATTCTCATGGGAAATAAAGTTCAATGTTATCATGAGAAAGAACGTCCATTGTTATCATATAAAATAAAGTTTGTTGCTAAAATGAGTAAGGAAATTCATTGATATAATGAGTAAACAAGTTTGCATAACAAAGTTCATTACTATCATGTGTAAATAATTTCATTGTCAACATGAGAATTAAGGTGCATTGCGAAACTGAGATGAAAAGTTGACATTCTCGTGGGTAATAAGTTTGATGCTATCATGAGAAACAAAGTTCATTGTTATCATGAAAAATAAAGTTTGTTGTTAAAATGAGTAAGCAAGTTCATTGCTATAATGAGTAAACAAGTTTGCATAACAAAGATCATTGCTATCATAAGTAAATAAGCTTGTTGTCATCAATGGAATTAATGTGTGTTGCCAAAATGAGAGGCAAAGTTCATATTCTCGTTGGAAATAAGTTCAATGCTAAAATGAGATACAAGGTTCGTATGTACATAATGATCGAATCATGAGTTCACACCCCAAGCCTAATGATCCAGGGGTACCCTATTGAGATCTACGTGTATCGCTCAAATACATAGAAATAAAATGCACTCTGCAAAGCGGGCGAGTGAGGAGTTGTCTACCTCCTAATAGCGCTATCCATAATGAACATGGGCTCAAATGAGTTAATGAGTTGTGTGAACTGATTCCAGAGACTTAACTACGATAAGGCATCATTAATTAACAATATCATACACATACATAGCAAATCACTTTTGATACAATTGAAAATAAGTACAACGAACATAATGGAGTAAACGACACACTTTTCCACCCCAAAACATTTAAAAACAGAAAATAGGAGGAGGTGTGAAAACTCACAACGATGCATGAAGGTATTTTTGATGCCTTGAGCTAACTTCCCTCACGTCCTACTACCGATTCCCTACGATAATGTTACATATCAATAAGTCTCTAGTCGAAAATCTAATGATAGTATACTTACTACTACCATAGAATTATGCCAATATTGTGTCAAAATTTTGATATTGATAAGTTACAAACATTTTTCCTGTGAAATTTAGATTTCTATGAATCAATTTGTGATATAAATATTCAAAATTAAATCAAATCAGTTATAAAATTTCCCAAACATTGTATTTCAATTTTAACTGATGTCAATGACCTTAAGATAAATTTTCTTGATTTTTTGATATGTCTAACTATTTTTCACCTTTTTAATTCCTTGAATAATCACAAAATCATGGAAAAATAGTAAATGATCATGCAAAATTCATAGAATTTTTGTGTAACTGTTTTATAATATCCCTAAACTTGGAAAATTAGTAAATGCTACTTTTGATCAATAAAACCTGGTTTTTGTAATTTAATCGTTTTTACACCCATAAATTCTAATTAAATATCAAATAGTAATTAAAAATCACAAAATTGTTTATTTGTGTTACAGTTGCAATCAAAGATTTCCAGAAGATGTTTCATAAATTTTAGATATGTATAGCTATTTATTAACCATTTGAATCTTCACAAATTCATGGAAAAATAATAAATAGTTATTAAAAAATTAAAATATTTTTTTTACAACCATTATAAATTTATATAAACTGGGAAAAATATCAAAAATGATTTTCAAATAGTGGAGTCTCATATTTGGATTTATGGATCTTTAATTTAGGAAATTTGAAATAAATAGAAAATAGTTTAAATAAATCCTCAAACTTTATGTAGCACTGATATACATTGTATATAATCTGGAAAAAAAAAAATACCATATATAGTTTTGATATAGTGTAGCCTGGTTGTTATGATTTATACGTATAAAATATAAGAAACATAACATAAATAGTAAACTTATTAGATAATTCTTCATGAAATTTGTACAATTGTTATTTAATGGATACATACTAAGAAAAATATTGAAATTGGTGTTTAAAACGTAATGCACAATGTTATGGTAATTTTTTGTGATTTTTAAAACTGCTTAACTATTTTTTCTTAATTTATTCTCATATTTAATCATTAATTCATGAAAAATTTACTAAATAGTAAGCAAAAATCATTAAACCTTTATTTACAATTAATATGTATTATAATATATTCTGATAAAGTGTTATAATTTTTTGACAAGTATAGCTATTTATTATAAATTTAACCCCTTAAACCTTCACTAAATCGGGAAAAATAAGAAATGTTCATGGAAAAATATGTAAATGTTTGCATAAAGTTTTTATGATGTAAAGAATGTGCGACGATTATCAAGTATGGCTTTTGACATTAATAATTGTATTTTACAAATTATTTGTTCTCAACAAATATAAAATCAAAATGAATACAAAATAGCAATAAAAGTGCATGCAACTTTATAAACTGTCATTGATTAATGTATATGAATCCCACAAATTTCCCAGAATTTATTAACTTTCAAAGGTATTTTATGTGATTTATTGCTCTATTTCTTGCAAAAATTACAATAGATCGAGAAAAATGAGTTGTTTTCTGAAAATTTCCATACCATCTTAATTTATTGTTTGGATTCTAGGAAAAATGTTAGGGTGCAAAGTCACTCTTGGATGTAGTGTTTTAGGCTTAGCCTCTTGTATGTGTAAATGGGTTGAGTCTTTCCTATAAATAAGAAGTGAGTGACTCCTATTATGTAAGTGAATCCATTTTGGAGTGTTAGACTAGAGAGAGAAAATTTGTACAAACCCAATTTTATATTCTTTCTAGACCTAATAAGAGCTTAGAAAGATTTATTTACTCGTTGTGTTCTTGATTTTACATGATGATTCACTAGATCTTTCATATTCCGTACATGTCATCATACTCAAAACCACTACAATTAGTATCAGAGTAGGTGTTCTTGATTTGATCAAGAATTGATCCTTGATGGCTTTCTACATTTGGCGATTCTTCATGTTCTTATTGATATTCGTGATTTAGAGAGCTTTTGGATTCCAGAAATCAAATTCATCTTTGATTCTATTCATAATTTGATTTTCTTCACTAGAATTCAAGTGATTTTTACTTTTTCTCTCTAGAAAACTCATTCAAAATCACTTTCCCTCTTTAGAAATCTTCAAGTTTTTGTGATCATGGTGGGTTTGACATATGATTCTTGGATTGTGATAGTTAAAGATGTGAAATACAAAGTAAATGAAGATCAACTTTATGGGTTGGTGTTAAACAAATTGATTTCATGGGGTAATATGGTTTCTTATGGAGGTCTGAAGGATGATCATGGAAGCTTGGTGTTTCAACCATTTGTATGATTGCATGGTTGAATAAAATTGCCTTGTTTATATTAGTTCGTAGTAGAAATCAAAAGGAAGGAGAAGAAAGAGATTTGTTCAATAAGAAATACATTTCTCTAATTGAAAACCCAAATGATCTTCGTGCTCTTAAGGTTGTTGAAGTTGTTAAATGGAGTTCAATGTGATGTTCTTGATGTTCTTGAAGTTCATGATAAGAAGGTTCAAGTTGATTTTCAAGATGAAAAAGTTTTTTGCTCAATTGGAGTTCAAGCCAATGATATTTTGTGTTCTTGTGATTCGTTTGAAGGAATGATTCCTTATCGGAAGCCGGTGATCCAAGAAATTCACAAGTATCAAACTCTAAAAGATTTGATTCAAATTCACAATGTTGAAATTGTTAAAAGTGGGTTTTTTCATTAAATCAAGTCTTCAAGATGAAAAAAGATGAGAAAGAAAAAGAAGAAGAAGCTTAAAAGGAAAAATAAGCGGGTTTACTCACAAAAATCGTCAAATGCTGTGAAGCCGAAATCCGTGAAACAAATTTGGGTTCCAAAGCAACAATCTCCAAGTGTTGCATTGAATTTGAAGTCAAAACCCAAAAGTGTTGATGGTTCTTTTGAAGATGTTCTTGGATCGTTGAAGAACACAAAGAACACGAAGAACGAGTTGTACATCTCGCATAGTGGATGGTACAATGTTCAAATTGGAGATTTTCTCGTTCCAACTAAGGAACCAAGATCTTCTAAATTCGATTCGTTTGTTGAAAACGGAACTCGATTCGTCAAAAAGGTATCTCAAATTCTCAAATGGATTCCAAAACGCCCATGATTTCGATTCGTGCGTTGCGTTCTTAATTTTTGATCTTTTTGACTCAATTGGATCGAATTCGTTTTAAACCCCTTTGAAGATCCAATTAATTTTTTTAGATCAAACTTCAAAATTAAATTCTTTTTCTCAAAATCATGAAATTACTGTTCATTGATCCAAACTGAAGCCCAACTTCTATTGTCTGTTACTGTTCATGGAATGTTTTTTTGTTGTTTTTTTCTCGAGCCCAAACTCAATTAGATCTTTAAACTGTTCATTCATGTTCTTCCGTATTTGACTATCGTCAATTTGTCAATCTCGCATATGCTTTCTGTTCGATTAATATTGATTTGAGTTGGAACTCGATTTTGATAACATTCATTGTAGTGTCGATTGTGATCTCGCAAGAAGCTTTTAATCGTTTTCCAAAACTTGGAAGTTTCAGTTTTGTTTTGATTTCGATTCTTGAAAATCGATAATACAGTTTGATTCTGGATTCGGTGGTTTGATTGGTTTTCGATCTCTATGCTTTGA
The DNA here is from genome assembly GCF_051521515.1 of Lactuca serriola. Taxonomy (NCBI): domain Eukaryota; kingdom Viridiplantae; phylum Streptophyta; class Magnoliopsida; order Asterales; family Asteraceae; genus Lactuca; species Lactuca serriola. The sequence continues at coordinate 75,639,798 of NC_136414.1, forward strand.
GTTAATTTCAGAATTCGATTTGGAGATTATCGACTGATGAACTAAAATTCAAACAAAAAGTCAAAATTGATGTTCTTGGTTCAACTTGTACGCACGCTTCACTGAGTTGTACCATTGGATCATCATTGTGTGGTTCTTGAGTTCAATGTTTGAATATCGATTTTTGATTGTTGATTGTTGATTGTTCGAAATCGATATGGGTTTGGATTGTCGGAGGTCTATTAATGGAACTGGAAATCGAAATCTTATATTACGAATAATTGATGCCAAGAGGATGAAGAAATCGTTGATGTTTTTCAGATCGATTGGGTATAGTCACTGTGATATCGATGATTGTTAATGTCGTCGATTAGTTTGGAGGTCAAACAGCCTTGACTGTGGAATTTTGGAGTCGAATTGGTTGATTGGTATCTATTTTTATGGAATGGTCTGTTAATTGATGTATATCGATGCTATTGGATTTTGTTGGGAAGAAGAACTTGATTCGAATGAAGAACAGTTTAATGCCAAAAGTCAAAGTTGTTTTGAGAATAGTCAAAATCGATTCAAATACATCGATTGAGAAGTTTGGAGAATTGAATTTGAGTTTGGATTTTGAAGGCCTGATGAAGCGAAAGTTCTTATGAGGAATCGACATCGAATGGTGAAAGGTCATGGTTGAATGTTTTGCCATGATTCGTTAACGAAGTGTTAGAGTCGATATCGATTCATTAGCAATTGTTTGGAGTTTCTTATCAAGAGTTTATACCAGTGTTCGTTGATGAGGTTTGAAGATGAAAAACGAAGACCTGGTTAACGAAACAAATTGGGAAGAAGAAAACAAATATTTTCGAATTGGATCCCTGATCTTTTCACGAAATGATAGTTTATACCCAACTTTGCAAATGGGTAATAAAAGCTGAGAAATTGCAGAATTTTCAGTTCTGGTCCCTGCAGTTTGTGCGAATTTACACATTCTACCCAGTTTCGCAAATGGAGGTGTGTTTCGCATATTTGGTTGTTTTGGGCGCAACGGGTCCCTACAAGTTTCAGAAAGTGACAATTTCTACCCGGAGTTTGAAAAATCTTGCAACTTTCACCCAAAAAGTCAAAAATTTTCATAAATTGGAAATTTTTTGTAGCTTTTTCGTGATTGTTTTTCCGTGCAAGATTTTTGGTGATTCATTTTTGGTACACATCAACGGGGAGTATCGTGAAGACTATTCCTCGAGCGCTTCTCATCCATAGTGGGTTTTATAATCATTTTTTGATTATAAAAAGGGGGAGAATGATGGGTATTCGAAGCTTCTCGGATTTGTCGAATATTCATTTGCGGATTAGAAGATCGGTGTTACTTCAAGGGGGAGTTTGGTCTTGATCGCGCTAGCTCGTTGGAGATTGAAGCCGGACATCCAATCCTAACTTTAAGGGGGAGAATGTTAGGGTGCAAAGTCACTCTTGGATGTAGTGTTTTAGGCTTAGCCTCTTGTATGTGTAAATGGGTTGAGTCTTTCCTATAAATAGGAAGTGAGTGACTCCCATTATGTAAGTGAATCCATTTTGGAGTGTTAGACTAGAGAGAGAAACTTTGTACAAACCCATTTGTATATTCTTTCTAGATCTAATAAGAGCTTACAAAGATTTATTTACTCCTTGTGTTCTTGAATTTACATGATGATTCACCAGATCTTTCATATTCCGCACATGCCATCATAATCAAAACCACTACAAAAAATCGGACTTGAGCAGAAAAGGAGTTTTGGATATTTATTTTTGTATAAATTCTGTATAAGCATTCCTAACAATGTACTTTGATCATCAATCTTTTAAGCTTGATGTTCATCACATGCATTATGATTTAAAGACCATGGATGAATTTATTTTTTCAAAATCATGTTTCTAAATGAAAAAATTGAATGCATGTGGTTTTGGATCGTTAAAACTTGTAAAAACTCAAGTTGATGGATTTGATTTAAGTTGTGGTCATTGGATTTCACCTTCCAATAACATGCATGTTGTTTTTTGGTGAATCCTACCGCCATCATCAAATTTGACATGCATATGAATGTTTATAAAGAATGGTGTAGAAGAAGGAGAAAATGCAAGAAAACTTGAAAATTTTGAAATAAAAGTGAACAAAATGTAAGAAATTTGATTTTACCTTAAAGATCAACTTCAAACGATGAAGATTCTTGAGTAAAATGAGGGATATTTGTGGGAATTTTGTGGGTTTTGGAGCTAATTCATAGAGGGAAGGAATAGGGGTTATAGAGAGAAGAAAAAAAGAGAAAAAAGAAATTATGTCTCTCTTGATACCCAATCTCTCTCATCTCTTTGAGGTTTCTCTCCACCAAAATCAGCCGCCAAAATAGACAGATGTATGTGAACTCATGAAGAATCGAATGTAAAAATATCTCCTAGTTATTTTGCTTCTAAGTTCTTTATTGTTAGAGAGTATGAAGAGAGAAGTTATAGAGAGAGAAAAGTAGGAGGTGGAGTGAATGGGACATGAAAATGATCGACTATGGGAGGAGAAATGACGGGAGAGAGAGGGTTCCGAAATTTGAAGAGGAGAGAGGAGATTTTATTTTCTTTTTTTTTAAATTAATTCCTTAATTTTTATAAAATTTCTTTCAATTTATATAAAATGTGTATTTTATATAAATTTTGTTCATAACCTTTGGATTTTTAGCTTATAAAATAAGGTTAAATGTTAATGTCTTAAATTTTTATTTCTCTTGATTATATTTTTCCTAATTTTAATTATTTTAGAAAAATATTATATGCATTTTATATAATTCTTGATGTTAAACCTTATAGACTTTAGTTTTTATGGCTTGTATGATTTTAAGGAGTTTGTAAATCTTTGGATATCAAAATTAATTGAATTTTGAGACTTCAAACTATTTTATAGTTTTTTAACTCTTATTCAAGTTAGAAATAATGTTTGTAATTTATTTTTATCGGTTTATTGGCATTTCTATGTAGTGGTTTTGATATTCAAATGAAATTGACGAATCAAGTATACTAGTCTTAGTTTCAACTTTGACTTAAGTTCCTATGAGACTCTGAACTAATTTCTACTTATAGGTCAATTGCATGATGTGTCTACATGAATGTATAAAGATGCTCGAATCAATGAATAACCCGCATTTGGATAGTTGTTATTATTAAAGTAGTTGTAAAATTCACATATTAATGTGAAATTTGAGTACACTATCTTTCGATTCTACTTGTTTCCGGGTTTTCTAGTAGGTTATGACTTAGCCTCGATCTACTAAGTCTAGCATGTGTCGTACCTATTCGTGAAACCAAGCTTAGTAAAATCTAGAACCGACTCGAATTTTGATGGTTGTCACATGTATAGACTTAGATAGATCCCCATTCATATGGTTTGAGCATCCCGAGTACAGAACCCGTACATCTTCTTACCCATACATCTTCTTTGTTATGTTCATGAAAATCAATTTGAGCCATTAGAATCATTTCTTCTATCTCATGCTCTGCAAAATTTTCTTCCTAGGTTGGACACTCATATTAAAAGTGTCCCAACTTATGACATCGATGACATTCGATGAGTGACTTATCGAATGGTTGCCTTACTTTTCCACGTCCTCCTCCTTGGGTTGGAAAGTTGTCACCACGACCACTTTTTCCGCCTTCTGCGCTCACCTTTAGAACTTGATGATCATGTTGATCCATTCTTGTGAGCTTCAGTTCATGGACTGCTAGAGAGTTTTGCAATTCATCAACACTCATGAAGATTGTGTCTTTAGATTCTTTAATGGACACGACAACATAAGTAAACCCGATGCCAACGAAGCATGTGCAAATGAGGAAGTTACTTTACTAAAAGTAAATCTACAAAAAATCGATAACGTCATCGATTGTTTAAAAAACAATGTAAATTTTGAGATAAATTGTAAGGCAGTGTCTTGGTGTTGTTAGTCATAATATATAGTATATTAAATTGATTGTTAATGAAGTCCGGGCGTTGCTTTCTTATATGAATGGTGTTGTCTTCTTATATATGATTTAACGATATGTATATAGGTTAAGGTTTTGAGTCTCGTGGTAGATAGAGAGATACGTACATGTTAATAAAAAAAAGTAATTCGTTAAATTTGGTTGGGAGGTGTTGTTCCTTATCTTAATTTGGTTTGTATTAGTCACTGTTACTAAGGTCATCTCCAATGCATTGAACTCTTAAGAGTTCAATGGATTGCCACATCAACATTCTACTAACTATGCCATTTAACCTATTAAACTCTACACTCCATTAAACTCTTAAGAGTTCAATGGATTTCCACATCATCATTTAAATTTTTTTATAACTGATATTAATAAATAAAACTAGAATAATACATTAATTAGAAATTCAAAGTTACAATTACTAAATATTAATTAAAGATTACAATTTAGAAATTAAAAGTTACAAATAATATACTAAATAAAAAGTACAATATCTAAAATAGAAATTTTACTTCATACTGTATTATATTTTAATCTCTTCACAACGGTATCTCCAAATTTCATGTCCATCTTCCGACATGGTACTGAGATCCACGAAAATGATTGAAATTTCATTATTCGTTACGTTTTCTTCTTTAATTTTCATTTTTCTTTCTTTCTATGCATTCTTCATATCCAAAGAGTTTTGGTAGCGTTTAAACGTCTTTCTATTTTCTTCAAGTATTTCACCAGGCCTATTACCAGATGAAGAAGTGGAATTGGTAGCTTTCCCTTTTGCTGCTTTTTTTTGCTGCATTCCAACCAATTGGACGAGTTGTAACTTCATCATTATCCAGGTTAATGAAAGATTTTGTATTTGATGAAGACATAGATGCCACGGATGCAGTGCTTGAACCTTTCCATTTCTGTTCATTTTTAACGATATGCCAAATATGTTCGTGCCTAAAATCAGCACCATATCTAGCATGATAATGCTCAAAAGTTGCACTTTTGAGATCATCCTCAGACCATCCACTGAGGTGTTGACTTTTCAACACTATATAAATTTGATTAAATGCAACTACAAATGGGTTCATGCAATGCCAATGCGTTTTGAGGTTGGCTTCAGTTCTTGCAACGTTTGACGTGTTGCTTTTTTCATAGTATGCACTAATTCGTCGCCAGAACTCTTTATCACGTTGTTGGCTTCCAGTAGTGTTATCTTCTGAAATTTGTAGCCAAGCTTTTGCCAACAACATTTCTTCTTCTTTGCTTCGGTAGGTTTTTTTTATTTTTTTGTCGTTTGTTGGTAGGAGTTTCTATTGGTGTTGGCTCATTTTCTGGAATATGGACAGGATCCAGGCTGGTAGAATCTAGATATGCATTTTGGTATGAATGTTGTGAATGATTATTTGGATTTGGGTATGGATATTGTGGATAATTTTTTGGACTTGGCTATGGATATTGTAGATGATTGTTTGGATTTGGGTGTGGATGTTGTGGATGATTGTTTGGATTTTGGGGATCATTATAAGATAACAAGTGTGTATAGTAAATTGGATTCATGATTGGTGTATCAGATGGTTAGTAGGTGCGAATGAGAATATAATATGTTCGTCTTTATTTGTAGAGTTGAACATCTTGTATGCATTTGCCTTTAATTTGAATTTCAATTAACTTTAACTTTAATTTGACTTTAATTTGGATTTCATTTCACTTTAATTTCAATTTTATTTGACTCCAATTTCCATTTCATTTAACTTTAATTTGGATTTCATTTGACTCCAATTTCAATTTCATTTACCTTTAATTTGGATTTCATTTCAATTTCATTTTACTTTAATTTCAGTTTCATTCGAATATAATTTGGAATTCATTTTACTTTAATTTGGATTTCATTTGAATAAAATTTGAATTTCATTTGACTTTATATTTTTGCTATAAAAGAATACAACCTTTTTATTATCTCATACCTACCAATTCAAACTATTTCTTATTTCTTTCTTATATGATGTCATCATCATACTTAGATGATTCTGCTTCTAAATTCATAATCAACCATCTCACAAGTAATTCTATATTTCAACTATATAAGGAGCTAAAATGCTTGGAAGCAGAATAGTCAGATGCTGAAAGTTCAAGACGTCCTGGGCAAAGTCAAATATATATAGATAAAAATCATGAAGAATGACATAAACGTCTTTGGAACGACTATTTCGATGAGCATCCTGCTTTCCCAACTCAAACGTTTAGACGAAGATTTTGAATGAGGCGAGAACTATTTGTTAAAATAGTTAACGGTATCTCTAACCATTCTATTTATTTTCAACAAAGAAAAGATGTTTTAGGAAACAATGGTCTTTCCCCTTTACAAAAATGCACTGCTGCCATACGCCAGTTGGCATATGGCACAACCAGTGACCTCTTTGATGAATACATACGAATTGGTGAATCAACTTCAATCGAATGTCTACAAAACTTTTGTTGATGTGTGATTGAGCTTTATTCAAGCCATTATTTGAGAAAACCTAATGCTAATGACATCCAAAATTTAGTACAAAAACATATAGAAAAGCATGGGTTTCCTGATATGCTTGGAAGTATTGATTGCATGCATTGATTGCATGCATTGGCTTTGGAAAAATTGCCCATGTTGCATGGCAAGGTCAATATACTCGAGGTGATCAAGGTTGTCCAATAATTATGCTGGAAGCAGTTGCATCACAAGACCTTTGGATATGGCATGCATATTTTGGGGTTGTCGGTCTAACAATGACATTAATGTACTTAACCAGTCACCGTTATTCAATGATGTATTACAAGGTTATGCTCCTGAATGTAGTTTTACTATTAATGGAAGAATATACACAAAAGGATACTATCTTGCAGATGGTATATATCCTGAATGGGCTACAATGGTTAAAAGTTTTCCACATCCGGCTGACCCAAAAAGGATCAAGTTTAAAGAAATTCAAGAGGCTGCAAGAAAGGATGTAGGGAGAGCATTTGGTGTTTCAATCTCGTTGGGCAACTATACGAAGTCCAACAAGAACTTGGCAACTTAAAAACATAAAGGATATAATGTATGCATGCACTATATTACATAATATGATAGTAGAAAATGAAGAAATGCAATTAGTAGTTGGTCAGATGATGTTGATCCTCCTATACATGTGAATTGAGGACCTATCGAAGAAGTTCAATATCAAATTCAACGAAACTATGAACTACATGACAATCCAGTAGATCATGCTCTTCGATGTAACGACCCAAAAATCACGACTAAAAATTTCTTTGAAAACATTACTAAAACCATATTTATAAAACCGTATCATAAGTCATAGCATAGTTTTCGAGTATTAATTCAAAACATAATCTCATTATCAGAGTAAAACATTCCCAGGCTAACTGACTATGGTGTGTGCACTGCAATCTTCCCGAGCTCCTCTTTTTAAAAAAACTGAGTACCTGAAACCAAAACTGAAAACCGTAAGCACGAAGCTTAGTGAGCTCCCCCAAACTACCACATACCATACAATAACATATAAAGCACATACTGGGCCTTGCCCACTGCATCGGACCAAAGTCCGGACTAACTGGGGCCTTGCCCCCTGCATCGGACCGAAGTCCGGAAACTGACTGGGACCTTGTCCCCTGCATCGGACCGAAGTCCGGACTAACTGGGGCCTTACCCCTGCATCGGACCGAAGTCCGGAAACTGACTGGGACCTTGTCCCCTGCATCGGACCGAAGTCCAGAAACTGACTGGGACCTTGTCCCCTGCATCGGACCAAAGTCCGGACTAACTGGGGCCTTGCCCCCTGCATCAGACCGAAGTCCGTAAACTGACTGGGACCTTGTACCCTGCATCGGACCGATGTCCGGACTAACTGGGGCCTTGCCCCCTGCATCGGACCGAAGTCCGAAAACTGACTGAACATCACATAACATAAACATATCAACTAGCATGAACACATACATACTGCATACTGCATCGGGCCATAGCCCGGAACACATAACACATAAATCCTGTCTGAGCCACGGAGGCATCAAACATACTAACTACTGCATCGGATCAAAATCCGGAAACTACTGCTACCTAAACGGGCCGGCATTGTGGCCTTAGACCCGTTCCTACTAGAAGGAAACTCACCTGAACTGCTGAGCTCTGCCGATAATCCTCTGGCTGCTAATCGACAATCCCTTGAGCCGCTGCTCCTCCAGCTCTCCGAGCTACCAATATCAATATGACACTTAGTCTGACAGTCCTCTAAAAGTCAACTAAGTCAACTCTGGTCAAATTCAAAATCCTGGTCAAAGTCAACCTTCCAGGTCAACCCTACTCGCCGATTCCACCTAATGACTCGCCGAGTTCATATGCTCAGGGTCTTTCTATTCGCGACTCGACTCGCCAAGTCAGTCCATGACTCGCCGAGTCCAACTGTTTCCGAGTCCTGACCTGTCCAACTCGCTGAGTCTCTACCCGACTCACTGATTCGAGTCTCAACTCGAAGGGTTTGGGGTTTCGCGACCTGACTCGCCGAGTCCAAGAATAGACTCGTTGAGCCCAAGGAAATCTTCAACCAACTCGTCGAGTTGTTCTTCCAACTCGTCGAGTTCATGCCTAACTTCATCCGACTCGACGAGTTGTTCATCCCACTCGTCGAGTTCCTCCTCATCTTCAAGCTACTCGCCGAGTCCACTCGAAGGACTCGCCGAGTCCATTCAGAACTACATACATGCAGAGGACTTTTGAGTCATGCATGGACTCCAAACTGTAGATCCACTCTTCTAAAGCCTATTCCTTACGTAAAGTGGCAAACTTTACGTGTAGCTAACGAGATCTAGGCTCAAAACACTATAAACTAGGGTTTGAGACAAAGGGGCTCAACAATCAACCCATAGACTGATGCTTTATGATTCTCTAGGCCAAGATACACATAGATCTGAAGTAGCAACATCAGATCTGGGCTTCTAACTCGAAATGGTTCATAAACTTGTCCTAAAAGCCCCAAATCTCATGATAAAGGTTGATCTATATGCAAAATAGGGAAGGTAGCGACTCATTACCTTCAAATGCTCTGGAAGACCTCACAAACTCTGGATCTACTGCCAATTCTTAAATCCCCAATGAGTGCCTTCTTCCTTCTTCCTTCAAATCACCCAAAATGGCAAGAAAGCTTGAATGAGCAACAATGGAGGCTTAGAGTTTCTGGTTCTGGACTATAGGGGCCGCAAATGAGCCCTAGGGAAGAGAATAAGATGCTTAAATAGGGTACCAAGTCCCGAAATTAGGGTTTCCCAACCCAGACCAGACTCGCCGAGTCCACTTGCCGACTCGCCGAGTCGGTCACTTACTTTACACCCGGATCCCGCTACGACTCGCCGAGTTCCTCCCTGGACTCGACGAGTCAACCCTCTTTAACTTAGGGTTTTTCCTTCCTTTCTTGACCTTTCTGATTTCGGGTGTTACATTCGACATGATTTAATGGAGCATATTTGGGAACGTTTTATTAATATGTAATTTCACTATGTTGTATTATAATAAATAAGATGTTATTTTTTAAAATGTTTTTAAGATTTATATAACTTTTAATTGTTTAGAATAAAAAATATGAGGTAACTTAATAAATTAAATTATTGAATATATAAAATAAAATAAAGTATTATATATATATATATATATATATATATATATATATATATATATATATAAATTGAGAAAGAAAAAAAAAAAATAAAAAAAAAATAAGTTTTTATAATAAAGTCAGAAAAAAAAGACAGAAAGAAAAAACAATTTTTTATAAAAAAAAAAAAAAAAAAAAAAAAAAAAAAAAAAAGGATTGAATGGGGATTGAACTCTCCATTCATTCAACCCACTCCACAATGCATTATATATGTATTCAACTGCCACATAGCATCCCATGGAATCCTGTTGGGATGGCCTAAAAGTGTATTAATCTAAATAAATTTAAATAATTTTAATTCTACTATATATACAGAGGAACCCACTAGAAATATGAAACATTCAAATCGGCCAGCAGCATATTGTTTTGCATTACTTTCATCAACGCATGCAAAACAAATGGATGGAAATTAACCTTTGATTCCTCTTCTTCTTCGCTCCAGTGAATCGTGTTCGTGTACAACTCTCAAGTCCAAAACCGTGACTAAGTTTTAAGAATGTCCGCTTCAGATTCATTGTATTAAATCAACTACATTGAGATTTTCATAATGAGAAAAGAATTTTTCAATGGGAAAAATTAATTTTTTTATCTTTAAATAAATGTCATAGAATAGGGCTTTGTTATAATTTTTTTTTAAATATGTTTTATTCAACTTTGTTTAATGTATTATAGGAAAACATAATAAAATACGTTGAAGAAAAATACATGATGATGTAATCCCATAGTGTTCTACACATTTTGAATGCCCTAATTTTTTTTACATGGTCATAAACGAATTATAACAAAAATAGTGATCTTGAAAAATAAATAGTAAATCGAATCATCGGAGCAACAACCCATGTAAACCTGAATCATGGTTTATGTAGAAGGTTAATCGTGAAACACTAACAATTTTTCGGTATACCATATTTTGAACTTTGGACCTAATATGTAAAATCATACACCTCAACCAATAGGCTCTTATTGGAGGCAAATAACGATATGTTTTACTAGTATTAAATAAATAAAATATAAAGAACAATTTTAAATTTTTCTTCAAACTTTCAATAACATGAATATATATCAAATATATTTTTCAATATATACTTGGTCAAAGTCATGAGCGCATATTGCATTGACTACCTCAAATACTGTTCTAGTCTGGGTTGTATCGAACTAATTCTCAAAAAGGTCTTTCAAATTTGTGTATATATATCATATATCAACCGTATTTCATATTCCCACCTCATAGTTTCCCTTCTCATACAGCCAAAAACAAAAATTTCCAAAAAAAATGAACAAGCTTTCTCGTCTTTCTGATCTTCTGAAAGGACTACCAAATATTATTTCTCAAAATGCAAAGTTTATGGTCATCACAACCTCCGTTTTCCTAATCCACTACTCCATTCCCTTCATCTTACCCACTTCTAGTGCAAAATTCATGGATTTGAGCTTCAAACTTTACACTTTAGTCTCTGCCCATCCCCATACTACCGAGTACAACGAACTCTTGATTGCTATCCGAGAAGATATCGACATCTTTCTAACAATCGAAACTTTTAATTCCGTTTTCTACTTTTTTGTTGCCCAAATCACCATAATTGTTATTGCATCAAGCGACTATAGGGGTAGTACCTTGTCTCTCAAAGAATTTATGATCAAGGTATCAAGAAAATGGACTAGACCCTTTTTCACTTCGTTCTATGTAAAACTTCTTCCCCTGGGTTACACGAGTTTCTTCTTCTTGCCACGTTTGATTCCATCACTTTTACTTCTTGACCATCCTGTCATTCTGATCACGATCCTCCTTTTCCTTGCTTATTTTTTCATTAAATTGAATCTTTATCTATCTGTTGTTTGGAGTCTGTCTGTAGTTGTTTCTGTGTTTAAGGATACTGATGAGCTTTCAGCAGTAGGGAATGCTAGAGAAGTTACGAGCGCAAGAGGGTAGATGGATTCTTATAAAGTTTTTCTTCATTCATGTATTTTGGAACTAGTGTTATTACCCAATAACATAATGAATGTAATGGTGAAAAAACATAAAATGATAATGAGATCTGATTCTTATTATAGCAATTAAATAAGAAATTAACTATTTTGTTATATTTTGTTTGTGCTTGTCTTCTTAATGAAATAAGGACAAGTATCATAATTTAATAAAACTAATAATATTTTAAGACACTAGTAATCATTTTAGGTGATACTAAATTAGTCATCCCCTATGCGACGACATCTATTCCAACGAGATGTTTAATTTCTCAATTTATTAAGATGTGTTTATGGGGTGTTTAGTTACCAACACTATTTATATTTTGTCGTAATATAGTATTAACCAAACCAGTTCGAAATGAAAAAAAAAAAAAGTTGGAAGTGATGGATTCAAGCATCAAGTCTTTTCAGGGTTTTGGAGATTAAAGGCAATGCCATTCCTCTAATTGCATTTAACTTATATAATATTGTGGAAAAAATTGACCGCATCGGTTTGATTATTGATCCTACACGTTCAAACGATAGAAAATTCAATTATCCCCACCACACGCAATTCAATCCAAACAAAAGGATAATGATTTAAGCTGATGACCATTATTCAACCATTACAATGAATAATCAAAGTAATTAAATCAAAGAACTAAAAAGAAACAAAGACATAGTAATGTTTTGTTGAAAACTCAAATTAAAACCCCTATCATATCTCAATCTTCAAATAAAAGTATATAAATTTTATTACTTGTCATTTTTTTTATAATTTTTAATATCTTTTCTCATACCCTCTAAAATGACACACACACGCATATATATATATATATATATATATATATATATATATATATATATATATATATATATATATATATATATATATATATATATATATATATATATAGGCTTAGGTTATTCTATTTACACTAATTATTGTGTTATTGTATGCATAAATATAGGCCAATCATTTTACTTAATTTAAGAAAATGATTAATATATATTATTAAATTAAAAATAATTGAAAAATATCATCTAATTCATTCTAAGGGTACTTTAGACAATTGAGATAAATTTAAAAAAGGAAAATTTCATATTTTTGGGGATAATTAACTCTCTTGATTTTAAAATTCTAATTTTTTTAATTACTTTAATTTTAATTATAACGTAATTTTTATAATTAAACCCGATTTTATTCTGTTAAAATCAGATTCTCTACAAATTTCAGGATACATGTTTTTATTAGAATGATATTCTATGTAAATGTCAACACCGACTAATAAACATATTTTTGGATACAACTTCAAATTTTTCATTACATTCTTAAAAAAGTAAAAACTTTATATAATAGCCTATGACAATGAAATACTCACTAATAATAAATAAAATTATGTATATTATTTGACCTTAATATTCTAGCATAATATATTATTACATATACTTCTATCATTCTATTGTAAATTATTCTATCAGAAGAATATAGTTATTTCCTTGATCATCCATGAAATTATATATTTAACGAAAATAATTATCATGAATCAAATCATGTAAGAATAATATTCTCTGAGAGTGCTTAGAATCACTTTCAAATTTGCGGTTCGTTCTTCAAGCATCAATTTCTGTCAAAACAAAACCAAATTGTAGTTTAGATTCCAACAGAATTGGAATTCATGATTCCATTCCAACAGAATTGGAATTCATGATTCCATTTCAGAAACAATGACGAGCTCTTGAGAAAACAAAGAAAAAATCTTTGCAACGCTTTCCATTTGTAGAAGAAAATTTGACACAACATTAACATGCAACATACAAAAAAATTATGAGTTTATTACCATCCAAACTTGGCTTGTGTTTCTCCTTTTGTGAGAAAGCCTTTTGAGCGCCTTTCTGCCAATTCCATGTCTTTAGATCTCATATCAAAGTATAAAGATCCAATCTGATATTTCCTCGTATGCAGCTTCGTTGGCTTCCCCTTCCCTGAAGAAGCCGACTGAAAATAATCCAGAATAGGAGACTATAAGTACAATTCTAGAACATCAAAAACATTTTCAATCTTACAAATTGAAACAAGGTTCTTACTTCTTACTATGAGACCAAGAAAATATAACAAATTACCTGATATAAGGGCCCAAAAGCTATTCCAGTTGATTTGACTTGGTCTTCTTGGTCGATTCTTCATCAGTTCATCCTGACTAACCTCAATTATCTCATGCGGAATCTCATTCCTACCTCTCTTGCCAGGAACCCTCGTCATATTTTGTATAGCAGCTGCTTCTAAAATTCCTGGCTGCATATTTCTGTCAATCCAAATTTCTGAAAACCCTAATTCCCAAAATTCAATTGAATCCCCACCTGTCGTCGGACCCTCTTCTGGTCTCACCCCTCATTGTTAGAATCAGAAGAGAGTAAGCGGAGAGTTGCTAATCAACCTTTGATGCCCTCGCTTCACCTTCCTCTCCATCCGATTCAGTCGATTAAACCACCTAAAACACCCCCTTGGAGATCAGCGATCTTCTTTGCCTTCCCCATTCGTGTAGCTACTGATCGGGCCAGAAAGAAAAGAAAGAAAATGTAATTGATTGTTGGTTTTGTAGTCCATGATTTAAATTGGAAAGATTAGGTCAATATCATGATTATAAGGATTAATTTTGGAAGTTACTAAAAAAATTACTAAATTACCCTTATTTATTTATTTAATGATTTAATTTTTTATTTAATTTTGATTGGCCCACATTTATGCATACGATAACACAATACTTAGTTTAAACAAATAAACCTAGCTCTCTCTCTCTCTCTCTCTCTCTCTCTCTCTCTATATATATATATATATATATATATATATATATATATATATATATATATATATATATAGGCTTAGGTTATTATATTCAAAGCAATTATTATGTTATTGTATGCATAAATATGGGTCAATCATTTTACTTATTTTAAGAAAGTGATTAATACATATTATTGAATTAAATATAATTGAAAAATACCATCTAATTTAACTAGAAGGGTATTTTAGTCAATTAATATAGATTTAATAAACGAAATTTGCATATTTTAAGGGATCATAGATTCTATTAATTTTAAAAATCCAATTTTATGAATTATAAGGTTTTTAATTCGGACATTCTAACAGAATATGTTTGAGTATGTTCAAAAATAAAAATATTCTTGAACCATAAAATAATAAAAATATTCTTGAACATATTTATTGATCATGACTTTAAAAATTTCTTGTAGAATAACGAAATTCTCGAACCATCAATTGAAGAATTAAAACAAAAATTACATTAATTTTTATAGAATACATGTAACAATTGCTAAGAATTATATTTATTGTTAAAGAATAAAACTAAAAAAAACTTTCAAATCTGGAAAAAAAATCAAAATCTAACAAAGACACTAATATATTCTAAAAGAATAATGTTGCTAAGAGGCGTCGTTCAAATTTCGTGGTTTGTTCTTCAAGCATCAGCTTTTGTAGAAACAAATTCAATGAATAAATTAGTGAGAAAATATCCATATTCCATTCCAACATAATTGGAATTCGTGATTCCATTCTGATAGAGTTGGAATTCATTTACCAATAATTATATTAATTCGGAGAATTCTAACAGAATATGTTCATAATTATCATAAAAAATATTTTTTTCTGATAGAATACTATAAACGAAGAAATATTATTATGTCAAACCATCAACCCAAACATCCATTTTATATATTGAAATCAAATCAAATTAAAAAAGAAAAAAAACCCATTTGAAGATTAAGTAAAAAGGTATAATAACAAAGAAAAACAAATTTACCTTAAACAGTTTCAAAAAATCCATGATATATCATAATTAAAACATAAATACGATTTTGATAAGCATACACATTCTCTTATTTGAAAATGAAATAGAAAAAGAGATAATTACCTAACTATATCATTGTCTTCTCTATTCTCTTTAATTAAAATTTATGTTTTCCAAATGGTTTGATAAGAATATGTTCACAGTGATATTTATAAGTGTGTAAAAATTAATGTTTGCCTAAATAATGCTTTTGTTGATTATATGTGTGTGCTTCAGATAATTGGTCATCACAGTGACTTTTATTAAACAATAATTTTGCTGAAGATTCCACCAAACATATAACCAACGTAATCATATAAATTTCCATCACTCAAATCAAAAAAATTCTGGTGATTTCAAAATGTCGCCCAATTCTTGAAGAATAGGCATCCCAAGTAAAAGAGAGTTAGAGAATTTTTCCAAGGATGGTTGGTACGTTAGGAACATTACCTTGATGAGCTTCGATCGAATTTACGAACTTTTGCTCATAGCTCTGATGATGAACATCTTCGTGATTTGATTAATCGTGTTCTCTCTCATTACCAACAATACTACGAGGAGAAATCTCGAATCTCGAATCATGATGTGTCGTTAGTGTTCTCTCCACAGTGGTTTTCGTCGATTGAACGGAGTTTCTTATGGATTGTTGGATTCAAGCCAGTATTAAAGTGTTTGGGGCGGACGATGGTGGCGACGGCTTTGTATCATCGGCTAGGGCTTGTAATCGTTGGAGATTGAGGAATAAAGAAAAAAAAAATGAGTTTAATATAAACTTGGACAAATTAGGTTAAAAGTTAATACCATGACTATAAGGATTATTTTTGGAAGTTACTAATCAAATTACTAAATCACCCTTATTTATTTATTTAATTATTTATTTTTTTTATTTAATTTTGATTGGCCCACATTTATGTATACAATCACACAATAATTACTTTAAACACCTGAAACAAGTTCTATATATATATATATATATATATATATATATATATATATATATATATATATATATATATATATATATATAATCACACAATAATTACTTTAAACACCTGAAACAAGTTCTATATATATATATATATATATATATATATATATATATATATATATATATATATATATATAATGATTTTACATTTAAATTTAATTCTTATTTTAAATCCCTTAAAACTAACCTTATTAATAGAAATTTTGAAATTGAAAATTTTGGTAATCCGTTATGTGATATTTGATAGAGAGAAATAATCAATTATGATAATCTGTTATTACATTCATTTTGTTTTCAATTTTTAGATTTTTATAAATGTGTTTAAAATATTTTTTTTATAATTATTATCTATATTATTTTAATTTATCAATTGTGTATAACATGGGTTATAACCTAGCAGTTAATATATGCGAGATCTCGGTAGCGTCCCAAATATCCAACCTCGACATAATATCAGCCAACAATATCAGTCCTAAATATCGGTTCCGAGAATATTACCGATATGAATAAGATGTGGTTGAGATTTGGGCGAGAAAATCGTTGATATCACCAACCTTTGCAATTATCCTTAATTTTGACATTTATGACTCAGCTTCAAGTTTGATTATGACAATCTATTGCAATTATCCATAATCTTGATATTTATGATTTAGCTTCAAGTTTGACTTCGACAATATGTTGGACTTAAACCGCAAGAGTGAAATCACGATTCTATCACAGACGCGCTCACAACTGCAGAACCAAATGAGTTTAATTACCTCTTCTGCAACTTTAATTTTCATTCCTCCACCAACTTTGGGTTTCAATACAAACTTAATTCACATGGGAGCTATATTGGCAATAGAGTAAATTGGTGGATGAAAAATCATGACAGACCATTGATTCCCTTTATGTTGGTCAAAAACCAAACCGCTCAAAGTCACATGCTTCGTGTGGAGAGCCATTGTGGGTAGAATCCCAGTCATGAAAGCTCTAAGTCTTGAAAATGGTGGATGAAAAATCATTCCACACCATTGATTCCCCTTATGTTGGTTTGAAACTATACGCTCAAAGTGAGATGCTTCGGTGGAGGGCTGTTGTGGGTAGAATCTCAGTCGTAGAAGCTCCAAGTCCAAAATGATCAATGTCAATTATGCGGTCACCAAACTGAATTGGCGGATCACATTCTTCTTTCTAACTGTACGTTTATCGTAGAAGTGCAATTATGGATTTTTAGATGGTGCCGTATTCAATTCATACAATTTAGCTTGGTGAGAGACTTTATTGATTACGCAACTTCTTGGGGAAATCTTACAATGAAAAGACATATTGTTAATGTGATCTTCTTGTCCGTTATATGGATTGTCTGGTTGGCAAGTGTGACCTCCCTAAATTCACGGTTATTTTAAAAATTTTATTTATGCTTGTTTAAAAATTAAAGTATTCATTTTAAAGAATAATATTGCGGAATTTGCTCCCAGAAAACATGATAAATATATTATCAAAGCATTTTCCAAATAAAGGCATTTTGTTTATATTAAAACTTTGGGATGTAATTGTCAATACATAAACATAAGCATAAATAGACCTTACAGTCATTTACATTAATGATTTACATCTCCTTTAATCTCTCGGTGTAATGTGTCTTCGTATCGATACCAATGTTGTAAAAATCGTTCGACGGTAGTTTGGCGGTCGACTGGGGTTAAAGGTTTAATCGATCTCGACGGGGATAAATCGGGAACCACTAATTATTAATAAAAAAATTAATATAAATAACCAAATAACCATACAAAAAGTCATAAAATAAGTAACCATACAAAAAGTCATAACTAGTATTTAAACATTAAAGCCATCATCCATTCATAAGAAATTAATGAATTATAGTATAAAGTAGAAGATGATAAAAACTAAATTGGTAAATATTGTAATAAAAAAATATAAATACATTCAAGCATAAGGTTAATTGTGTGTGTCGCACATGATGTCCAAAAAATTGTTGGTCTTTTCTCTTGTAGTAACTTTGTAGCTCCCATGTTATTCGTGGCATTATCGGTCACAATTTGAACAACATGATCAGGACCAACTTGTTGAATGCAAGATTCCACATAATCATATATGTATTGGCTTGTATGTGCTTCATTGGAACATTCTTTTGATGATAAAAAAACGGTACCCATTTTTGAATTTACATATAAATTCATAATGTTCCTTCTCTTTCTATCGGACCAAGCATCCGTCATGATTGAGCACCAATCTCTTTCCATTCTTTTTCGTTTTTTTCAACAATTTTTTTTTTCGTTCAACCTCATGCTTTAGGAGTGGGTCACTCAAAGAATACCTGGTAGGAGGTGGGAGTCGTGTTCCAAATTGTCCAACAACCTCCAACATCATTTTGAAGCTACCATCTTCCAATGCATGAAAAGGAATTGCAGTTTTATATGCCCACCTACTAATGAATTTATGACACGCTAAAATTCTTTCTTTCCGAACAACATCGTTAAGATCAACTTTTTTTCCCTTTCCCTTCATAATTTTGGGGTTTATTTTCTTTGCATATCCATCCACGGGTCCTATAATATTTGGTGCTTTCAACCCCAAAGAATCTTCTACTTCATCCATTTCAACACTATCATTTAACACTTGTGCTGCTTCCGCTCTTAAGGCCTTGTCATGTGTGTGTTTAGCTTTCTTTTTTATTTTCCCTTCGTTGATAAAATTTCGCATTTTCAATTGATCGTCTTTTGTAGAGTTTGGACATCGACTAACATTTGCCGTCAGATGAGCAATATGTTGTTTCAATCTATACAAGATTCTAAAACGAAAGAACAAATCAATTTTATAAGATTATCGGAAGTGGACTTTCAATGAACAAACAAACACTCAACCTTTTTTGGGAGAGAAATGAACTCAGATTAAGAAATCGCTAACCTGAAATACGAACGTCGTTGTCCCTAGAGGTTCACTGGTGGCCGCTGGAGGTTCGTCGGAGAATGGTGGGCATCGACATCAGCTGTATCGTCGATGTAGGCTTGCGTCGCTTCAATTTTTGATGAATATGACGATTTTAGGGTTAGAAGATTTTTTTAAATTTTTTTGGAGCCTTTTTTAATTATTTTGGAGCCTTTTTTAATTATTTTGGAGCCTTTTTTAATTTTGACCAACTTTGACCTTTAACTTATTTTGATTTTCGTTGACCGCCAAGACCGCCAAGCCTGTTGTTGACCAAAATTGACCAATTAACGCCAAGGACCCTAATCGTAATCGGTTGTAGAACACCGAGCGATTAATCTACGATTAATCCACGATTAATCCTAATTTCTGCAGCCTTGATCGATACCTATGATACAAATAAACTGAGTGGGTCATGTTGGAAAACCTAGTGAGTACATAGGGTTTTCAACCCACAGTAATATAGTTATTATGTTTAGTCGTTAAACAATTAACCGAACTTTGCATCCCTATTATCTTCTTTATTCTTAAGGATCTACCTTAAAAATCATCTATCCTTCATTCATTCAGTCCTAAGGAATACGTACGAAGTCCATCGCTACCAGGGTTTAACTAACAAGCACTAAGTCTATAGTTGTTGATGTTATCTGTTACGCACTAAGTCCATAGCTGCCAATGTTCATCTATAAGGCAATAGTGTCATAGCTGCCAACGTTCATTTATAAGGCACTAAGTCCATAGCTGCAAATGTTCATTTGTGAGGCACTAAGTCCATAACTGCCAATGTTCATTTCTGAGGCACTAAGTCCATAGCTGTTAGGGTTTTTAGAGTATATATGGTGAACACGTCGTTCATAACACCTACAGGTTGCGAGCCTGCTAGAGTTCTACCGGACTGTCTAGAATAGTCTGTGGTCGTCATATATACTTTGCTCGATGATTGGGCCATCTCTTGGGTCAAGGCTTCTCATCATCTTTCTGCTTTTATCATCTATATCATTTTTCAACTCTCATCTTTCATTTACCCATCTTTACCCCTTATAATTATAGGTGTAAAATACGTATACAATTTAAATAAAGTAAAACATCTATATTTTGTTCATCCAACATAGATATCAAGAACACAGATAATATGCACAAATATCATGTAATTTATATTAAGTACTTCATATCTATGTGTAAGATGATAGTGACTATTCACTCACTTGTTAAAGTGATGACTCGAAATTCGGACAGCGTTTTGTTTCTAACAATCCTCTTTTCCTTCGACGAAACCTATCATTATTATTGCTAAGTTTTATTCTAACATTTATTGCGAATAATTAACTCAAGGTCTATGAGCGATATTGTTTTATAAGTGTTAAACAATACTTTTCAAGTACTATGTACAGATAGGGACCAGACACGAAACACCGGAGGGCAGGACCATTTTGGCATTTAAGTTGTTCTTAAATCCAACAACCCTATGCAGCCCTTCAAACCAGATTCCCCGTACTGAGAGCAGTTAAAAGGTATTATAATAACACTTTATATTTTATAATACTTAGCACATATATTGTTTATAGGTCATAATAACGATAATGAACTTCAATAAGCTATACTTAAAGCAGGGTAAGCATAACTCACCTACAAGGGGGTTTAGCTAGGAGATGGGCTCTGCGCGGGCAGAACTTCTGAGCCGAAAGCTCTTCTTCTCGGAGCCTTCTAGTGCTCAGGGACTCGCCTCTAACACTAGGGAAGTGTTAGGGAAGGGGAGGTGTTAAGAGGAGCTCTTCTTCTCGGAGCCTTCTGGTGCTTCGGGACTCGCCTCAGAGTACACTGTATGTACTCGGTATGTTGTGTGTATGAGGGCCAGATGTCAACTTCGTATGTGAAGCCGTGGAGAGAAAGCAAGGGCATGGATTCGGCCACGTGTCAGTCCTCGCATCAGCCTATTGTCAACTTCTAAATTCCGTAAATTTCAAATATGAGCTTCGTTTTTTACGTTCTTTATATCCACGCGTAGTTATTGATGGGATCTACAACTTTCGTTTAGGCTCTGTCGGTAATTTTGACTTTATTTTTAAAGTTATATTTTAACAGCCGTATATAGGTAAAGTTCATTAAAAACTTATAACTTTGTCATCCGACGTCCGTTTTCGTCTGTCTTTATATCGTTGAGCTCCTATTAATCAGATCTTCAATTCTCATTTAGGTTTTTTTTGGCTAAAAATCGATCGATCTAAAATTTGATTTTCGGGTTGTGCACTACTAGGCTAAATCTTAGTAAAATCATAATTTTCTCATACGAAGTTGTATTTGGACGTTCTTTATACGCACGATTTCGGTTTAACGTCTACTAATACTTTCGTTTTGATCGCTAACGCTAAAAAGTTCTTTATCAAAAATTCACATTTTACATTATGCAGTGTTGTGCCGGTTTAGCCATGAAACTTCGACCAGTGATAATTTCTTCGTTATAAGTCAAATTTTAGCGTTCTTTATATGTACGAACCCTTGTGACATATACTATAACTAGGTTAAGATTATTTACTCTAAATAATCTTCTATCAAAATTTTGTTTTTTACGCTTATTTACTCTAAATAATCTTCTACGTGTGTTACAATTATCTCACCCTTAGGATGATTACATCCCGGAATCATCAACGAAACAGGGTTTCTATAATGACTCTATATGTTATCTTTTCATCCTAGGTTATAACCGTAACTCTTATGTCGTTCCTAACGAGTTTCTAACCCTTAGACTTCTTGACTGTTTGTGGTGCTCAATCTTACACCCGCTCTTTATCCTATGTTGGACTTTCAATTGTAACCTTTAAGTTAAAAAATTGATCTTTATTGGAGACACCTTCTTCTTCTTAACAGAATTACGATAAGTTCTTTCCGCCAATTACCATAATAGACCGATGGGTCATGTTCTAATGTACTCTTATCGTATGACGCAACGCTTAGACTCATGTCTTTTAGAGTCAAATTCCAGAATGGAGTATACCTTTATTCTTCTTCAAATGTGATATCATCACATTGTAGCACTTCTAGCTACAAGCTTCTTACTTTAACGGCGATCGCGATACTTCTATTGATCGCTTCGATTATCTTTTCACTTTAATCTTCTGGCTTAAGTCAAATTCTACATCGATCTTGGTTCTCTAAACCACGTAACATACTCATCTTAGTCGGACTCGATTTGATATGACCATTAGGGTCGAAATAATAATCATCTTCTTAGTCATTACCGAAATGAAAGTAACAACGGACATGAATCAAATATAATCAATTACTAGCACCCTTAGTAACCTTGTGCCTTTCCTTGATCTAAGTGCGAGTCATGTGCTTCCGGTAGTATAGGCCTCTACTACCTTTCACAGCTACTCATACTTGTCTCAAGTATTGTCTTGCAGTTCTCCAAGTCACCATACAAAAATTTCACATAGTCATTTAACACATCGAATAACATAACTAAGGCTTATATATTTCTTGACACGATTACATAGATGTTCAAGTTCACCCTACACTAGGCCTCTTATAATAGGCTATAACACATGATACTATCTATATGGCTACTTCATATCCCGATCTTTGGATATATAGATCCTCACTCCTAATCCCTTGCATTGTCACCTGCTTCGTCAAGGATCATGTGTAATGCTCTTGCCTTTGGCTGTGGTTGTGCCTTTGATCTTGCTGCTTCATTTTTCTTTGAGTAATCTTTTGACATGTGCCCCTTGTCTCTGCTTCTGTAGCATGCCTTATAATTAAGCATACAATCTCTGAAATAGTAACTGATCCTCCCACACTTGTAACAAATCACTTCTCCATCGCATCTTCCGAAGTGCTTCTTCATGCACTTCTCACACCACTTGCTTCCACCACTACCCCCATTTTGGTCGTCCAGGTTGGACTTCATGATTATTCCTTTCTTATTAGATCTTGAAGACTCCTCAAATTTCCTCTTCTCGCTAACTTCAACCTTGTTGGCGGTTCTACCTTTGATCATCTCTTCGATAGACTTAGCAACCCAGATGACTGCGTCAAGAGAAGGTGCATGGCATAGTGGCACAGTGTACACCCATGGTAGTCCCTTTGTATAATTATCGATTTTTGTTAGCTCATCAGGGACGATGCACAAAGAAAACTCCATTTTGTCTGTGAAGGCATTAGTATACTCATCAATGGACATGTTGCCCTTTCTCAATGTCAGAAAAAGATTCTCCGGCTCTAGCATGTTTTGGGCTAAGCATAACTTGTGTTTAAAGTGTATAAAGAATTATGCCCATGTCAGTTGTAGTGGCTCATTGGGGCTTATGATCTTTCCCAAAGTGTTCCACCAACGAACATCCCCACCCCTAAACCGATGCACATCATATGTGGTTTGTAGCTTGCCCTTGCAACCACATGTTATGAAAGCTAGATCCATCTCAGATATCCAGTCCATAACTCCGATTGGATCTTCTTTCCCATTGAATGTTGATGGTTTGCAAGTCGTGAAGTCTTTATACATGCATCCATTTCTTTCAATCCCTTCATCTTGGTTATTTCTTCTAACCACTAGCGGTTTAGCTTGGCTAACGGTTCTACTATAGTTTCCTTCATTTGAATGCCCCTCATTCAGTTCAGGTTGAACAATTGGCATAGTAGGCTCATCCTTATTAAGCAACATTTTCCTCATCTCCCCCCTTTGTTCGGCCATCATAGTGCGAATCATTTCTTGGACTCATGCCATCGTTATTGGCTCGGGTGCAGCTGCTACTTCTGGTGCACGCTCAATCACAAGACACTGATTGGCATTAGCATTTCCATTAACGTTTCTGAATTTGCTTCGAGTTCCCACCATGTCAATCTATACACCAAATCAAAATTTCGGTGTGTACTGACAAGAATTTAGATAGGGAAAGCTTTATTTACAATAGACGTATAAATATCTTTATCATTTCCAAAAATTTACATGCCAGTTCTAATAACGTGATTAAACGTTTAGAAATCTGAACACATATAGTTTCTAGATCCGGTCGGCAACAGACCATAGATCCGATCAAATGATAGTATCATAAAGTATCACAAATCATTTAGCACACAAAACCAATTTACGCATCTTCTTAAATAAGCTAGTGCTTGTGTGTGTTTAGGTGTACTAAATAAAATATATTAGACACACCCCTCACGATCATCGCTTAGCATTCTAAGTTTAACTCTAGAAACTTTCTAAAATTCCTAGTTTTCTTAAACTAATGCTCTGATACCAACTGTGACATCCCCAAATTCATGGTCATTTTAAAAAAATTATTTATGCTTATTTAAAAATCAGAGTACTCATTTTAAAGAATAATATTGCGGAATATTTTCCCAGAAAACATGATATATATATATATATATATATATATTGTTTATATTAAAAGTTTGGGATGTCATTGTTAATACAGAACATAAGAATAAACAGACCTTACATTCATTTACATTAATGATTTACATCTCCTTTAATCTCTCAGTGCAATGTGTATTCGTATGATCGTATCGATACCTGTGATACAAATAAACTGAGTGGGTCATGTTGGGAAACCTGTTGCATACATAGGGTTTTCAACCCACAGTAATATAGTTATTATGTTTAATCTTCAAAAAATTAACCCAACTTCCCATCCCTATTATCTTCTCTATTCTTAAGGATCTACCCTAAGAATCATCTATTCTTCATTCATTCATTCCTAAGGATTGTCCTAACGAATAGGCAATAAGTCAATCGCTGTCAGGGTTTATCTAACAGACACTAAGTCCATAGCTACCAATATTATCTGTTAGGAACTAAGTCCATAGATGCCAATGTTCATCTATAGGAAAATAAATCCATATTTTCCAATGTTCATTTATATGGCACTAAGTCCATAGCTGTCAATGTTCATTTGTGAGGCACTAAGTCAATAGCTACCAATGTTCGTTTGTGTGGCACTAAGTCCATAGCTAACAGGGTTTTTAGAGTATATCTGGTGAACACATCGTTCAAAACACCTACAAGTTGCGAGCCTACTAGTGTTCCAATGGACTATCTAGAACAGTTCGTGGTCGACATCTCTTCTCATCATCTTTAACCTCTCATCATCTATATCATCTTTCATCTTTCATCATTTATCTCATCTTTCATCTCTCATCATTCATCTCATCTTTCATCTACCCATCTTTACCCGTCATAATTATAGGTATAAAATACATATACAGTTTAAATCAAGTAAAATGTGTATATTTTGTTCATCCAACATAGATATCAAGAACATAGATAATATGCTCACATACCATGTAATTTATATCAAATACTTCATATCTTTGTGTAAGATGATAGTAACTATGCACTTACTTGTTAAAGTGATGACTCGAAATTCGGACAGCGCTTCACTTCTAGCAATTGTTTTTTCCTCCGACGAAACCTAACATTATTATTGCTAAGTTTTATTCTAATATTTATTACAACTAATTAACTAAAGGTCTACAAGGGATATTTTTTTATAAGTGTTAAACAATACTTTTTAACTACTATGTACAGACATGGGCCAGACATGAAACACCGGAGGGCAAGACCATTTTCGCATTTAAGTTGTTCTTAAATCCATTCTCTTGCATTTTGATGCTAGACAAAGTCCCTTTGTTGCTTCACCTTTGAACATATATTTGGTATATATTTCAAAGGCATATAAACAACAAATTACAAGTGAATACTAGCATGTTTTGATGGTTCTACTCTTGCTTGGTGGATACTTATAGAGAACTCTTGTTTTAGAGTTTCATGCCACAATTCATCAACTTCCAACCTCCCAGGAGGATCAAAGTCTTCAAAGGTTGTTATGCTTTATCTCTTATGGTTGTTTTAATCTTCTGACTCTTTCAAAATGATTTTTGGTGGGTAAAGTAGTTTTAGATTTATTCAACATTTTTAAAGCTTCCGTTGTCATCTTTACCAGTTGTGAAACTAGATTTTTAAATAAAAACCCAACACATTTTAAAACTTTTTGTTTATTCTTATTTAAAACATTTGTTATTGCGGAATTGGTCCCAAAATATCCTTGACATGATATAATATCAAAATCAAGGCATTTCAGAAAATTTTATATTTTAAAAGCCTAGGATAGAAATATAAGCATAAACGGCGACTTACAATATCTAAATATACTAACAATCTACATCTCCTTGAATCTAGCATCATGGATGTAACTTTATATCACTACCTGTTATACAAAGAAGTTGGTAAGTACATAGGGTTTCCAACGCACAATAATATAGTTAATATGTTTAATTATCAAACAGTTAACTCAATTACCCATTCTAGTTTTCTTATTTATCCATCCCTAAGGATCTATCCTAAGGGTCATCTTCGTCATCGGTGCTGACAGTATTGTTACATGTAACAATAAATTTTGACCACTAGGAATTTTTGCAACATGAAGAATTGTGAGATTTTGACCATTAGGAAGTTTCGCAACATGAAGAATTGTGAGATTTTGACTATTAGGAAGTTTCGTCAATTCATGAGCAAAAAACTAGAACAATAAATTGTTCACTGTCAATTCCTTAAAATACTTTGTTGGGTGGGTCTCATTGTCATCATGGTAACAACGATTTCAAGATCATAAACATAGACTTTTGATACACCTACATCCTACTTGTTTCGTAATAGAGATGTCTTGGGATATGTTTCATTATGTGTGCAAAGTGTAAGAATAGTGAGAAGAGAAGATGGACAAAGCGAGTTTCTCACAATCTTATGGTGACAATGAAATTGATCATAAAAACAATTTTTTAAACCCATAATTCCATGTTTGTGTTGACTCCAAATGTCAAGAGTTAATAAAAAATCATGGTTGAATAATACGCCAATTCATTATGGTTTACAAAAGGAACCCTATGTTTAGGTTTGTATATACCCAGGACATCATTGGTTTCCAAGATTGGTTAAGAGAGTCGTAGTACCTCTGCAATGAAATAATGACCAAGTTGTCAACTGTAAACTCCGAGATGAGTAGAGAAAGGTAGCTCGATTACTTTTGGTAATATATCCTTATTAGGAAGAAATTCTTAGAACAAGAATTTTCATTAAGGCTTTACAACTAAAGAGTCTAAGAGGCTTCGGACAACATGCTGCAACATGCTTCTAGGGACACTTAACTAGTCAATAATATAAAGAAGCATCAAATCTCATTCAAATATGATGTTACATGCATGAACAACAAGTGTGCTAATTTGAATGAAAAATAAAATTACAAGACGAAAATATTTTTGGATTTTTGAAAATTTTTATAATACAGAAAATATTTTTGGATTTTTGAAAATTTTATACAAGAGAAAATATTTTTGGAATTTTAAAAATTTTTGAACAAAACAAAATAAAAAATAAAACATACCACGACTTGTTGCAATCGGTCGCAGCCAGTTGCAATAAATCACAATTGAAAAATAACCATTTGCAATATCAATCTGGTGCGATTCACTATGACTAATCGAAATCAGTCACAATTAAACAATAACTTTTCGCATCCTTCAATTACGATAGATATTGGAACCGATTATGCCTTCATCACTCCTACACCTTGAAGTATGTGATTAAATTATGCTTCAGGTAAGGCCTTGGTCAATATATTTGCTAATTGATCTATAGATCTGACAAAATGCACTTCAACATTCCCATCTTCAATATGGTCTATAGATCAACTAGCAAATATATTGATAAATTGATATATTAATGTGGTATGCTTGGTTTTTGAATGTTGAACCAAATTGTGAAAAATGCGAATAACACTTTTAGATTCACAATATAAGGGAATCCCTTTCATGCTTAAACCAGAATCGCTTAACTGGCTTTGAATCCAAATGATTTGTGATGTACAAGATGCAACTGCGAATAGGGAAACACACATTCGTTTCTTTGATTGCCAAATTACTAATTTCCCAATGAAGAATTTACAGCCACCTATAGTACTTTTTCTATCAAGACCACGTCCTCCAAGATTAGCATCTGAATAGGCTAGCACAAAGAATCCAAAGTTATTTGGATACCATAATCTTAAAGATGTTGTTTTTCAAAGATATCTGAAAATGTTCTTCAATGTTGTCATGTGTGCTTCCCTTGGATTTTATTGAAACATATCACAATAACATACATTAACCATAATATCAGGTCAACTTAAAGTTAAGTATAGTAATGATCCAATCATTTGACGATATAAAGTAAGATTAGTTGTGGGTTTGTCGAGAGATGGAGTCAGTTTTGTTCTGAACGCCAACGGTATCTTAGCCTTGGAATCACAATTCATGCCAAACACTATAAGCAATGATTTTGTGAAAGCTTCCTAGTTTATTAAAATCCCCTCCTTGATCTGTTTTATATTTAATCCAAGAAAGAAGTTATTTGGATCCATTGAGCTCATCTCAATTTTAGTTTCTATCAATTTTCAGGTATCAACAGTCACTTGTGGATTTGTTGATCCAAAAATGATATGATCCACATAAATTTGTACAATAATCAAATGTTCACCTTCCTTCTTGCATAAGAAATTGGGGTCAACAGAACCTTTTTTAAACTTAGGTTATTTATGAAAACTAGTTATAATTCCATACCATGCACTAGGAGCATGTTCCAAACTATACATTGCCATGTTAAGTATATAACAATGATGAAGGTAATTTTCATTGATAAAACCTCGTGGTTGTTCAATATAAATGGTTACTTTCAATTATTTATCGATAAATGCACAGTTCACATCCATTTGAAATACTTAAAAGTTTTGTGAGTTGCATATGCAAGAAAAATGCAAACAGATTCCCATATGGCTACTATGTGAATGTCTCTTCATAGTCAATGTCTTCTTCTTGACAATATCCTTCTTAGATACAAGTAAAACTAGAATGGCACATGGACTAAGGCTCTCACGAACATAGCATTTGTTCATCATCTCATTAGTTTGCTTTTGCAACTCCTTTATTTCCTCCTGATTGCAACGATAGGCTATGTTATTTGGAAAGGAAGCTCCTGGAACGAGGTTTATTTGATGTTCAATACCATGGATTAGTGGTAATCCCAGTGGTAAGTCGGCTGGAAACACATCACGAAACTCCACAAGCAACTCTACAATTGGACACTGTACTTTTGCATTTACCTCCTCCTTTGGGTCTTCATTCGCAATCCCCATTTTTGGGTCTTCTTTCACAAAAGGAGGAAAATCTCCTCTCCTTGGTTAAGAACATATTCCACCTCCTTTTTGCTAGCCAACATAGTCAATCTAGGTTTTTTATTGTTCATCGATCGCACTTCTGTTGAGGACATTGGGGAAAACACGATTTTCTTCCCATTATGTTTCAGCTCATAATAATTACTCCTCCCCTTATACACCACATCCCTATTGAACTACCAAGGACGTCCCAATAGAATATGGACGATCCTATTGTTAAACCAACTCGAACTTGCTTTGTTACCTTTACTTTATTCCTATCGTCTAACCAATGAGGTGTGCATGGTTTAGGATGAGTTGTTTTAACTAAAACCAACTTCATAACCATCTCACTTGAAGCCACATTGCCACATTGGTACCACTTGAGTTTGTAAAGCCCAAAGGACCAACATCGTATCATCTTTGGGGCCTCATACTTCTCTGCCTCCTCTTCTCATTCACAAACTTCCTCAGAAACAAAAGTATTTTCCAAAATTGATTCCTCTTCAAATAATTCATCCCATATCGCAACAGCTTCTCTAAGTGTCACTACCCTTCTGTCTGCACAAAAGTTCTGATAGTGTTTAAACCCTGACACTTAAAGCAACAAACCTGAGACATACTCATTTCTCTGTTCATATTGCTTGTCTTTAGAGATGCAACGGGACTGTTGGCAATAGTAGAACTGTAGGAGTAGTTGTTGCTTTCACATTCGCTTCTAACTTCACCTAAGGCTTAGGCTTATCCAATACTCTGCTAGAATGTCCCACATACTTTGCCTTCCCTTGTGATTTTACCTTCAAACTGAGACTACAAAGCGCGTCAAAATCAAAACAAGGATAAAGTTGCACAATAGCTGCTATATTGTAATTCAACCCACTCGTAAAACATGCCATCTTTTGTTCTCCAGATTCCTCAACATCTCCCAGCAACATTAACTTCTCTAACTTGTTGATGTATTCGCCCATACATAGCTTTCTTTGCTTCAAATACGTCATCTCCTTATAGGTGGTCAATCTATGATGAGCAAGAACATATCTCTTTCGAAGTTTATGCTTCAAAGTGTCCCACAAAGTAATCTTTTCTTTTCATTCACGAGCCTTTCCACTCTTCAAACCTTCATACCACAGTGACGCTCCTCCACTCAACTTAAGAACTGCATACTTATAGAACTTATCATCATCCAACTCCTTAAACTCAAAGATCTGGTCGATCTTTCTTTCCCAATCCAAGTAAACTTCGGGATCAGCACCTCCAACGAACTCATGCAACTCATTCACCTTGCATTCTTCAGCCACCCTAAACGGTCCACACCTAGGTTGCAGCCTTTCTCTACCATCTTTCAAACCACGTAAAGCTTCATAAAAGGCTTCATGCAAAGCGTTAATTAAATTTAGATCATCAACATGCATGGATTCTTGATGAAACTTCCAAACTCCAACAACAAGATCTATTAATCGAACAAAATCGAACACACATGTCAGGAAAATCAAAATATGACGCTCTGATAACACTTATGATGCGTGTATGGAGGGATTAATTTCAATAATTGAGAATGAAGCCAAATAATCAATACTGAAGAAGAGAACACAAGAACGACTAATTAACTTACGCAACAAGAAATCAAAAAGGATAGAAGTGATAAATAATATAGACCTATAGATTGAGAATCGATGAAAAAAAATCATGAGCTATTTGATTTGATTTCGTATCAACCTAGAAAACGCGATCTAGAATTGAAAAAAGAGGAGTAAGCTACTCAGAAGAAACATAGTTCTTTATTTCAAAATCAGCAAAACAATCATGTCTCAAAAAGGTTTGACTAAGGGCCTTTTATAGCCTTACAAGCTATTACAAAAATAAGGCCTTTTTAAAATAAAATAAAACTTCAAAATAAAAGGAAACTATCTTGCAAAGGCTTATTCAGTCTAAAATAAACCAAACATGCCTCTAGAACCTTCCAGTTAAACCGATGTATGAGACCATGCAAACTCCATTCATATGTGACTCTTAGCATTTTACACTTTCTCATCTAATAGCCAATACTAGCTATTCGCAGTCACCTTCCCAAGCTTCGCAATCACAACGAGTCTTTTTGGTTTCACATCCACTCTTCAACATGTGCAATGGATTGTGGTCGTTTGCATCCATTCGCACCCCGTCGCATCCAACAGATGACTTAGATTGTGAATGGTTGCGATTCACATTTGCATCAATATGAAACTAATTATAACCTGCTCATCGCAATGCATATATCTAACAATAATAATATTTTCATCATAAAACTTGAACATAAAAACATAATCCCATATTCAACATGATAATATAACCAACATCAACAACCTATTTAATAATGTCTATGAAATAGTACAATCAAAATAATACATATATACTAATAACAATAATAATATCATATTTTATGGCTAGTTTTTTAGTGATTCTCCTTTGGTGTAGGAAAAATACAATATATATAGTATTATATGCGGTGTATTAGAACAAAATAACCATAATTTTTATTTCATATTATCTTCAAACAATATAAACAAAATTTGTATATTCTACTTATAAAAATTTGTATATTCACCTTCCTCATTCAGTATGAATACATGCATCATATTGTAGAGTTTTGGGTGTTCTAAAATTATTATTTTTCTCCATGTATGCATCAAAATGTTGCAATCTCATCTACATATCTTAACTATTTATACATTTATATTAACAAATTAAATATATTACTTATCACTTACTCACCATAAAATCAAAAAAAAAAACTCTACGCTTGTAGTGATTAATTATTTTAAATTTGAAATCATAAGTACACAAATATATATATATATATATATATATATATATATATATATATATATATATATATATATATATATAAGTAATAGAACTCATAAGTTGTAGTAACTAATTAGCTTTTAGTTAAAAAGACTTTTGATTTGTAGTGAAGGTTTCATATGAATGTTGCAATAAATGTAACACCTGGTTCCTGGTATGTTTTTAATTCAAAAATTTATTCGTTTTTATATAGAAACTCGATGAGTTGGAGGCCCCAAACTCGTCGAGTAGGACTGGATTTGGACGCAGGTTGTGAAGTCTACTCGACGAGTTGAGAGCCTCAACTCGATGAGTAGGACGGGCAGAATGAAACCCTATTTCAGGGTTTTGCACCCTATTTTAACACCTTAACCTCCATAGGCTGACCTCATTTACAGCCTCCATGTCCAAAACCCTAAATCTCGAAACCCTAATGCATTGTGTGAGTTTGTGAGCCATCCTTGAGAGATTTTTGTGTGTTTAAAGCTTGTGGAAGAACAAAAAGCTTGAGGACTCAAGAAGGAGTTTGTAGATCCAGAAACTTCACCCCATCCTCATCAATTTTTGGTAAGAAAGTCTCAAATTTGCCAAATGATTTCTTAGATCTCTTTCTTAACACTTTTATTGGGTTTTTGGTTCAAATATCTTGTTCCTTGGGAAATGGACGTCCCAAGTGAATACCATTTCATATCTGGGGTCTTGAAGGGCTTTCATGGCATAAAGGTGCAAACTTCATGGCCATAGAAGGCCTCTTATGCTCCAAAGGGCCATGCATGAAGAGAAAGTAAAAGACTTTACGTGTTCATCTAGTCTGTAAGGTCCAGATCACTGTTTATACACCCTATCTTGAAGTATTGATGGCTTTTGGATCAAGATCTGGATCTTTTAGAGTTAGGGTTTGAGCTAAATATCTTGGGGAATGGTATTAACGAGTAAAGTTGGAGAATTTACCCTTCTAAGGATATTTCCGACCTATATCTGAAGTATGGAGCTTAGATCTAACGATCAGTGACTTAATCCACTAAGAAAGCTTCACAGACTGAAGAACTCGACGCGTTGGGTCGAAGTGTCCCAATTTTGTAAAAGGAAGGACTCGACAAGTTCAACGCCGACTCGGCGAGATAAGCGGGAAAGTCCCGATTTTGTTGATAGGAGGAACTCGACGAGTTGGATCGTGATTTCAGAGTTTTCTGATTTATGAAACTCGGTGAGTTGATGGGCCAACTCGGCGAGCTGAGTCAACCCAGAGTGTTGACTTTGACTTTGACTTCGACAAAATTTGACTCTTAAGGGGTTATTGTTGGGTTTTGAGCATTCTAACACTCCTAAGGTATGCATGCAACCCTAATAACCTTGGATCTATGTTTTCTCTAAAATACATGCAAATAATAATTTCCAAGGTTTACATCCTAACTAGCATAGCATGAAGAACTAGAATCATAAAATACTAGAAGAATGACATACCTTTTGATAGTGATTGATCGCTTGGATTTTGAGAGCCTAGCACCAATAATGTGAATGCCTCAAGTGGAATCACAAATCACCACAAACTTGGAAAAACTTTGAGAGAATAATATGCTATGTAGAAATCGGCCACCACAAAGTCTCACACAACTAGTTGTCATTTCTTACAATATGTGCATGTTTATATAGTGTGGAGGATTAGGGTAAACCCTAATAACCCATGTCTTTTCCTTTCCAAGGATCCATGGGTTAAAAGCTCCATGGATCATGCATGGACCCCCATGCATGCTTAGCCCATTCCTAATGAGTTTAAGCCCACATTATATAAAATGCAATAGCCCATGTTTAATTAGTCTTCCTTTTAATCACTAAATTAATTCATAATTAATTTAAGACTAAAACTAATTAAATAACATGACTTCATATTAATATATTATAACTTATAATATATTAATAAATCATAAACATACTATTCTCATAAGATTATCCATATAAATTGTTCGGGTGAAGTGCAACACAAATGGACCATGCCGGGTCGGGTCAAGTATATACCAAATAAGTTATGGACTTAAACACCTTATCCAACAGTCTCCCACTTGGATAAGCCTAATAACTGTATTTGCGTATATTACTTCAGGAACCATCCAGCAATCGTAGCTCTCGAAAACTCTGTTGAACTATGAAGCGCCATTTTAGAAAAGTGATCATATAATCCTCTGTTCTCATGATATCAGCCGGACAAATACATGGAACAACGTCGTACTTATTGTCCAGCAGTTTGTTTCCCGATTTCCGATTTGTTTGACAAAGAACTAAATTGAACACATCAATTAGGTTCTGATCGGGCCCGATACATAGGTCAAAACAAAATCATCGAGGGGCCCAGATATCGCTTCTATTTCTAGAAGGAACAGATAAACTTCAACTAATATGCTTGTTCTACTACTTGTTGAATTTTACACAAAGGCACGTTTTATAACATCAAGTTACTGATGCGTTTTCGTGCAATCAATGCACAACCAACTCAAAGGCAACAACTCATATCTCTAGGTTTGAAGACTTATATGATATTACTGTCTCACGATCACTCGAGATAAATTCCATGAAGTGATACAAGTGAGCGTGGGTTAATTCCAATACTCATAACTTATGAGCACTCATGAATGTTGTAGCAACCATTTCTACGTCTAAACACATTTAGCCATCTACAACCTCGATTCATGACAGTCTTAATTCATACCTACTTCCAACATATGCACGACTGTGGAGTGTTTAAATAACTTAGTTATTCGGAAAGAATAACCTAGCTATTCTAGAAGTCAAAACATGCAAAGTGAAACACAATAATAATCGAATCCAATATGGTCTTAGAACCCTTTTGAATATAAATAGAACCACCTTTTATTTATCACCATATTGATTACACATTATTCATTGTATAATGTTTCAAATAATCAACTTAATACTTGAATAAAAACAACAGTCGTCCCATGCTCCTAGCATGTATACTTTGTTTTTCTAAACAATAGCTATGCCATACTCCATGTATGCAGACTATGTTTGTCTATGATCCTAAATTTATGAAATAGATCAATTGAACATGATTCCAATGATGCTCATTTCACAATCCCAAATCCTTATTGTAAATGTAAGAATTCCTAATTCCTACCATTTACCAAAAAACTGTTAGATTTTAAACTTTTATACAATGTTCCTCTTGTAATGATTATGCACAAAGTCACAAAACTTGTCAACAGTCATTACAGAGTATTCCAAAGGAGATCAACTCTATGGAAATGAAGTCTCATATTTAAAGTACATTTCTTTGAACATCCTTCTTGCATTAAGGTTTTCTAATCTTACACAGATTGAATAACTTCCACCAATAGAGACATTTCCATAGTCCCATTTTGACTATCACTTCTGAACAAGAGTTGCCTCTTTTCAGAAAATGTCAATATGGTCCTTCCAAAATTAACACTATACTTCCAAATGTCCCTGAGCAACCAATCTTTGGCAAACCTGAGATTGTCCTTGACAATTGCTTAATCACTTTAGTCATATCCAGTTCTAGACTTTTCCCTTCTAAATGCCCTGAGCATTTGGAAAATTTAGAAAGGATGAATATTATAGCATATGAAGGTGATCCTATATCCGAAGCATATGGGACACGATTCATGATGTCTCACATAAAGACATGATACTAGACCGGTCTTTTGCTACAATATTTTTTATTTTCCATGTTTTCAAAATTTAACTATGAAGAGGGATGTCGTAATCATAATCGAATTTTGATAATGCAATATATATAGAATTTCTTTAAGTTGAACCATTCCAACATAAAATACATATATATATATATATATATATATATATATATATATATATATATATATATATATATATATATATATATATCCTTGACTAAAGATGATTAAAATCTCAATCTAAGCTTTTAGAATTGAATTGAAGTATAATTTCCTCTCCCTTAATTATAGCAAAACAATTTTTCAACCCCTACAACTTCACGAATTGAAACTTTTGTTTTTCTATAATTAACATTGCTAGCTTGCAATAATAATAATCATAATTATCATGCTCCCACTAACATGATGATTATTAGCATAACACTTATGCTCCCACTATCTTTGACATGTATTCAGAAATCGGTTGGACTTCTGAAATTTAGATTCATACACCTTTCCGTAGATAGCTCACATGTGTGTCTAAGCAATTTCAAGAACTATGAAAAGGGATGTCGTAATCATATTCTCAATTGTTTAGACCTTTGCCATTTCTCACAAGTCCATGTTAGTGTGCCGGTTAACCACACACGCTCCACTAACGACTTAAAATCTAAAAACGCAAATAACACAATTTCTATCTACTTAAAATCTACTTAGTGAAAGCTTTTCCTCACCATCATTCTCATGAATCGGAGAGAAACCTTATGACACTTAGATTTTATGGTGTATGAGTTCCTATCAATGTGAATTTGTCAAAACCATAATCACAAGACAAGGTTAGTGACAAATTCAGCCTTACATGGATTGAACTTGTTAAATCTTAATTTCTTATCACCTGGTAGCACAAGGCCCACCAATGCTTCCAAGTTGTTATGCTCACAATTTAGAACTAACAGAAGTCATATGCATAGTCAACTTAATTGGCACAAGAATTGTGTCAACATGATAGGTTACAAGCCTCAAGTCATGTGCTAGTGATAGAACACAGGTTTTATTCTTGATTAAATCTTGAAACTCTTTCAGGATCTTTAAGGCTCCCATTGTCCTCTTGACATATAAGTTTCCCTAGTCAAGGACAATTCCCTGACAAAACAAATATTCAAGGGATAGTGCGGATTCTTATCAAGACTAACACTTCACACAATTGGTCTTAGTTGGTCTTTGTCTTATCCAAGACATCACAACTTAACAATTTCAAATGTACAAGAGTAGAAAACATTTTACACTACATTTGATAAGTGTTTTAAACCTTACTTTATGTCACTCAAGGTTATAATCTTCTTGATTTTAACCATTCCAACAATTCATGACTCCTCTTCTCAGCCATAAGAATACACTAAGATGTCCTTAGAGGATCAAATTGTGATATGGTTTCAAAATCATTAAGATGATCATAAAACATGATACTAAAGTACTCTCCCTTCTTTTCAGATTTGAGAAACTTTTATCTCTTTGCCAAATTTGATTCTTCTCATCCATTCTGTCACACATTGAAAACTTTTCAATATTACAGAATTATCCTTAAACTTGCAAGTATAACCATACTTACTAAAGTTTAGTAAATCATGACGAATCGATCTTTGTGGTGGACCTTGACCAGCACACACCCAGTGTACCCGATCCCTTTAGTCCTATCCTTGTTCACATAAGGAATTAGGCTTAATTTTACAAAGATGAAAATTCTCATCCGTCATACAATACAGCTTGTATGATTCCAAGTTTCGGTCCATTTGAAACTTGGGTGATGAGAACCTTTCCTCATTTGGTATATTCTGACACTATCACAAACGAAAGAATCAAATCCACTTTCCAATATTGCTATTACTGGAAAGATATAAGCAACAATTTTTCACAAATTCCATTGTAAGGATATTTTTAAAATAAATAAAATTAAAAGCCCTTTTTTTAATTTTAAAAAATTTGCGCAAAAACTTATCCTTACAATCCATATGAAAACCTGGTTGTTATCTATTCCTAAGTAATATATCATAACTCTCAAGCAACAACTCAAAATTCTGATCACCGAACCATGCGATCAAAACCCATCTTCGCAATCAGAATCAGCATATATTTCCTTTAAGCTTCCTATCTTTTCTTTGATTCTCAAAAACATCAACATGTGACCCATTCACATTATGTAATAAGAATCTTCAAATAGGAACTTAATAGAGTTAGACAATGGACTTTAACTGAAGTAGAGTCAAACTTCTTGACTTGATCAATCTTATGATCTTTCAGGTAAATATGGCAGCTTCGCAATCAGTGTCCCTCCCTTTGGCAATAAAACATATGGACCCTTTGGTAATGACATATGATACTATCTCAGACTTGGCCTTTCTCTTTGCCATTTGGTCAACCGAGTTGACTATGGCCGATCCCATTCCATTGGGAAGAGAAATCATTTTCTAGATATCCAATGCTACCATTGTCAATGTCCATTTAAGGTTTGGGAAGTTGATCTTCTAATAGAATTTGCTTTACTAGTGTTCCAAATCATTGTTGATTCCGCATCACCAAGCAAATAAATAAGATCATTAAGGGTCATGTCATAGTCTGTCTCATAGTAGTCCCAAAGGGACACACTATGTTACCAAGAAAGTGATTGAACATCCAACTTTCACAAGAATTTGACACCCAACTCTCCCGGCTTGTCAATATGTGACTTTATCTCCAAGATGAGAGCACACATAGACTATGCTTGCCAATAGGGCTTGAGTGACCTTAAACTTGTGGGTTAGGGAGAATAAATAGAGGAGGTGGAGGAAGAGAAGCATGATGTTGAGGGACATCATCTTTAAGAGGAAAGCTTGTTCCAAGATATTTAGGAAGATCATAGTTGTCTGAACCAGACATCTATAATGGGAGATAATCAAGTTAGTTGATTCAAAATCCTTAATATAACACCCAATATGAAATATTAAGGCTAGGACCCAACATAATATTTTATAACTTGGAAGAGGGATGACGTAATCCAAGCTATAAAATATTTGAAGATAGGCGAATGACGATTCACGAATTTCCACCATGAAAAAAGGAAATAATTTATTAGGTTTTAATTGGATTTTAAACTCCTAGATCTTTTGAGATTCATTGAACTTTTCAATGGCATGTTTCAATCTCGATTGTGCCCTCTCAAGTTTTGTGAATGGGATGCCGAGGATCACAAAACAAGGTGTGAATAACCATACTAATTCACTTGGTACCCTTAATATTATCACCTAATCAATGTGCCGGTTAACTACACACGCTCCATTGATCTATGAAAAACATTAAGTCACCCTTCGTGATCGTTACTAGTCCAAGTTAGTGTGTCGGTTAACCACACATGCTCCATCAACGACTTGGTAAGGTACAAAGTGTGAATTCCATGGGCTAGCACCATATTCACATTTTTGCTAAAGTAACTAAGATTGGAAAGTAAAAAAATATTTATTTACTTTATAATAATCATTATACTTTTAATGAGAATTTAAAGTCATTGTCCTACCCCGTTCGGCTAACGACCCTCCACCGATCAAGGAAGCTGTGGATGAGAATGGACACCCATTAAGTTGCCATTTTATAGGCAACAACCTTATACCCCCTTATAGACCGGCTTCCTGAATGAGGCCTACTAACGGTAAAACGACTTAATCTTATACATACACACACACACACACACATATATATATATATATATATATATATATATATATATATATTAACCATTAACCTTATAATAGTATAAGGGTTGAATTTTAACTTTTAAAACTTCTAGGGTATAGAATTAAAGTGTGTGTGAGACTTTACAAATTCCAAAACTTGAGGGCAAGTTTTGAACAATTCAAAAACTTTTGGATATTCATAACTTATGAGTTTTAATTAAGTATTTAAAACTTTTAATGAAGAGTCTCTTGGAAATCCATAACTTGAGGACAAGTTATGGAGTCCATAAAAACATTTATTAGAAAACAAACTCTTCAAAAGAATAACTTATGACTACTTAAAAAAACATTTAAAAGAAAAACTTTTGGAATTCCATAACTTGAGGACAAATTATGGATTCCATTAAAACACACTAAGATCAAGAATTAACTAACAAACAATTTGCAAATAATTCCTATGATCTAACAAAACTCATAAGAACATGAACATTCATAATCAACAACTTTCAAGAATCATATAAGCATATATAAACTTGAAACTTTGATTACAACTTTAAAATTGGTCCACCATCATCATTACCACATCAAAAACAGGTTTTATAAGTTCAAAACAGTTTAAGGTAATGACTCTAGACCAATTCCAGCATCAAAACTCGAAAATCTACACTCAAGCGTGCCAACTCGTTGAGTGCATGAACTGAATCGGCGAGTTGGTTGAATATATGCATGGACTCGGCGAGTTCCATGAAGGACTCGGCAAGTCAGTTGTGCAGAATGCAGATTTTCGACATTTTTCAGCAATTTGCATCAAGTATTTAAGAAAACAAGTCTAGTCTCTTATACCACTGTTGGGTTTTGAGCATTCTAACACTCCTAAGGTGTTCATGCAACCCTAATAACCTTGGATCTATGTTTTCTCTAAAATACATGCAAATAATAATTTCCAAGGTAAACATCCTAACTAGCATAGCATGAAGAACTAGAATCATAAAATACTAGAAGAATGACATACCTTTTGATAGTGATTGATCGCTTGGAGTTTGAGAGCCTAGCACCAATAATGTGAATGCCTCAAGTGGAATCAGAAATCACCACAAACTTGGAAAAACTTTGAGAGAATAATATGCTATGTAGAAATCGGCCACCACAAAGTCTCACACAACTTGTTGCCATTTCTTGCATTATGTGCATCTTTATATAGTGTGGAGGATTAGGGTAAACCCCAATAACCCATGTATTTTCCTTTCCAAGGATCCATGGGTTAAAAGCTCCATGGATCATCCATGGACCCCCATGCATGCGTAGCCCATTCCTAATGAGTTTAAGCCCATTATAAAAAATGCAATAGCCCATGTTTAATTAGTCTTCCTTTTAATCACTAAATTAATTCATAATTAATTTAAGACTAAAACTAATTAAATAACATGACTTCATATTAATATATTATAACTTATAATATATTAATAAATCATAAACATACTATTCTCATAAGATTTTCCATATAAATTGTTCGGGTGAAGTGCAACCCAAATGAACCATGTCGGGTCGGGTCAAGTATATACCAAATAAGTTATGGACTTAGACACCTTATCCAACAGTTATGAGTATGAAAGGGGTATTTAAAGGAAATCTTTTATGTGAAGGAGTTTGAGTGGATTGATTTCCGAGCCGAGGACAGTTCAGCTACTTACAACATTTGAGGTGAGTTTTCTCCTGTAGGAACGGGTCGAAGGCACCAATGCTGGCCCGTTTATGTATGTTAGTATATTCCGAACCAAGGTCCGATTCCGGGCAGTGCCCGATGTAGGTGTATATGTTTCCGAACTTCGGTCTGATGTCAGGGAAAGCCCGAGGAATTTTTGTATGCTTGATATCTTCATATTGTGGCATGTGCTTGTTTTATATGTTTCCGTACTTCGGTTCGATGCCAGGGAAAGCCTGATGAATGTTTATTTATTTTCGGATTTCGGTCCGATGTCGGGAGGGGCACGAGTAATGTTTATATGTTTCTGTTATGTTTTTATTCATGTGTATTTTTTTGATATGTTAAATGTATACTGAGCTTTGCTCGATGCCGGGCGGGGCCTGATGCCGGACTTCGGTCCATTACCAGGCCAGGCCCGATGCCAGACTTCGGTCCGATGTCGGGCGTGTCCCGATGTAGAGGGCAAGGCCCATGTTATGTTATTATGTGATTATATGCTTATGCGTATGGTATATGGTAGCTTGAGGAGACTTGCTAAGCTTCGTGCCTATAGTTTTCAATTTTGGTTTCAGGTACTTTCGGTAGCAATGGGAAGAGCTCAGGATGACTGCAGTACACACACCATTTGCTTAGTCTGGGATGTTTTTACTCTGATTTGTTTGACATGTGTTTTGATATGATGCTCTGATTTGATACGATGACTTATGTTTTTGGATGAAATGATTTTGATAACTATGGTTTATTTAATGGTTTATAACGAAATTTTGGACCGTATTTTTGGGATGTTTCAATAAAATTGACATTTCTTAAAATAGATATATAGATTGGACACCTTGTGATGTTGTACTCTAACTACTTATTGTATGGATGTAGGAACGATTGTGAGCCAACCATTTTACTTATTTTAAAAAAATGATTAATACATATTATTAAATTAAATTAAAGATAATTGAAAAAATACAGTCTAATTTCATTCTAACGGTATTTTAGTCAATTAACATAATTTTAAAAAAGGAAAATTGTAGATTTTAGGGAATAATTAATTCTCTAAACTTTAAAAATATGATTTTTTTTTATAATAAATAATTAATTCGGGCATTCTAAAAGAATGTGTTTATCATTATCTTGAAAAAAACATTAAATTCTGACACAATACTATAAACATATATTATCAAGATTAATAATTTTTAATGAATATAAATTTTATATGAAAAGAATTTTAAGATTTTAATATTAGTAATTACATTCATTCTTAACTAATACACCTATGAACATACATAAATGACACTCATTTTGAAAGAATACAAGTAATAATGGTTAACAGTTACATTTATTCTTAAAGAATAGAACTAAGAATGGTTAAAAATCAAATAAAACATTGAAATCTAAGTAAATCACTAATACATTCTGATAGAATATTGTTGCCAATCCATTCTAACAGAAAAACATGTTTATCAATTCTAAACGAATATTGTTGCCTTACTTTCTATTTTTCACCAGGCTTCAAAACGACTTCTCAATTGTTGTTGCCTCTACACATAGAATGTGTTTGTACTCATCACCTCCAATATTGTTTTCAATCCCATAAGAAGTTTATAATTCTTCACTTCATCTTCTTTTTAACTTCAGAAACAATGTTTAGGTCACCATGATTTCTAAGATAATCTCCAACAAGACCATTGGAGTTATAATCTTCATCTCTTGCAATCCAAGCATAAAGATTAGTGTCTCATTATACTAATCTTTCCTCCCATCTTTGTTTACCTCAAAAGCCTTGACAAACATCATTGCATAACCAAATCCACTCCATTCTTTTCAAAATTCAACCACATCAAATCCGGAGTGAACCTTCCAACTTCATAGTGGATGAACTGTTCTAGAAACTCATTCAGTCCCATATGCTTGGCTTTGTTTTTCAAAGTACTTCTTCTTGATTTTCTTGCAATCCGAGATGCATGCCTACAGAGGTCCTCTTTGAGTTCCTTGTAAGAAGTATTTTTTTCTTCTTTATATTCAGGACCAGTAAAGATTGTCTCTTCTCTTCATCAAGTTATTATACACCTAATCTATAAAATAC
The DNA here is from genome assembly GCF_051521515.1 of Lactuca serriola. NCBI lineage: Eukaryota > Viridiplantae > Streptophyta > Magnoliopsida > Asterales > Asteraceae > Lactuca > Lactuca serriola. The sequence continues at coordinate 75,683,275 of NC_136414.1, forward strand.
CAAATTCAAGAATTGGGTTGCATAACATCACTCTTATAAGGAAATTATACCTCTACTGAGAGATAAAAGATGAATTTTAAAAGATATTGAAACTCATTGACTCATGTTACGAATGAATTAAACACCTATAAGCTAAAAAAGGTAAGGTTTTATGAAACAACATGAGATTAACAGTAACAACTAACAAAAACAAGCTTTCAACCCTAAGTTAGTTGGGTAGGCTTGATGAATTAATGAAATTACACATGAAACTAGGTAAACCCTTTACCTATAGGAAAAGAAAAACATTTATGCAGATAGCCAGATGCAATCAATTCTCCTAACATTCATACATGCATCTACTTGTAGGATATCAAATATAACAAGTTAATCAAATTGGAGTTCCAATTCTAATGTAGCAGGGGGGATGCATGATATGCAGGTAAACATAGAAAAATCAAGAATCAACAAAGATAACATCTAAACCAGCTTAATTAGATTGTCCACCTGCAAAAATAAAGGCATTAAGCTAGATTAACTTAAATAAACCATTCGTTTTCTCAAAATTTCGGGGGAAATAACCAACAAATCACCATTACAACCCTCAATCTAGAGGAAACGATAAGCACAACAAGAAAAAATAGCTTTGCATACAGCTTCAAACATGATGGTAAGCTAAAATGTGTGTAGTAGAGAATTCCGATGTCAGAGAACTAAACAAGAAATTGACAAAAGATTGGATTTAATCGGTGAACCCTAATTAAAAGGTGAAAAATTAGGGATATAAGTTTGATTTTGTTACATGTTAAATTATTTGGAAACCGATTCCAACAATAAACATGTGCTTGACTCTCGGTTCGAGATTTTCTCGAGGGTTATGTGGATTTCGAGGTTACCATGGCCATCTATCGGGTCTTCCGGGGGAGAATGGTGCTCGAAGTGGGTGTCATTGGTGAGGAGATAGGGAGGAACTGCATAGATGGAGGCGTAGAGGGGTATATTAGATGGAGTCGATTGATGGTAAGGTTGGGTTGAAGAAGATGATATGGATTGGTGGTAACATTAGGCACAATTTAATGAAAACTAATCCAATATTTTAGGAATTTATTAAATATTTATATAATTAATAAAATTAATTAATAGGTAAGATTACAATTTTACCCTTATTTAGGTTTTTGAAATGATTGGCCTTCAATCATTTTTACATCCACACAATAATTAGTTAGAATATTTGAACATATCTCTCTCTCTCTCTCTCTCTCTCTCTCTTTCTCTCTCTCTCTCTCTCTCTCTATCTATATATATATATATATATATATATATATATATATATATAATTCTTTATATTCTCTTTAACTTTTGTATGTGATTTATATGTGCGTATGTTTATTAAAATGAATGATCATTTTTATTGTAATAAAATATGTATAAGTAGGATTCAAAAAGTTAATATAATTGTATAACTGTGTAGTTATTGTCTTTAATATAGCAAATGTGAGATGACATAAGTTTCAAATTAATATTGTTTGAGATAACAATTTATCTCTAACCATATAAATTTCAATAACAATTATCGTCATTAATTTAAGGAATATGAAATGACATATGTTACAAATCAAAATAGTTTGAAATAACAATTTATCTCTAACGAGATGAGTTTCCTCTTTTATAGCATATAGCATAGAACTAGGCGAATGCCCGCGCGTTACGCAGTGGGATAATTATGTAGTTTAATATGGTTATATATGGTTTAATGTATTGTGAATAAGCCATACATAAAACTTGTATGCGATTAAATAGCATGTATATTTTTTGATTTATAGATTTTTTATCATAATAAATAATGAAATTTTTTACTATTAGTTTAAAATTTTAAATGTAATTTTTATGTACACATTAGTATCTAATGTAGATAATTGATAATTGATTAGATATGGATTTTTATTTGTGGTCGTCTATTTATGTTGAACCTCATAAAAATACATATTTAACGATTTTTGTTAGTTTTACTATTGAATAGAAAATGGTGCCGTATTTTAAGTAAAATATAAAAAATCTCATTCTCAATCTATTTTAAGATAGTGACATATTTTAAGTTAATATAAAAAAAATCATATTCTAGAACTAATGAAAAAAAAACGGAGCCAAAATTTTTAACTATAATAAAGTTGATTCCAATTACCAAGTGCTCAATCGAATATAATATCATTCAATAAACATCATAAGATATTACGTTATATTCAAATTACGGACATCATTTTTGTAAGAGTCATTCAAAATATATGAGACTATAGTGCTTAATACAACAATGTAATAACCAAATTACCCTAACATATTTTAAATGAAATATAATTATAATATATTATCTATGCAACTAAATTTTTGCACAACATGTGGGATTTGTCTACTATATGGTATTCTTCTAATATATTATATTATAGTATAAACATTATATTTGGAAAACCACTTTGAGTTATATTGTAGTTTATAACATTAAATTTGTGATGAGCTGTATTTGACACACATTTGTGTATTTATATCTATATTATATATTTAAAACAAATCTTATATAAACATCCAACCTAAATATTCATCTTCAAGTTTTCTTTCTTCGCCACGTAAACAAACTTTTGTTATAAGGCCAAAAATGGATTAAAAGACACACTTAATTGTATGATCATGATATATTGTATTTTGATTGGGGCTTGTACAAAACATGCATGAGCATATATTATTAATTTATCTCTTATTTTGGGTAATTCGAATAAGATAGCTTCAAATCCAACGTATCAAACGGATTACCCATTTACTAAAGTCTAAAACCCAAAAACTCAAACATGTTTTAATACCATACAAATGCATGATGTTTTAGCAAATTATTATCTCATATGAATTACCATTGATTATGTGTGATTAATTATTAAGAAGGTGAAAAGGTTTGGGGGTTTCAAATGCATGAGGTTTTAGCAAATTATTGTGGGGGTTTCAAATACATGACATTCAAGGGAAAATGCAAGCTTTATAAGAGCTTTATAAGTATGTAAGATATATTTTGTGTTTCATGCAGGTTAGATTACATATAATACAACGATATGTATTCTAAACATGGTGCATTAATGATAACTATAACAATAAATTCATTAAATTTGGATTTATTTAAATATTAAAATAAATTTATTAAAGTCTATGGATAAAAGAAGAAAATTAAACTATTGTTTTCTAAACATATTTATGTTATATTAATTCATATCATTAGATTTTTGTGTTTCATGCAGGTTAGATTACATATAATACAACGATATGTATTCTAAACTTGGTGCATTAATGATAACTATAACAATAAATTCATTAAATTTGGATTTATTTAAATATTAAAATAAATTTATTGAAGTCTATGGATAAAAGAAGAAAATTAAACTATTGTTTTCTAAACATATTTATGTTAAGTCAATTCATATCATTAGCCTTTGTTGTCTTTTTGGTAGGGTGTGTATGAACGATTTGGTTCGGTTATTGGTCAAAACCGAATCATAACTGTTATGATTGGTTAATGCATTTTGGTAGCCATTGAGTATGATTAATATTCGTTATGGTTAATGTTTTTTGTCGGTTAACGGTTTTGGTTAATGGTTAATATTGGTTAACCATAAATGTTAAAATTAATATAAATGGAAAAAGTATATTGGCATAAAAATGAAAAGAGAATACAATAAATTCCTCGATGCCAATGTTTATAACCTAGCTTATAGTAATAGAAAAAATGTGTGCATTTGATACTCAGAGTGAGATAACACATAGTCACATACGAAATAAAAAAAACATTCAATAAAAAAAACATTAAAAAATAAATTGACATTAGTAATTTCATATATTGATAATTGATATTAACATTAAAATAAAGTCAAACATTCATGCATGTTCAATGCCATTAAATCAAAAACTATAAAATAAAATAGTCAAACATTCATTTTATGTGTTATATGGATTAAAAAAATCAATCACTCATATACATTCCATGTGATTAAGTCAAAAACAGTAAATAAAAAAAGCTAAAAAAAAAATACATTCTTAATATATCATCAAGTCAAAAATAACCAAAAACCTAACTTACCTAGAAGTCTTGGTTATAAAGTCAAAAAAATCCTTCGAATAGGTCTATAAAGTCTTCGATTACGATTATGAGTGTGAATATTAAACTAATTGTGAAGAATTTTTACAAACTGTAGAATTAGCCAATTAGGAATTACAACATTAATCAATAATCTAACTCAATGCATGATTTGAAGATTGTGTGTGTGTGCATGATCTGTCTTTGATCGTTTGATTGCTGGTTCGTCTCATAATAACTGAGAATTAATGGATTATATTTTAAAATTTTAATGGGTCTTAAATAAGTTTGACTATATTATTTTATATATAATCTATAATTTTTATATATTAAAATATAAAGTTAGCGGTTTGGTTAATAATGATTCGGTTGACCTATAAAACCATAATTGAACTGTTAGTTATTGGTTAATAAAAATCGTAAACTGAACCAACGGTTTTTAATGGTTAATTTTGTTTTGATTCGGTTTTTAGGTTAATATGGTTATCCATATTTTTGGTTTGCAAATTGGATATCACTTATACAAAGTAAAATGATGGTTATTCATTAAAATGATCAAAACAAAATGTATTATACTAACAACCGACCATAATTTGATGAAATTTCACAAAATAACCAAATATTTGTGATAAAATTGAATTTTCGAAATTACTTTTTTGTGGAATTGGTATTTTACGAAATTAAATCTTTATTTTTCATAATTCATATTTTAAAAATAATGAATTTTATAAACACGGTTTCCTAGTAGGGACCATTTATAAGACATGTTTACAAAATTAATAAACATTCGGAATGTTTATTATGTAAAATTGGTTGGTATCTAACAATACAATATAAAGTCAATCAAATAAAATAATGGATTGTGATATTTATAGTAGTCACTCATTCAATTTATCTAGATATCAATTTATCTAGATATGATATTTTTTTCAAATCTCTATTCTAATAAAAAAAATAGTTTTAATCTTCATTTGACATGTGTCACTCTAATACAACTCTTCATTAATATTATGTCAAATGTCAAAGAGATATATTAGGCAACACTTTAAAACTCAAATTTACTTTTTCTAATTATTATGTTTGAAGTTATAATAATTTTAAAATTTTGATATATTTCTTAATTAATGATTTATTTAAAATAATTGACAAATAATGTTGAATTTTTACTATGAAATTTAATTGATTTATAACTGTGGTTTCCACGGGTTATAAACTAATATTTTAATGTAAGGTTGAATTTTCTGTAGCATTATCAAAATAAAACTTAAGATTGTCATTTAGGATACAAAAGAAAATATAATATAAATAATAGATCAATGAATTAATGGGAATATTTAGTTTTTAAGTCATAAATATGTGTATAATTTTAAGAGATATTTAAAGAAGAGAAAATGACAAAAATAGCCAATTACACTAATTGCATTACAAAAATAGCCAAAAAAAATCGGGATTACATATTTAGCCACCCATTTCGCAGATGAGAAGGCCCCATCTGCGAAATGGGCATCTCATCTGCGAAAGTACAAGTGCCTGAAGCACAGTTGTGCTTCAGGCACTTGTACTTTCGCAGATGAGAATTTTTTTTTTTTTTTTTAAATTTTTTCGGTATAAATAGGGGTAATTTCGCAGATGGAATAGGTCCCATCTGCAAAATCCTCTGATCCTATCTGCGAAATGATGATTTTTTTTTTTTTTTTTTTTTAAGGTTGACTACGAAATGAATTGGTTTGACTACGAAATGGGCTTTGCTATATAAAAATTTTTGTAGAAAAAATATCATTTTGGTTGTTATTTGGTTTGTGAAATACTCTCTATCTCTACAATTTGCTCAAAAAATGATTGAATATTTGGTTTGTCTTGTAACCGGTGGGAGATGGCAAGTTAATGGAACTAATCTGGAATACATATGTCCACAGGGAGGTATTTCTGAATTTGCTTTGATATTTTCTGAGTATATTAGTTATAGTGATTTTGTATCTATGGTAAGAAGCAAAATTGGTTTGTTAGACAAATATAGAATTAGTCTTCGTTTCCACCATCCTGAATTAAATTATTATATAGCTATAGTTGAAGACGTGGATGTTAGAATGTTGATAAACGTAATCAAATGTAGTGGAGGAAGGGTTGTGAAAGTGTTTGTGGTGGTTGATGAAGTTGAGGAGGTTAATGGGGGCGGTGAAATTGGAAACGAAGTTGTTGGTAATTTATGCAGTTTTAAAGGGAGCAACGATCCGATAGGTACTTTCAATACTCCTAGTGTACCTCAGTTTCACAGTGTTGCTGAAAATGTTAATGTTAGTTATTCACCTATTCAATATGTGGATCCCGAGAATTACAAGTATGTTGGTGATGATGATGTTGGTACATATCTTAATCATGTTGGTGGTCGTTGTGATGATGTTGCCGAACAAGAAGTTAAACTTATGAATAGGCGTGTGGTAGATAAAACTAAAAAGAAAAAAAAATTCAACTCAAAAAAATGAAAAAAATCATGTTTACGGGCATTATGTTGATGTTGGTGATGTATGTTTAAATATAACCGAGCTACAAAGTAATTCCGATAGAGATGAGTTGGGTGATGAAGTTAAAGCTAAGTATCCCGATAACCTTTTTTACGGTATGCCCCCTGTACCAGCATGGCCAGTTGATAATAATGAAGATATCCCAACACAGATGGTAGACATTAATCTTCAAAAGATTCAATGTGAGAGTATATTTAAAAACAAAGAACTTTTAAAGCGGTGTATTGGTAAAAAATGTCTTCGAGAAGGTTTCCAGACGAGGACAAGTAGATCCACCAAATCAAGGTATGAAGCTGTGTGTGTTTCGAAAAATTGTTCTTGGTTACTAAGAGCAAAAGCAATTAAAAATACTGATGGACTTTTCCAAGTGAATAAATTTGTTGATGTACACACATGTTCTTCAACATTGTTGCAACCTAATCATCGACAAGCAAACAAATATGTTTTGGGTGAATATGTTGCTGATGTTTTGGCTGAAGACTATAGTAGAGTTTATCGGGGAAAAGAAATTGTTAATGATATGAATGCTCAATTGAATATCAATATCTCATACCATCAGGCATGGCGTGCGAAGCAATATGCATTGTTGTCGTTAAGGGGTACGAAAGAGGATTCTTTTACCAAACTTCCAGCGTATTGTCACAACTTGGCCAAACATAATCCGGGTACTGTCACACATATTAAAACAGATGCTGATGATCGGTTTGAGTTTTTGTACGTCGCACTCGGTTGCTCGGTTAGTATTATCATGTCCTAATTTTTTTTAATATTTATTTTGGTGTATTTGAATAGATATACAATGTATTGTAGGTACGAGCTTTTGTCAATTTTTGTAAGCCGACCCTAGTAGTAGATGGAGCTCACCTAAAGAGCGAGTTCAAAGGTACCATGCTACTTGCAGTTACTAAGGACGGACAAAATCAAATATTACCGGTTGCATATGGTATATGCAAAAATGAGTGTACTGATTCTTGGACATGGTTTTTTCAAAAACTACGTGATTGCATAGGAAATATGCAGGAGCTTACAATTATATCTGATAGGTCTCCATCTATAGCAACATCTGTTGCCAACATTTTTCCTCACGCTCATCATGGAATATGTGGTGTCCATTTGTATTTCAACATAGTATCTAGATTCGGCAAGAGTAAGACGGTTAAAGGAATTTTTTGGGAGGCGTGTAGGGCGTACACAGTTGATGCTTTTGATGCTGCCATGGATGTTATGAAAAAGACAAAAGAACCAGTATGGGAGTACTTAAAAAGTATAAATCCAGAAACCTGGTCAAGGGCACATTTTAAAGGGAACCGATACAATCTTATGTCGTCCAACAGTGCGGAGTCTATAAATGCATTATCTAGACACGCACGTAAGGTGCCAATACTTATGTTGATTGATTTTTTTCGTGCTACAATGCAACAATGGTGGTTTCAAAGACGTAACTTTGCAGGTATTACGTAAATTTGTAATATTAATGTTTTATTAGTTTCGATGTTATTGATTTTAACTTCTTCATTTTGGCTGTTTTTTTAGCGGAAGCAACAACAACCCTTACCCCTTGGGCGGATGAAGTTGTAAAAGAAAACAAGAAAAATTTTACCAAATGGGATGTTCGCATGATCTCAAATATGAAATGCGATGTCAAAAAGGGGGCACAAAATGTGATTGTTGATTTTCAACATATGACATGTACATGTAGGCATTGGCAACTTGATGGGATACCTTGTGGTCATGTCATAAGATGTTTAACAGTGAACAATTACCAAGACTGCTCGAGGTTTGCATTAAATGCTTACTTTACCGAAACACTGAGGAAAACATATGAGGAATCAATAAACCCTCTGCCGAAGCCATCCGAATGGGAGATCCCCGATGATTTGATGATTGTTAAGCCACCTATAATGGATAAACGTCAGCCAGGCAGGCCAAGAAACACAGACCGCATTCCATCCCAAGGCGAGGGTCCAATTATAAAAGAGTGTTCTACATGTGGTCAACTAGGACACACGAGAAATAATTGTACTGGAAGGGCGTCTGGTAGCAGAGCAGGTCACATAATTTCTACTGCAGAAATGGCATATAATATTGGTGGTTCAGCGGGTTGCTCACAAACCCATAACGCTGATTTTGATATAAAACAACCTTGAAATTAAGAGTAATGACGAGTTGTTAGCTTATTATGTATTGTAATATTTTTATTAACTCTTACAAGACATTGCTATGCTTTAATATTTTAGTTAAGTTTGTTGATTATAACAATGAATGAAGCCTTTATATTATAAAATATAGTTTGCAGATTTATTTTAACAGTTACAACATGTTATTTAAAAAAAACAACAAACGATCCTTTGGCAACCTAATCTGTTTCATGATAATATTACAACAACTTTATAACTAATTTTTAAACTCAGGGAACTACAACGGGTACTTCTCTTTCTCCATTGTTATATAGTCATCCCTAATTCTCATTTTGTCTTCGAAACGATCCTTTTTTACCATAATGTGTATCAACTGCTCATCCTTCTCAGCAAACCGTTTTTCAGTCGTTTTGATTGCCTTCTTACTCTTTTTTATCCAATCTTTATGCTCTTTGATTTTGTTTTTATTGAGGTCAATCCATTCTTCAGCTTGTTTGCATTCCGAACCTATATCATTAGCAAGTTGAGTGAGAAGTCGGGATGACTCTTTGTCCTCTTCTTGTTGTGCTTCAGCCTTCTTTAATTCTTCAAAATTTTCATGTGACATATATGACCCGACTGAAGAGGGTGTAAAAAAAGGGTCTACCGAATCACAGTAGTAACAATCTACTTCGTTGCATGAGCAAATTTCGAATTTGTGTGAGGAACTCATAATAAAATCGATGTTGTATTAAACTGGAGCAATAAGTGGTATTTATACATACTAGACAGTAATGAGAAGTCCAACTTTGAAATGACTAGACAGTAATGACAAGTCACTGTAGTAACCTGCACATCCCAATGGGTCCCTTAAGTGACAAGAGATAAATGACAGTTTGACATGACAAAACACTGCATAAAGCTGAAATTCGTAGTCCAAATATAACCATTTCGTAGTCAAAGTATTATTTCATAGTCTATTTATTTATATAAATAGATGTTTAAGATCTATAAACCAAACACCCAAATCACCTAAACGAAACGAATTCCCATTATTAGAAATGTCGTCGAATGCAGCAAGTTCTTCGAATGAATTACCTGGTTCCAATTCTGAAAGGCCATGGACGACAAACGAGGTGTTAGTTCTAACACGGTGCTGGCTAAGTGTTAAGGATGGTGAACCGTTACTTGCTCCCCCGCATTGCCTAATTGGTGATGAATGGAGTCGCATCACATCTTTGTTTAACCATGAGATGGGAGAAGGGCAAAAAAGAGAAAAATCAGATGTTGTTACTAAGTGGACGGATGTAAAGGAGGAAGTGACATGGTTCAATCGAGCATGTAGTTATGCGAAACGTAACAATGTTCGTTGTCGTGACGAAGAAGAGTTCTTGGAAGTTGTTACAGAGTTTTACATCTTTGAGCATGAAGGCAGAGACTTCGAATATGAGGAAGTTTGGAAGGTTGTTAGAGATAAACAGTATTTCAAGTAGACCGCTCTAATTTGTGTTAAGAATAAGCCATGGACTTGTGTTTTACGTTAATGCTTTGTTCATATTATGTCGTTTTTTTCATGTAATTGTTGTGATGTTTTAATGGTTCATGGAATCTTGTTACTAATGCATTCTAATATATTTTGATAACTAATGCAATGGCCATTTATTAACTCAAGTTAATCATACGAGTTTCTCACATAATAAAGTAAAATATATATATATTAACTCAACTTAATCATACGAGTTTCTCACATACTAAACTAAAATATATTTTAAACATATGAAATACATACGAATTACATACGAAATACATGAAAATAACTTAGTACTCACATAATAAACTAAAATAGATTTTAAACAAACGAAATACATACGAAATACATAAGAAATACATGAAAATAACCTAGTACATGAAAATAACCTAGTACTCAAATAATAAACTAAAATAGATTTTAAACAAACGGGATATATTTCAAAATATTCCAAGGGGCTTCAAACTGGAATTCCAACCCGTTACTTAATGACTTGTATTCCTCCTTAGCAGCTTCCAAGATGACATCCTCAGTAGCATTTAGACGGGCGTCGTCAATTTTGGTATAAAGATCGTTGAATAATAGAACTTCGGTTTTCATTTCATACCATCTTGCTAAGATGTCTAGTTCGTCACGATCGTTTCTTGTAGCCATTCGGTTTGCAGCATTGAAAATATTTGTTAGACGGCTCCAAAACATTGGATCATTCAACTTGCTTGTCTCGTACACATGAATATAAGCATGTGTAAGAACCAAGAACTCTTCATTGCTCCATGATATAGAAGTCATTTGGATTGAAACAAAGAGGGTAGAATCTAAAAAACAATATTTGAACAACTATATTGGTTAATTTAATAACGTTTTGCGTGTAACTTAGGGTCAATTTATAGTAGTTTCTACACAAAATCGCAGTTCAAACTTCTAATATGTCTGCAATTCATAGTCAAAATTAACTGACGAATGCAGTGTACTATACTTATAACACAACAGATCACTGTTCGAGTTGACAATTCATCCCCGGTTGAATGACAACACAATACATTGCTGTTTGAGTTGACAACTCATTGCACCATTTCTTTTAATGTATGTTGTTCCCTCAATAGCCAATATTTAGAGAGCAATAAAATAAAACCGGGGTACATAAATAACTAACACATAATACGACATAAAAAATAAACTGGGTACATTGATAACTAATACGTAACACAGCAGTAAAATAAAAACGGAGTACATAAAAAACTAATACATAATACTACATAAAACATAAATGTGCTACATGAATAACTACTGCATTGAGGGAGGTAACAGGACCACCGTTTCATTTGGTATTTCCCAATGCTCATATGATGGTATACCATTCACCAACTCAGATCCATATGCAACTCGATACACATAATTAGTGAACTTGTATTCAACCATTCTCTGAATGGACTCAGATGTACGGGTTCTTAGACATGCTATAGCGTGGCCACATGGTATACCGCTTTTTTGCCATTTACCACAACTACATACCCTTCGTTCAAGTTGTACGTTGTTGGTGGCAAAAGTGTCATGGACTTCAAATGTATCCCCATACAAACGTTTTGCATTACAATTGTAAGACTTGCTGAGACTTTTTTGAACCTTACTCTCAACGTAAGGGGTCAACCCACCAGACAACCTCCCTATAAAATTTGATATTTTAATAAAAATAGCAGCACAATAAAAAAAACAAAACATAACAATCTCCCTTACCAGCCAGTTCGGCCCGCTCAGCATACTTTGATTTTATCGACGTGGTGGTTAACTCAATTATCGTTGTTATAGGAAACTCACGTGAGGATATAATTTGCAAAATTTCAGGGACGTCAATCGATTTAACATTGTAACGTATTTTTGGGAAAAATGCTCTTGTCCATTTTGAAATCGGTATATCGTCAAGCCAGTAAATTGGACTCATAAGCAAGGTGCAGAAAGGTGGTTGCCTACATGTACTTTGCAACCTTTCGAAACACAAGTAAAAATCATCAACGCTATATGCATTGCATGACTTCCAAAACAACGATTCGACTTCCGTATTGTTATGTCCGATAGACTCACGTATCTTTCGAGCTATATCTTTAGGACAATATCCATGATAGGAATCCGGGTAGGCACTGTCAATACCAAAGTCTATATTATCACACATGTTGCTTATGAAACCAACCTCTGTGTCCTCACCTAAACAATCTCTTAACCTCATCATGAACCATCTCCATGATTCTTCACACTGTAAGGTTCCCAAACCAAGTGCTAAGAGTCGTGGCTCATGATTTCCATCTAAAGCCACTGCGAAGTACATTGTTGTCAGAAAGCTCCCAAGAAGGGGTAAATAACCCACATATATCAGCAATATCATGCACCTAAGGAAGGTACGAATCTACATAAAAACGAAGACATATTAGTGTTATGTAAGAACTAATCGACATAGATTACCATGAAATATTGTATAACTCAATAAAAGAAGTATGTTATACCACGCAACCTAAAGCCACAAAACAGAATTGAAAGCGGTTGTTATCGGTTTTCTTAATGGCTGTGAAGGTATTAGGATTTGTTCTTTGAAGGTTATGCAAGAAAATTGGTAGTTGAGAAAAGGTTCTTTGGCTGTGACTACTCATTTTCAATACCGATAATTGTGCTCTACAATGATCACACAAATGGAATTATAAATAGAAGATATTGTATCTCTACTGATCAAAATTCATAGTTTAACCCTTTAAATTCGTAGTTGAACATTTTGAATTCATAGTCAAACCAGTTCATTTCATAGTCAAATTTCACTGACCGACATGACAATACTACAGAATGTACTTGTCTGCATTTCATAGTTGACCTTTTTGAATTCATAGTCAAACCAGTTCATTTCATAGTCAAATTTCACTGACCGACATGACAATACTACAGAATGTACTTGTCTGCATTTCATAGTTGACCTTTTTGAATTCATAGTCAAACTAGTTCATTTCATAGTCAAATTTCACTGACCGACATGACAATACTACAGAATGTACTTGTCTACATTCCATAGTTGAACTTTTATGAATTCATAGTCAAACCAGTTTATTTCATAGTCAAAAAGAATTGTCCGTAATATGATTTATTCTATAAATGGGTGTCACTCATTATGAAAAAATTTAACTGAGAAAGTAACTCCGATTTAAAAGAATAAGAAGGCTAATGGCATACTGCAATTGTGGAGGAGAACGTATCGTTAGGATTTCGGGTACAGCTAAAAACCCAGGAAGATTGTTCTACGCTTGCCCGTATTTGGTATCATGTTCTTACCGTCATTCAAATTTAAACCCTCGTGTTTACATGACACAAATTAATTTTCTTACTGTGGATATTAAATTTAACAGGGACCAAAATGCGGGTTTATCAGTTGGGTTGATGAAGAGAAGGACCAATCTTCTATGGTAATAGCTAAAGTAGCTAACTCTAATAAGCTCTTTCAATCAGAAAATAAGAAGTTAAAGATAGCGTTGGTTTGTAGTTGGGTGTTGTTCTTGGCAGTTCTTGTTTACAAGTTGTAAGCTTTTCAATATTGTTTTTATGGTTTTGAAGTTGTTAGGTCAATAAATTGTTGTATTTGTAACGTTAAAACAAATGTTGTGGTCGTTCTTATGTTTTGAATTTATTGATAAGTAATTAGTAGGTCATTAAATTGTGGTAATTGTCGTAACGTTATATTTTTTGTCATCCGTTGAGTAAACTCTAAAGATAAACTAATAATGAAATCCAACATTAATTTGTATATACATTTATATAATCCAACTACAGAGGAGCAAGACTAGACCCCCAAATAATTTTTGCCATCCGGAGACGGAACTCTAAAGCTGCGTTCTTTGGGTCAATAAGAACACGTATTGGTTGACCTGAAACCAATTGCTCCATAAACATACAAAGAAAAACACCGCAATCTCCCAAATGACTACTTTGTTGGGGAACGTTTTCTTCATAAATGAATTGCATATTCAATGGAATCCTTGGGATGTTCCTCCGCGCCCAATACTTAATCTTGTCCAAATAATTTGCCACCCGACGTTCAAATTTGGAAAAGATTCCTTCGGATTGGAATTTTTCATAAGCACCTCTACCAAGACTGTCATAAATATGCACTTCCATTGACGCTAATCGTAGTTCCCCAAATAGCCAATGATTAGGGGATGAATGAATCGGCAATAAGACCTGTATAAGGATCAGAAAATAAAATTATGTTTATTTACATCACAATACAAAAACATCACAATACAAAAACATAACAAAAAAACGATATTATTTTCAATATAAACTATTAAGTTTACCGTATCAACATCCCACCAAGCAACCATGAAGTTAGGGTATGTAGCAATACCAGCCATAAACGCCCTCTAGTCCTGTCCTTCTTCCAAAGCATGAGAAACAAAAAAATTTGGAGGCATTATTGTATGTCGGTCGCTCTCAAACCGTCTCTCCATCAAAAGTCGGTACCAAATGGTTATATGCTGCACACATGATACTTTTGTTATTGACTAAAAAACAATTAACTTTTAAAAGAATTAATTAACAATTTATTTACCGCTGACTCCAACCATCCGTCGTGTGTATGCCCAAACAATGAGCTCCAAAAATCTCTATCTAACACGAAATTAAACAAACGATGCTGCACATCGTATGAATGCAATACATAATTTTGGATGACATCCTCACCGCCTGCTACGTAAGGTTGCAGGCGCAACCTGGAGAAGTCATGAGCAACACCAAAAACTGGAGGAGGAACGGGGCTTGTTGATTTCATACCAACCTTCTTTTTTGTTCTTCTTTTTTGTTTCGGTGTCGTGTGCAACTAAAAACAATATTC
The DNA here is from genome assembly GCF_051521515.1 of Lactuca serriola. NCBI lineage: Eukaryota > Viridiplantae > Streptophyta > Magnoliopsida > Asterales > Asteraceae > Lactuca > Lactuca serriola. The sequence goes on from NC_136414.1 coordinate 75,698,390, forward strand.
AAATGTTTAAATGTATATCTTTCAGATAATTCACATAAACATAAAATCAACAGTTTATAAATAAAACGAATACCTCGGTGTAAGGAGTGCATAAAAATTGTGATGGTTTTCGACTCCTACGTTTATCGGGTGTAACTTCTTTGTCATCATCATCATCATGAAAATAATCTACATTTCCCATTATTATAAGTTCGTCTTCATCCGGCACATCATCATCAAATTTGTTCCCTGCATTGTCATTTCTCTCCTCCCACTCCTACATTAAAGATAATACTTTATACTTAATAACGAAATACACATAATTTAATAAGAAATAATATCTAAATAAACAAAATATTAATATTAATGTAACTATATAATAACCTCTTTAACTTCACTATAATCGTTTACATCACACACATCATCATCAAATTTGTTCCCCGCATACTGAGTACTCTCCTCCAACACCTACATTAAAAATATAACTTTTTACTTAATAACAAAATACACTTTATTAAAAAGTAATTATTAAAATCGTAAATGTAACATCTATAACAACCTTGTCGTCTTGAGTATCACCAAAAACATTTTGAGTTGTATTGTTTTTATTCATCACTTCATCTTGCACAACCTATATTTTCAAATATAAAATATGAACACAGGTATTCATATATGTTAATAAAATTTAATAAATAATGTAGCGTATAACTAACCTGTTCATCATAATTTCTTTGTGACACTGTCGGATCCTCAAAAATAATGTCGTTCCAAAATTGTTCATTATTCACTTCTTCAAAAAAAACCTCTGTAGGAGGTTTTTGTTGATTCATAAACACGTGCTGCTCCAGTGCATGTACCCGTTTCAACAACTCGTCTAGCTTGTGTTTCCCACTGCCCCGACCTCTACCATGAGAGCGACCACTGGACGACATACTAGACAAAGATTCGTCTTGTCTCCTAAAATGGTCCCGTACTGGGGATGGAACTGCTTTCCCTTCACCATATACATACTCTTGAAATGACATATAATAAAAAGATGTCATCTCACCATCACCCGGTAACATGTTTTGTCTTGGTGGTAGCCCCTCCTAAAAAATTAAACATATTAAAAATGCATATAAAACTATAATAATCAACTTTATTAATAATAAACGAAATATTTTTAAACCTGCATCTTTGACCAAATCTTGTTCACGTCAACCCATTTCAATTTTTTTGTTCCGCTCCATCTTTTCATCCGAGGCAAGTCTTTATTTTTTCTCAATGCAAATCCACATGCACGAACAACCGGAATCATCTCATATATCCATATCTACAATTTTGTACAGTAACAGTAATAAAAGTTAAAATTAAAATAAAAAATATAACAATAAAACAATTTAAATATAAGAAAATTTGTATACCCTAATTGGAGCCGTAAATCCTGAGACGGAATACTTTAAAGTTTGACCACGCTGAGGAAGTGATAAATAATGATGTATCTTATTCCACGTATCCTCAAGGTCAACAAAAGTAAAATCCCATAGATAGCTACCCCAAGAGAAGCTAACAAAACAAAAAAAAACAAAATTGATTATTATATAAATTATAACTTTAATAAAATAGAACTTTTAACGTAAAGAAAATATACCTATTCCAGAGATCCAAATTCTCAGCCAAAAAAAACCAATCGTGTGGCACCCGATCGTTAACTTCTTTGCCCAAAAAACCTTCACACAAAATGTATATCAAACATACTCTAACTGCATCAAGGTCGTCAAGTGCTAAGAATGTTTGATTTAAAATTAAACTTTTCAGGTCGCCGATTTTCACCGAACTATTAGTATGGTCCGGAAATAGCCGTTCACGCAGTAAACATCTTTTTTTACTGCTTATTAATTTTTCCGACCCTTTTCTCCCAATGTTTTTTGGATACTCCCCAAAATTGAAGCCGGTAATCAAACAAAAATCTTCCGGCCCATAAACCATTTTGGTATTGCCTACTCGAAAATATAAACGTTTTATTCCATCTGGAGATAAAACAGGGTCCGGCCGGATCTGATGAAGGAACATTTTATGAAACAATAAAGCGTCCCCTTGTAAACGAGGGACATCAATAAAATAGCCAAAGACGGTATTTCTGAAAATAGCACGTCGGGCATCATCTAAAACTTCAAAGACTTCCCATATGTTACTGCCAGAGCCTTTTAGGTTCGCAAAGGCTTTCGTATTCATTAAACTAAAATCATGCTGCAAAAAAAAAAACACAAAAACAAATTAGATAACTAAATATTTTTTTTTTAAATATATGATTACGAACTGCAAATACTTTCTTAATTACTAATATATATATTTCCCCGATAAAAAACAATAACATACACATATATAAACAATTTTCCAAGTTATACAACAAATATATTTACGATAGAAAAACAATATCATATATAAATATTTTCAACTTAAACATATTTTCAACTTAAACAAATTTTCAACTTAAACGACAAATATATAAACAATTTTTATCTTTCTAATTAAAACTAACATTATATAACCATATAAACAAAAAAATTTAAAAATAAAACGACAACCAAACTAACAATTTTGCAAGTTATACGACTACTTTATACAAAATTTTCAACTTATACGATAAATTTTCAACTTATACAAATGTTATACGACAAATATATATACAAACAACTATTTTGCAGTTTCTACTAAAAAAACTTACAAGATTTCAGGTTATACAACAACTAAAAAAACTACAAAAATAACAAATTGTAAACATTATCTACGCAGTCTCTACTTGTCTCTACTTGCATTTAAACTTCAAGTATACTAAAAATATACTAAAACTATCAATCAAACACAACAAAATTACCCTTTTTTAACACTAAATAATACAACAATTGATAAAAAAAAAAAAAAAACTTTAAACATTAAAAGAGTTAAAATCTAACCATATTTGCGGGATTGTTGACATAATCTTCCATTTTCTTCAAAAACTAGCCAAAATTCCGAGAGAAGCCCAAAGTTAGAGAGAGTTTTTGTGTAGAGAATGGTGAAAATGAAAAAAAAAAAAAAAAAAAAAAAAAAAAAAAACGTTTTTATACCTAAAAATCACCAATTTCGCAGATGAGAAGGTCCCATCTGCGAAATGGGCATCTCATCTGCGAAAGTACAAGTGCCTGAAGCACAACTGTGCTTCAGGCACTTGTACTTTCGCAGATGAGATGCCCATTTCGCAGATGGGACCTTCTCATCTGTGAAATGGGTGGCTAAATATGTAATCCCGATTTTTTTTGGCTATTTTTGTAATGCAATTAGTGTAATTGGCTATTTTTGTCATTTTCTCTTTAAAGAAAGTATTTTGAAGACAACTAATAATTAATATATTAATAATGATTAGAGTCCCTAATTATTAATATGTGGCATTTATTTATTTATTTATTTTTAAGAAAAACACGTAGCATCAGTACATTAAGACGAAGGAAATAGGTTTTGGGCTTTATACTAACATTTGGGCTAATGAATGACGAGACTGCTTGCTCGATGATGATACTTTTCGTGAAAACTTATCGACAGTCTCCTCACGATTTTCTGCAGCCCGAAACTTATCACGCCAACCCGATTAAATAATCACAAAAATAGTTAAGGGCATCGTTTTAAGAACAAAACCGGGATTGAAGTTTGGCGTATTTTAGGGATTAAAAGCACCGAGTCTAAATTTAAGATATTTAAACCCAAATGTAAGTTGTTCAATTTGTTTTATAGATAACTATCATGCGATCATCACATAATTTCAACTTTTTAAATTTTCTGCTTGAATGCTTTTTGAAAAGATGGGAATTCAAATTTCTCTATTCATGGTTTGAATTGATTAAGGCTTGATACCGCATGTTGTTTATTTGTTAGGAATTAATTATAACTCATTTACTTTGTTATCAATTTAAACTCAGAAAAGTTAAAAAAAATGTACTTGGATTATCAATCTTGATGTTTCATTAGGAGGCGAAGGCATGATTTCCGTTATGATTTCCCAGTTTGTTGGAGATTTACACAAAAGGTTTAATGGTACTGTTCATAGGGATTAGTTTTTTGGTGTATTATAGCAAAAACCTCGTTTTGTGTAAGTATATTTTTAGGAACATCTAAAAGGAAATCAGGTAAATACTTACATGGGATGTCAAATGAGAGTGCTCGGCCTTTAGCCTAGCAATAAGTAGTGACTTTCAAATGGGATGCCACGAGTTCAATTTAAGAGTACGATAGTTCGTCTAGAAAAAAGTGAATACTTATGATTACTTATGTCAAGTAACAATTATGTAATTAGGGTACCTTGTATATCATATTGACATACTTGTTGTCATAGTATGTAAATATAGTAAAAATTAAATATTTATTTCAGAAATAGTTTTAAGGCCACAACTTTGTGAAATATTCCAACAAATGATACCATAATTCAAACCTTACTTTGCAAAAGCTATAAACATGGAAACACTTCTATGAGGCATTTTATGGAACACTTTTCCTCGGTACAAAAACAACAAATGGTTTCTTTGAAGGCTTTAGGCCAGGGCTAAACAAAGTTATATAGTTTAGAAATCCTAAATTGTATAAGGATTTGATGGAGATTAGTGTCCATAGTAATAACAAGCACAATAATATTACTATAAATAGTAGTGTTATTTTGGATTACACGCAAGAACAAAATAATGCATCTCTGAAAACATATTTATTTGAGGGACTTATTTTGTGAATTTGTAACACCCGATCATTGTAGGTAAATTCCTTCCCTTTATTTTATTAAGTTTGTTGTTGGGTGTGTATCTACGCTGGGCATATATAGCCTTCTACGTGTTGCGTAGAAGGGAATCTCGAAGACGTGGTTTTAATGCTCAACATTGGGCGTAGATCTGGGTACGCAACGCGTACCTTCCCATAGATCAAACCTTAATCTTGGGGTTTTGAACCTTATTTAAGGGCTCTAACTCTCATGAGGCCCTTTCATTCTCAGCCCCCATTCCCCCAAACGTCCCCTTTGAAACCCTAATCCCCCTTTGGTGCATTTGTAAGCTTAAGAGTGTATTTGTATGCTTTTGAAGAAAGAACAAAGTGGTGGAGTTTATTAGAAGCTTGAATCAACTTGGATCCAGAAGTTCCTTCCCTTCATCCATCTCCAAGATGTATAAAGTCTCCACCTTGATGAGTTTAATGATAGATCTAGTTTATGCTTAAGAATTTTCATGTTTTGTCACAACAACCTTTGTTCTTATTAGTAGGAGCTACTCTTGGCCATTAGAGTATCAATTCCAGTAGATTTTGGAGTTGTTAACTCATAAAAATGAGAGTTTGGTTACTCTCATCCATCCATGCATGAGCTTAGGAGCTTCGAGTGACTTGTTGCACTTAGGTTACGAGTTTCATGAAAAAACGACATTTTTTTTTATCATCAGCCCTCTCATCCTCGGTCTCAACACCGAAGACCAAGACTAGACCGAAGAACTATGCCATACCGAGGAGTCACATTAATATACCAAAGAGCGCTGCAGTCCTATCATGCGCAGGCTCTGCAGTCCTTCTCAATCTGAGACACCGCGGAGTGGAGACTTCGCACCGACGACTTATACTATAGTCGGTTGCTTCCGTGTACAAAAGACTAGAGCATATTGAAAACCTCCGCATAACAACCTCATATCCTCAGTACATTTAGCTCCTCGCTACCTTATCCTCCGCTCCTCAGTATCAAACCTTCAACCATTAATGAAGACCCCCCCCCCCTCACAATCCCTTCACTCTTCGGTAATCATCCACCCGCCTAAGCCTCCAACCCTTCACTGCAGACTTTCCCCTTCTACCTGAGACCTACACTCCTTACCTCCTTTTCTCAATCCCCCTCTCATCAGCCATCCTCAACCAAAAAAAGAAAATTTTCAATCAATTTTTTCTCTCTTGTTCTTTTTTTTCTATAATTTTTTTAGCCTTTTATTATTTTTTTTACCTCATTAATTTTTTAAAACACATTATTTTTTATACTCATTATTTTTTACCTTTTTTTAAACCAATTTTTTTAACACCAGTTTTTTAAAATCAAGTATTTTTATTAACACCAATTTTTAACACTGCAACCCATGATCGGAAGCACTTTTGTGAAGAATAATTTTTAAAAGACTCGATTTATTATCTTCACAAAAGAGATTATTATTGGATATTTATTCAAGTTTCGATCGTCACTATGGATTACTTCTCGCTGATTATATTGGGAGAATTTTATTATTCTTTTCATGAGGATTTCCTTTTAATCAAGGTTTGTCGACCAACATTCCTTGGATCAGTGTCTTAGGATTAGTTATCCTCCATACTGTAGCCAGACATCATATTGCTCTTCGCGAAGTTGGCACCGCATTTGCGTCTGATCAACAAAATTGTTTCACAATCTTCGCTCTATGAAGACCTTTTTATGACTTGTCCCTCTTGATCTTCGGTTGAAGAACCATGTGTCTTGAGCAAGTAGACTTTATTTATTGAAGACCACTTCAGGAGGTCTGACACCGTAGTCTGGGTATATCAGTATTTCTCAGGAGAGTAGAGATTTTTCACATAGAGTTCTTGTTTGTTACTACGGCACTTGTTCGAGCAGTCTTTAGCAATAGAATCAACCGACTACTTATGATCAGAGAGTATTTATTTTACTCTCGTTCTCATGTTTTATCAAGACTATTCATACATCTAGGGAAAACATGCGAAGCTCTTGGTATCCGACACTCTCCATCTTGATTGTTTTATTTATTTTTGATATCCTGGCATTAGTTATCAAAAATAGGGATATAATATTTATGAGATTCGGATTATTGGTTATGTTTTTCAAAGTATGGATTTTGAAGATATCTGGGAAAAGCAGATTAATTAGTATTTTGAGGTGCTAATTGATCTTGGCCTATCATCTACTTGTTTTGTCAAACCGACGCTATGATGATAGTTATAATTGAAGTTTGAAGTCCGCTCCTTGTGCGGATCACTACAACTTCTTTTCCTGGATAGAGAATTGTTTATTATTCCAACTCCACCATAGGATGTTTTCATGATTTTAGCAGGTTATTCTTTTGAAGAATTTTTGGTATCTTATAATTCGAGAACTAGAGAATTTTTAGACTTTGAAGCCGAAGTGTGACTTGATTACGGAACGTTCGGTTTAGAGGTTATTGTGATACACTTTTGAAGTTGATCAGATTGGTTTACTGATCACATCTGTAGATTGGAATCTCAATTTTCAACACAGGAGATGATGCATTTCGTTGCTTAGAAGACCTTGACTATAGATATTCCGTTGCCCAGTTTTAGACGTCACAGACACTTCAGAGTTTCAGAGACATTTCAACATTTGGTTCTCATTATGTATCATTTTATTATGACACTTTCTAGTTGGTTACTATGTATTTTAGCCTTTTATCTTTGTATTTGTATCCCCTCATCATTTGCGATCATTTAGGGAGAGATTGTTGGAGCATGGAAATGCTCTACAAATTATGAGTGATAAGTTAGGGTATTTTATTACCCTTTATTGTTTTTAAGGCACCTTTCTATACAAATAGAGATGGAGTGGTCATTGTTTAGTGTGCACCAGATATGTAGTCTTTTGTTTTAGTCAGAGAGAAACTCATGGTTGGGATCTCTCATACCGAAGTGTTCTTTGTTCTTCATAATGTAACCTCTCTTTCTATTAATATCATTCGATTACTCATCTTATGTTCTTCATTTATATTTTTGTTATCGTTAAGTCACAAGATCTTATTATTCCACACCTAGTCAATCGTACAAATGGGCTCCAGCATGTTAACATTGACAAAGTTTTAATTTAGGTCATTTGGGGTATTTTGAGTAGTGGATTGAAACTTGGTCTCCGTTTGTTGTATAGGTGACTTGTAGAGTCGATATTTGGAGCCGTGATCAATTTAGACATCTTTTGAGCCTTGAGGTGAGTTTTCGTCACTGTACACTCAGGGTCGAAGGCACTAATGTCGAACCACTAGGTTGTGTTAGGTATCCTGGTATAAGGAATGTTGCTATGTTGTAGTGACATGTTAGATTCGTAGATCTATAGGATTTTATGTACTTGTTGATTATTGTTTATTAGTTGCATAGGTCAACATATTTGTGGTTGGGTTGAGCTAGGAGGCCAAAAAACCTTGGATAGTTGGGTTGAGGTGGTACTACTTCATGTGGTAGACTAACAAAACTGAGATGGTTGGGTTGATGTAATATGCCAAGAAACCCTATATGGTGGGGTTAAGGCCACAGACCAACAAACCCTGTATGTATGTATTGTAATTGTTATTGAATTATTGTGTAGAGTATTTTGGGGAACTCACTAAGATTTGGCTTACAGTTGTGGATTTTGATGTTTCAGGTACTTCAGAGGATCAGGGAAAGACGAAGGCGTACTTGTGCACATCATCCTTGGATATTTTATTGATAGATGATTTTGGTATACTCTGATTTAAGATTATGGATCTCTATAAATAATGGTATGTATGATTTACGGGTTTTTAAATAGTTTTGAAAATGAAAATTTTTACTATGATTTTTAGGATGCTACAAGTTGGTATCAGAGACCTGGTTTGAGACAATTGGATGAACACTTGTGGGATTCCAGACTCAAACTAAGCATCTGCAAAATATTTTTGTAAAACTAACCTTAAAAATACCAACAAAAAGGATGTGATGTGTACAACCATCCGGAGCTAATGAAAATATTCTCCTAGATACCCACACTTGTTCTGTGAAATAGATGATATGATAGAGTTTCATGCTAGTTGTAGGCTAAGGATATTTAGGAATTATAGATAGGATTGCGTACTTTATGATGACTGATAGCCTAGGACAATTTCATGATATGCTATATGGAACTGACCTTATTACTGTGGTTGCTTAGTGTATACATCATAGTTATGTATGATAAGCATACGGGAGTGGCTACATGGTTAGTGAGTTTAGGGTAGAATAAAGTATCAGAGCCCTGAGAATGTTTGATTTAGGCTTATTTCCTATTCCTTGTCTGGTTGTGGGCTTAAGGTAGAAACAAGTGTTCCACTGTCTATCGAATCTAGTGTTATGTACGATTAGCATACGCAAGTGGCTACATGGTTAGTGAAAGTTTCATGGGTGAACATGGTGTGTAGTAAGCCAAACTGAGGAATGATTAGCCACTCTCTCGGAGTGAGTATAGGATGTATACATATCCTAGTAGTATGGGCTTAGTGGTTGAGTGGTCCATGATGATTATTTGAAACTAATACGGGTATGTGTGGAAGGTAGTAGGGGCCGGTACTACTAGAAGCACAAGACTCGTACGCGTATTAAAGAAGTTATAAACCCTGAGGGCTTAGTGATCCCATAATGTTATAAAAGTATGAATTGTGACATTTCTGATGTATTTAGATTTGTTTTTCATTTTTTCGATCACTAGAGGTTATGCATCAGGAGCTGGCGAGCCGGAGGGGACAAGATTAATTGACAATGAAATTCATGAGATGATCACTACTCAGGTGACCATGGTTGTCACGAAAGTGATCCCAGAGATGTTTGGGTCTGTCAAGACCATGACGATTATGCTTTTTGATGAGAGATATGATGCCATCATGGAGGCTACTGCTACGTAGCTGCTACAGGTGTTGCTGATGCAGGACTCTTGGGGTACTGAGACTAGAGAGACTTTATGCCAAGTTATCTAAGTGTGATTTTTATTATAAGAGGTCTAGTTTATGAGGAACCTAATCAATTAGAACGAGATTCTCATTGATCTAGCCAAGATTGAGGCAATGATGTAGTGGGAGGTTCTGAAGTCTCCATATGAGATTCAGCGTTTTCTAGAATTGGATGGTTATTACGGGAGATTTATTCAGGATTTGTCCAAGATTAGTGTTCCTCTGACCCGCCTGACAAAGAAGAGTGTAGATTTTTGTTGGGGGCCTGGGCAGCAGGCTGAATTTGAGAATCAGAGAAGGAAGTTATGTGAGGCTCTAGTATTGATCGTTCCTGAGGGTATTGAGGGCTTTGTAGTATTTTGCAATGCATCGATCATGGGTTTAGGGTGGTACTCATGTAGTAGGGTAGAGTCATAGCATATGCATCCAGACAGTTGAAGCCTCACGAAGCTAGGTATCTGACGCATGATTTAGAGTTGGGGCTGTGGTTTTCACGCTCAAGATCTGGCGACATTATCTTTATGGGCCTGATATACCATCTACATGGATCACAAGATTTTAAGATATCTTATGGATCAACCGAATTTGAACATGAGGCAGCACAAATGGCTTGACGTGGTTAAGGATTATGATTGTGGGATTCTCTATGATACAGGGAAGGCTAATGTGTTCGCGGACGCTTTGAGCTGCAAGGCGGCTAGTACTCATGTCCAAGAGAAATGTTTGAGGATGACCTTCAACTCCCCACTTCTGGATTTCAAGGAGGCTTATGTGAAAGGGATTCAAGAGGGAAAAACAAAAGAAATAGAGGATCAGAGGTCGAATTTACAGATTTTCTACTGGTAGTCGTGGACTTTTAACCGAGTGTGGTTAGGTTTGGGTTCCATTTTTTGGCGTGGTCTGATAGATAGTAATGAAGGAGGCACATAAGTCCAGGTTCTTGATTCATCCTAGAGCCACAAACATGTATCGAGACTTGAGATTTAGTTATTTTATGTCTATGCATGAAGCGGGAGATAGCATGGTATGTGGAGAGATGCTTGACCTGTCAGATGGTCAAGGTTGAACAATAGAAGTCACAAAGAATGTTGCAGCCCCTAGAGGTTCCTATGTGGAAATGGGAACAAATCACCATGGATTTCATCACCAAGTTGCCAATGAATGGGTAATAAATGTCATTTTGTGCATATTTTAGGGTTGTTTTTATTAGAATTTAGCATCATATTTTGTACATTTTCATGTCATTTAAATAATGTTTAGCTCATGTCTTTTATTAGAATTCTCGGACTGCTCATATTTTTGTGTCATTTTCATATATTTTGAGGAGAGAAGTACTTTGGGAGCAGCTGGACGCATGTTTGGAGCCTAAATGGAGTTGGAACTGACTAAGGATGCTAAGGAATAACATTGAGTGCTTACACTAAAGAATCATATCCGAAACTGTTGGATTTGGCGTCTAAGCATGTAACTATAATAAGTATATATTTGAACTGATAGTAGCACAATCCTTTTGGGTTACCTTTATACTAGCAACTATACAGTATGATTAATTGAGAGGAAGAATTTATTAAATTGATTAACAAATTAAAATGAATGATTTATTAATGTATTATGTAAATAATATATTAATTATAAATCATATTATTTAATTAACAATTAATCAAAAATTAATTGGAATTAATTGAATTAATTAATAGTGTATGGGCAGTTTTGTAATTTATTGATAGTTAAGAAACGAAGCCCTAGAACCCTCCTAAAGAGGCTTAGATGAAAATCTTATAGAGAAGCTCTAGAATTTTCGTCCAAGGGATTAAGATGGAAGGTTTGAGGCTTGCTTGGTCCTTAAGCAAAGTAATTAGGGTTTCCTACTGTTAACCCTAGCTTTGACTCTAAGTCACCTCACTATATAAAGACCCATACCCTTATGAATTTCGGCCACTAGAAACCGTAGGGATTTGTAGCCGAAATTTGAAGCATTTTCCTCCCTCTCACATCTCATCCTCTTGCTAATTCTGTTTGTGATTCAGTATAGGTATTACACTTTTGATACTTTCTTTCAAGCTTCAAGATCTACAAGGTTTTGGATTCTTATTACTCATAACAATCAAAGGTATGTATGTTAACTATTATTATGTGATTTTTGGTTATCATCTATAGATCTAGGTTTTGCATGTTGTTGTTCATATGGTATGTTCAATTAGAGAAGACATTGATCTTATTAGGGTTGCATGCACACATAAGATTGTATGTTTATGCTAAAACCTATCAGTGATATCAGAACATAGGTTTAATAATCTATTGAATTAATACTAATAAGAAGTTGAACAAGTAAAAGTTTTTTTGGAATATGTTTCCTATTCCGCCACCACGACGTGGTGCCTATGATTTTTGCCTTTCCACGATGTGGTAATCGGTTACCACGACGTGGTAATTGGTTACCACGACGTGGTAAACTGTCAGATGCAAAAAAAATTCGGTTTTAGATATGTTTTAAAATTGATTAGCATAATTACCTTTTATAATATTATTTAATTGTGTAAACCTGAATATTTTGAAGTGTAATTTGATATCCATATCTAAAATTAATGATTGGTTATATTAATTTAATTAATTGCATATTAATTTTATAATAAAATATAGCCTTAGTATTTTTGAAAATTTTAAAAATACACCCTTATATTATATGTAACGTAAGGGGAGTTTAAGGAAGCGACCTATAAATTACCACCATTAGGTATCCACTCTTGCCTACCACTCCCTGGATTGGTGACGGGTTGTTAGCCGAAAAGGTTTGGTAGGACACGTAATTCTCATTAATAAATTGTGACATCCCCAATTTCACGACCAGAAAATACCGATTTGTTTATGCTTTGTTTTTAAAATCAGAGTAATCGTTTAAAGAAAACGGTTGCGGAATTTGTTCCCAAAATAAAATATGATAAAATAAAATTTATGAAAGCATTTCTTAAATAAATGTATTTTCATTAAATAACAAAATCTCGGGATGTCATGTTCCGATACAGACCAAAAGCATAAACAATATAAAATAGACCTTACAACGGTTATTTATAACTACTGATCTATAATCCAAAATCTCTCGTCAAGTCCATCAACTTATACCCTTGTGCCATTACCTGTAATGCAAAGAAAACTGAGTGGGTCAGGCTTGGGAACCTGGTGAGCATATAGGTTTTTTAACCCACAACAATACAATTATTATATTCAATCATTAAACAAACAACCCAATTACCCATCCCCATTATCTTCTTTACTCTTAAGGCTTTACCCTAAGAATCAACTATCCTTCATTCATTCATTCCTAAGGATTGACCTAAGGAATTGGCACGAAGTCCATTGTTGCCAAAGTTTATCTATCAGGTGATCGGACGCTAACTCCAAAGTCACTGGGGTTTACTCAAGCGGCGCTAACTCCATAGTTACCAAGGTTCACTTAACAGGCACGAAGTCACATCGTCGCCAAGGTTTATCTAATAGGCACGAAGTCACATCGTCACCGAAGCTTATCTAACACGCAAGAAGTTGCATCGTCACCGAAGCTTATCTAATAGGCACAAAGTCGCATCGTCACCGAAGCTTATCTAATAGGCACAAAGTCACATCGTCACCGAAGCTTATCTAATAGGCACGAAGTCGCATCGTCACCGAAGCTTATCTAATAGGCACGAAGTCGCATCGTCACCGAAGCTTATCTAATAGGCACTACGTCTCATAGTCGCCACTATTTCATCTACCCATGTTCTACCCAACATATTTGTAGATATAAAATACATATACAGTTTAAATCATTTAACACCCGTATAAAAACATCAATTCCAAGCCCATCTCAAATAGACAAATAATATATAACATATAGCACGTATTTCATAGCTAATACTTTATATTTATGTGTTAGAAGAAAGTAACCACACACTCACACATATAAACAACAATATATAACAATATATATACACATAGCACGTATTTTATAAAATACTTCATCTCTATGTGTAAGATGAAAGTGACTATACACTCACACATATAAACAACAATATATATACACATAGCACGTATTTTATAAAATATTTCATATCTATGTGTAAGAAAGTGACTATACACTCACTTGATCAGAAGATGATCGGACAGCACTACGACTTCCAGAAGTAGTATTCTTCGGTAGATCTGGAAGATCTTCACAAAAACCGGGCTCCTCGCGGGCAGAGCTTCGGCTCGGGAATTGCACTTCTCAGGATCTTCGGGATTTGGGAGTACTTATTTGCACGTAAATCAAGGTAATATGGGTGAGAGATGAGAGAATAAGCAACCAAACTCGGCTGGCCCTTCAAATCTATTTATAGGGCAAAATCTGCCCTTGGCACATCGTGGGCTTGGTCGTCACTGCATGCGTCATCGCAAGTTGCATCTGGGGGACTCCTGGATGTAACAGCCCGGAATTTCAAATATTGATATAATTATGTTTTGGGGGTGTTTTAAGAGGGGACTCGGCGAGTTGGAGCCTAGACTCGCCGAGTAGGATCGCAGACCGGGTCGCGGGTTCGCGACTGGACTCGACGAGTCCAGATAGGGACTCGGCGAGTCTGCGCTGTTTGGCGAAAACCCTAACCGTTCAGGTTTGGGACGTATAAGAGGCACTCATTGGCCGTCATTGTTCAGTTTAGCCTTCTGAGAAGAACCCTAAATCGTTATGTGCATCTGGAGCAAGGATTATAGACCATTGGTGGTGATAGAAGAGTGGTTGTGCAAGGAAGAGAAGGGGATTGGCTTAAGGAGCAGCAATGGGGTCACATTCTGAGGATTGGGGACACAGAGAATACATCATCCAGGTAAGAATTCGAGTATACCCTGCTATGTTGATGTGTTTATGGAATTAGGGTTTGTGGAACCCTTTTGTGATTAGATTGAATGCTACCCTAGTTCCCCAAACGATTGTGACCCTATATTAGGACCTTAGAGGTCCAGAAGGTCCCATGCTTGTGTATTTCGGGACAATACTTATCTCAGGAAGCAGTTTGATCGACTGCATGGCATGGACTCGACGAGTCTGATGAACAGACTCGGCGAGTAGCTTGAAGAATAACTGGGACTCGTCGAGTTGTTCTTCAGACTCGGCGAGTTGAGTCGGGGTGGCCCCGCGATTCTTCCAGGAGGAACTCGTCGAGTAAAAAGGGGATACTCGACGTGTAGAAAGGGAATCTCAAGGAATCGGTGAGTCAAGGGCGAGTGGACTCAGAGTCGTTGGACTCAGCGAGTCTTGGGGTGACTCGGCGAGTTAGGTCGCGGGTTAAGTGAAGTCCTGAGTATGGGGACTCGGCGAGTCATAGGGTTGACTCGGCGAGTAGGGTCAGTCAGGGGTTGACTTTGACCTTGTTTGACCAAGGATTTACCAGTGGTTCCAGGGGTATTTTGGTAATTGTTGTTATTGTTTGAGTTCAGTGCATTGGTGACTGTCCAGAGACGGAGATCGTATCAGTGATCGGAGCAACTTGAGCTATCTGTTCAGTCGGCAGTTTCGAGGTGAGTTATCCTCACTATATCGCTAGGGTTTATGGCACCAATGCCAACCCTTTTATCGGATGGAAATCCGGGTAGTTGTCATTATATGTTATGGGCCGGAAGGCATTATATGTTATGGGCCGGAAGGCATTACTATGTGGACCGAAAGGTCATGGCCTGGAAAGGCGTATGTATGCTTTTAGTATGTTGACTGATTCATAGAGTAATGTTATGATAGTGACCGGCTAGACCGGTATCTTGTTAGAGTAATGCTATGATATGTGATCTGTTGATCGATTGTTGTCTATGAACTGCTATATGATTGTTTGTTATTTTATATATGCATTTTATGCTTATGGGCCGGAAGGCAATATGTTATGGGCCGGAAGGCGATTATGTTGTGTGATGGACCGGAAGGTCGGCGTGGGTAGGACCGGAAGGTTTACCCAGCAGGGACGGAAGTCCCCTGAGACACATGGACCGGAAGGTCAGGGCCTGGAAAGGCGTATATGTGATTGGTATTTTGGGGGTATCTCACTAAGCTTTCGGGCTTACAGTTGTGGTTTTATGTTTCAGGTTCTCAAGAGTCTGTGACAAGGCAAAGGCGTGATCGTACCGTTCCTCGTGTTGGTGTTTTATGAATTGAACCTGGGAAATACTCTGTTAAAATAATGTATTGAAAACCTTTTTGTAACAACATTATTAAAATGAATGGCTTTTGAAAAGTTTTAATTGTTTTGAAATTTTGGGCGTTACAAGTTGGTATCAGAGCCTTGGTTTGAGTGAATTGGGGAAACATTCGTGTGACTCCAGTCTCAAATCGAGGAGGATTTTAAAATGAGAAATTAAAATGGTTTTCAAATTTGGTAAAAGGAGGACGCGGAGGTACGATCAGCCGGAGCCAGTAAGTAACCCCAAGATACCATACATGATATTTGTTTATTTGAGCTTGATAGAATAGCATGCTAGAGTTAGGCTAGGGATCTTCAGGAATTCATGATAATGTTGCCTGATATGTGATGCCTGTAGCCTAGGGTCCCTTATGGGATGTTCTCAGTGTTCCTCTAGTGGTGAGGGTTGATGGTTGTTATGCATGTTCCCTAGGGTATTGTGGTAGTACTTCATACAAATATGGGTAGGTGTGGAAGGTAGTATGGGCCCGTACTACTGAAAGCACAGGACCCATACGCGTATCAGGGAAACCATGGTCTCTAGGGTAGGGTTGCGAGAGTTGGATCCCAGGATTTTGGGAAGTGTCTGAGATTGGTAGGGTGTCTTCATTATGGAGATCTCGAGGCATGACGATAGTGGATCCGGATCAGGATCGGAAGCTGGAGAGCGAGTTCCGGGTGGATCGGTGCCGTCAGAGATTATCGATCGGACGAGCACGAGCGAGCGGGATGCGAGGGTTCGCGAGATCCTGCGGGATGAAGTTGCTGCATTGTTGCGGGCTGAGTCGCCAGAATTGTTTGGGTCGATCAGGACCGCTATGATTGAGTAGTTTGATGAGCGATATGCGGCTCTCGCAGAGACGGCTGCCGCAGCAGTTACAGCGGCTGTAGCAACGACAAAGAGAGGAGCTAGTCGGGGGTTTCAGTATCGGGACTTCTATCATACGAAGCCTCCCACATTCGATAGGGTTCAGGACCCGATTGTTGCTATGAGATGGTTATCAGACGTGGAGGGGTATTTCTCCACGAGTTTATGCCCTGCTAATCAGAGGGCGACGTGTGCTCTGAACCTGTTGAGGCTAGGAGCGAAGGATTGATGGAGATTGACTACGAGGTCATTTTTCGACGTGCAGAGGACTGCAGTTTCAGGGGATCAGTTAGAGAGATGTTCAGTACTCGCTATGTTCCGCGAGATGAGAGGGAGAGATTTGCTCGGGAGTTCCTTGAGCTGAAGCAGGATTCGGAGTCGGTGACTGAGATCACCAGGATGTTTATTGAGAGGGCGATGTTTTGCCCTGAGTTCGCTTCGGAGCAGGCTCAGATGTCCTGATATCTGAGTATGCTCAAGAGGGATATCAGACAGTTCGTGTCTGCGCAGAGGTGTGAGACCTTGTTGGAGTTGCAGGAGGCCGCCATGTGGCGTGAGTTAGAGGTTGAGTTGCAGTTGCGTGAGCTGAGGCAGGCCCCGATGCAGTCACAGTCGGCGCCGAAACGGTCCAGGACCGTAGACGTTAGAATGGGGGATCGGAGCGGTCACACTTGTGGGAAGTGTGGGAGGGATGGCAACGGAGCTTGTTGGTCCGGTGGTGCATGCCGCAAGTGCGGAAAGGAGGGGCACGGTGCACGGGGTTGTCGGCAGTCAGTGCCAATTCGGGATTTGAGGATTTGTTATCAGTGTCGGCAGATTGAACATTTGAGGGTCAACTGTCCACAGCTTTCTGCAGGACCGGTGCAGGCTCTAGCACCGGCCACCTTGAGGAGTTCAGGAGGAGGATAGGATGGAGTGGAGTCCCAAGGGCTCAGGGTCGTGCTTATTAGCTTGCGGCAGAGAGAGACAGAGCAGTGTCGGAGGCAGCTGCGGGTATGAGGCTTTCTTGATGTCTTGATTGCCTTGCGTTGATTGTGGCGTATTGTTCGTACTGGTATCTTGTGTGGATTTCGATGCGGTATTCGTTATTTCGCGGGTTGGGCATGGTTATGGATTGGTGCTTCAGATTTTCGCTTTGGCATTCGTTGTTCCCTGATGGGTTGGTATGGTTATAGTTTGGTGTTTTGGTGCCGGTAGCCTTGTGCGGTTTTCGATGTGGTATTCATCCTTTGGCAAGTTGTGGGTTTGGTTACGGGTTATTGTTGGGAATTCCGTTGGTTATCATTTGTGAGAGTTGATAGTGGTAATGCGGCACTGGGTTGAATGTCGGGTAGCATCTGCAGTCGTGGAGTGGATAATTGAAAGACCAGATTCTTTTGAGCGGATTGATCAGGGAGGAGATGTGCTTTGCTGAGGGTTGCTTATGCTTGTGGGAAGCAGTCAGTGGCTAAATGTTCTCTTGTGCAGGATTGTTTTGAGAGGCCGTTAATGACGATTGGTGGCAGTTAGTCAGTGCTTTAGTGGGGGAGAATTGGAGAATTCTCCGGGAGATCGATGGATATGTGAGGGTGCTTAGCTGTTGGGATTCAGCAGTGTATGCCAGCTCAGAGTTTAGGCCGACGAAAACGAGTGTCGGGTACGCGGGGCGGGATACAAACCTAGGGCAGTTGATTGTGGAGGCCTGAGAGAAGGCCGGGATCAAGCTTGAGTAAGTAACCAGGGTTATGCGATCAGGGTATTTGTATTCTTGATGTACGTGATGGGTTGTACTGCATTAATCCCACGGGATTTATGTTGTGCATGTTTCTAGAGTTGGAACCGGAAGGTTCCCAGAGTTAGAACCTGAGGGTTCGCAGAGTTTGGGTGTACGGACCCACAGAGATATAGCCTCGAGTGGCTAGTATGTGTTATGAGAGTCGGTCCAGCCATGCTGGAGACTCTGTTGGTATTGCTGGATCAGTTTGAGATTGCGGATCGTGTATGTTGCAGTGTGATTGCATTGAAAGGTCTGGCCCCGGGTTAGTGATCTTGTTTAGCTGAGGCAGTGATTTTGATGAGTGGAGAGAGTGCATGGGATTGAGGGCCCCGCAATGAGAACCAGAGTATGTGAATAGCGGTTACGCAAGAAGGGTGATGACGCTTGGGGCAAGCACCGTGGCACCAATTGGAGTGGCATTATGGCCAAGAGGGTCCCTTGGAAGGAAAAGAGAAAGGTGTGTAACTCCGAACGGGAGTGCAAGTTCACGAGAATGAAAGCTGCAGAGCAGAGTTATGGTTAGAGTATTTCGAGTATGGCTTCGGGAATCGTGTTCGCGGCAGCGAAGTAGGAACCCATCCGGTTTGGGGATGTCTGTGAGGCTCAGAAGGGATGCAGGGGGAGAGAGAATCTTAAATTCTCAGTATGATTCTGATCAGAGTGTAGGGTGGATGTAGTGGTTCATCTTGGGAGATGTTCGAGGATATCATCAGTGTATCGGATCCTCCAACCTGGGGGTGTTGGGGCTAGTTCAGCATGTGTATGTGATGGCAAGAGGAGAACTTGTGAGAGTTGCTCTGAGAGCGAGAATGGATCTCTCAGTCGGTCCGGAATGGACAAAGTGGGCTTTGGATCGGGGATCTGGTGGTCCATGGTTTCCTAACCCTTATGGGTCGAGTGATCGTTGAGATTTAGAGCAGAGTTGCATCTTGGGTAATTTTTGGTTACAGAGAGCGATGGACAGTACAGAGATCGGGCTTCAGTAGACAGAGCAGATTCAGCAGATGAGACAGAGGTTATTGACCGCCCAGAGCCAACAGGAAGTTATACGGACAGACGCCGGTCCGAGCTTGAGTTTCAGGTCGGTGACTTCGTACTCCTGAAGGCCTCTCCTTGGAGAGGAGTGATTCGATTCGAGAAGAGGGGCAAGTTGGGGCCCCGGTACATTGGGCCTTTTCATGTGATTGCGGGGGTAGGCCGGGTGGCCTAACGGTTGGAGTTGCCCATGGATTTGAGACAAATCCATGATATTTTTTTTCATGTGTCGCAATTGAGGAAGTATGTAGCCGATGAGTCGGCAATGTTTCCATTAGAAGACATTCAGGTGGATGCAAGCCTGAATTATGCCGAGAAGCCAGTAGTCATCAGAGAATGGAAGATCGAGGTTCTGAGGAATAAGGAGATACCTCTGGTGTTAGTTCAGTGGCAGCACCGGAGGGGATCGGAAATGAACTGTGGTCTGGAACGTGATATGTGGGGGCAGCATCCGGAGCTATTTTCAGAGTGAGACTTCGAGGGCGAAGTCTAGTCCTAGTGGGGGAGAGTTGTAACAGCCCGAAATTTCAAATATTGATATAATTATGTTTTGGGGGTGTTTTAAGAGGGGACTCGGCGAGTTGGAGCCTAGACTCGCCGAGTAGGATCGCAGACCGGGTCGCGGGTTCGCGACTGGACTCGACGAGTCCAGATAGGGACTCGGCGAGTCTGCGCTGTTTGGCGAAAACCCTAACCGTTCAGGTTTGGGACGTATAAGAGGCACTCATTGGCCGTCATTGTTCAGTTTAGCCTTCTGAGAAGAACCCTAAATCGTTATGTGCATCTGGAGCAAGGATTATAGACCATTGGTGGTGATAGAAGAGTGGTTGTGCAAGGAAGAGAAGGGGATTGGCTTAAGGAGCAGCAAGGGGGTCACATTCTAAGGATTGGGGACACAGAGAATACATCATCTAGGTAAGAATTCGAGTATACCCTGCTATGTTGTGACATCCCCAAAATCTCGGCCAGAAAAGACCGATTTTCATTTATGCTTTTAAATATTTTCAGAGTAAATCCTTTTGATTTGAAAGAATTGCGGAATTTGTTCCCAAAAACAAAACATGATAAAACATTGTTTACCGAAGCATTTCATAAAAGAAATGTATTTTCATTATAATCAAAACTCGGGGTGTCATGTTCCGATACAGACCAATAAGCATAAACGAATACATTACAAGTCATATAACAAATATAAACATATGCAGACTTGTAAACAAAACAACTTGATGGTTCATCCATCTCATGCCCTTCCGCCACTACCTGTAATACAATTTAAAACTGAGTGGGTCAGGCTTGGGAGCCTGGTGAGCATATAGGGTTTTCAACCCACAATAAATATCATATTTAATTTTCACCAACCAACAATAACCCAATTACCCATTCCCGTTATTCTCACTTTAATGTCCCTAAAACAACTAACATAAGGGACCTAGTCTAAGAATATTTCATCGGGGTGACAACACATGCTTCGGGGGTACCTCAGCAATATAAGTCAAATAAGGCAACCATGAGGGGGATGGAGTACAACGAATGAACACCCAAGTTCATTAACACCTACAGGTGGCGAACCTGCTAATGTTTCCACAAGACTGTCTAGAATAGCCAGTGGTCGTCATCTAAACTCCGCTAGATGACTCAATCAAACAACAACGAGGCCTCTCATCTGTTTATTACACACCAACTGTCTACCCATGTTCTACCCAACATATTAGTAGATAAAAATATACATTTGTATACATAGTTTAAAGAAAACCTGTATAGCATGCTTTAATCAACACATATATCACAAAACAGATGAGGCACACACACACATAACACATATCTCATAAAGAAATAAGCAGATCTATAAGATAGAAGAGAGTGAATACTCATTCACACATAACACAACCAAATATATACACATAGCACGTATTTTTATATAAAATACTTCGTATTATTGTATTAGAAGAAATAACTACACACTCACTTGATCAGAAGATGATCGGACAGCACTACGGCTTATAGAAGTAGTAATCCACAGCAGATCTGGAAGATCTTCTCGAAAATCGAACTTCTCGCGGGCAGAGCTTCGACTCGGGAACCGCACTTTTCGGGATCTTCAGGATCTCGGGACTTGCCTCGGGGCTAGAGTATGATACCGGGGCTTCGGGGTAGCTTCGGGGGTTTTTGCGCAGAGCTTCGACACGAAAACGAGAGGGAATTGGCAAAAATACCCGGAACCCTCGCATCCTATTTATAGGAGGCTGGAGCCTCGGAGTACGCGGGGCGTACTGCCCAAAACGTCATTGCTTACGTATCCGAAGTGCTCGAGTGCGAGTGTCGACATCCCTCGGAGTACGCTGGGCGTACTCGAGTACGCGGGGCGTACCTCGGATCAGATCGGTGACTCCTTCGGATAATGCTTCCGAATTTTGAATTAAAAATAAATACAAAATGATTAATAAACTTCGGAAATTCATAACTTCTTCATACGAACTCCGTTTTCGACGTTCTTTATATCCACACGAAGGTGAGACTACGCTCTACAACTTTCGTTTAGACTCCGTCGGCTAATTTCGACTTTATTTTTATTATTTATTTTTAATAGGCCACGACAGAAAAACTTCGTTATAAATTCATAACTTCTTCGTTTGACGTCCGTTCTCGCCTAACTTTTTATCGTTTCAATACCAACAATGAGATCTTCGATTCTCATTTAGATTGCTTCGGCTAACAACCGCTCGATCTCAAATCGAGTAAAACAGGCTGTATATCGCTAAGCCGGAACTTCAATAAATCATAACTTCCTCATACGAAGTCAGATTTGGGCGTTCTATATATATATTCGGAAACCTCGATTCAACTACTACAACAGTAACCAAATATATTAAGTTTATTTTACACTTAAATTTTGACGCTTATTTTTATTCTTAATTAATCAAACCACATAATTAAGCAATTAAGCACAAAACACATAATACTCAAATAATACATTATTATTATCTCACGACGGGTTACAAAGGTTAACCTAGACTATTATATTGCTAAAAGTGGCAAGCCCGAAACACAGGCGTTACAATTCTCTCCACCTTAGAATGATTCCGTCCCCGGAATCACACATCAACAAACAAATGCGGATAGCGACTCAACATGTCACTCTCCGTCTCCCAGGTGAGATTCGGCCCATTCGTGTGTTTCCATCGGACAAGCACTAACCCAACCATTTTGCGTCGCAACTTCTTAGTCTTTCGGTCAACAATTGCCTCTGGTTCTTCAATCAACCTTTTGTTCTCATCAATTCTCAATTCAGAAATTGGAATTATATCGGGAACTTCTCCCGTGAACTTCCTCAAATAACACACATGAAAAGTGTTGTGAATTCCATTCAGCTCTTCGGGTAATTCGAGCTTGTAAGCTTGGTTCCCAATCCTCTGAAGGACTTTAAACGGTCCAATAAACCTTGGACTCAACTTTCCCCTTTTACCAAATCTTATAAGTCCCTTCCACGGCGAGACTTTAAGCAAAACCGAATCTCCAACCTCAAAAGTCATCGGTCTTCGCTTCTTGTCAGCATAGCTCTTTTGACGATCTTGAGCTGCTAACATTCTTTCCCTAATTATTTTCAACTTTTCAGCAGT
Organism: Lactuca serriola; assembly: GCF_051521515.1. NCBI lineage: Eukaryota > Viridiplantae > Streptophyta > Magnoliopsida > Asterales > Asteraceae > Lactuca > Lactuca serriola. Next base: position 75,721,507 of record NC_136414.1, read on the forward strand.
TTGATGAACCATCTCCGGTCCCATAAACTGCTTTTCCCCAGCCTCAAGCCAACAAGACGGCGTACGACACTTCTGTCCATACAAAGCTTGATAAGGTGCCATCTTAATGCTCGAGTGAAAACTATTATTATAGGAAAATTCTACCAACGGTAAATGTTCATCCCAATTACCTAGGAATTCCAAGGTACATGCTCTCAGCATATCTTCAAGTGTTTGTATTGTTCTTTCACTCTGACCATCAGTCTGCGGATGGTAAGCTGTGCTTAAACATAACTTGGTACCCATTTCCTCTTGTAGACTTTTCCAAAACCTTGAGGTGAAACGGCTATCACGATCCGATACAATCGTTAACGGAACACCGTGAAGCCTTACAATTTCCCTTACGTAAGAATTCGCAAGCTTCTCCATAGACCATTTCTCCCTGGCCGCTATGAAATGCGCACTTTTAGTGAATCGATCAACGACCACCCAAATCATGTCGTGACCATTCTTTGTTCTGGGCAGTTTAGTGACAAAATCCATAGCAATGTCTTCCCACTTACCCATAGGCACAGGCAATGGTTCTAAACTCCCGTAAGGTTTCTGATGTTGTGTCTTGACTCTCGCACAAGTCACACACTCGGCCACATACTTTGCAACATCAAGCTTCATCGTCGGCCACCAGTAGTAGGGTTTCAGGTCCCTATACATTTTAGTGCTACCCGGATGAATTGAGTACATGGTTTTGTGAGCTTCTTCCATCAGAAGATCCCTAATTCCTCCTGACTTAGGTACCCAAATACGATCTTGGAATACCTTCAGTCCATGACCATTAGTACCAAACACCAACGTTTTACCCAAACGTTCCTCCTTTCGGTCATTTTTCTCAGAAGCTTCCTCTTGAGCTTTCTTTATACTTTCCACAATAGTCGAGACAACTTCAATTCTCAACGCTCTTGGCCTCTTCCTTTCAAGATTGACTTTCCGACTGAGAGCATCAGCAACAACATTAGCTTTACCGGGGTGGTAAAGTATCTCGCAGTCATAGTCTTTAAGTAATTCTAGCCAGCGTCGTTGCCTCATATTCAATTCTTTCTGATTAAAGAGGTATTGGAGACTCTTATGATCAGTGAAAAGTTTGCACTTCGTGCCATAAAGGTAATGCCTCCATATTTTCAGAGCGAAAACTACCGCTGCCAACTCCAAATCATGAGTAGGGTAATTCTTTTCATGCTCTTTCAGCTGTCGAGACGCATATGCTATCACCTTTTCTCTTTGGGTCAAAACACAACCCAATCCAACACCAGACGCATCGCTATAAACAGCGAAGTCTTCAACTCCATCGGGTAGAGAAAGTATCGGTGCCTCGCATAGCTTCTTCTTTAACTTCTCGAATGCTTCTTTATGCTTCTCACTCCAAGCATAAGTAGCTCCTTTGTGGGTCAAAGCTGTCAATGGAGTAGCAATCGAAGAAAAGCCTTGGATAAACCTACGGTAATATCCGGCTAATCCCAAAAAGCTTCGAATCTCCGTGGGACTTTTCGGTTGTTCCCACTTCGTCACAGCTTCAATCTTCGCTGGATCAACCATTATCCCTTCTTGGTTGACCACGTGACCCAAGAATTGGACCTCACGAATCCAAAAATCACATTTGGAGAACTTCGCATAAAGCTTCTCCTTCTTCAAAACTTCTAACACTTCTCGCAAGTGTCTGCCATGCTCCTCCTGGCTTTTCGAGTAAATCAGAATGTCGTCTATGAACACTATCACGGATTTATCAAGGAACGGGTTACAAACCCTATTCATCAAATCCATGAACGCTGCTGGAGCATTGGTTAGTCCAAACGACATAACCAAGAACTCGTAGTGTCCATATCTAGTTCTGAATGCAGTCTTCTCGATATCTTGCTCTCTTACTTTCAGCTGATGATATCCTGACCTAAGATCGATCTTCGAGAAATAGCTCGAACCTTGCAATTGATCAAACAGGTCATCAATCCTCGGCAACGGATATCTATTCTTTATTGTTGCCTTGTTCAGCTCTCTGTAATCGATGCACATTCTCATACTTCCATCTTTCTTCTTTACAAATAACACCGGAGCTCCCCAGGGCGATGAACTAGGTCGAATGAAACCTTTGTCCAACAACTCCTGAAGTTGCATCATTAACTCCTTCATCTCCGTCGGTGCTAATCGATAAGGTGCTTTTGCTATTGGCGTGGTTCCTGGTAACAAGTCTATTCTGAACTCCACTTGTCTATCAGGTGGTAATCCAGGAAGATCTTCGGGAAATACTTCCGGATAATCACACACCACTGGAATACTCTGCATCACCTTCTTTTCTTTCTTAGCATCAATCACAAATGCTAAATATGATGTACATCCCTTGGTCAAACACTTTCTGGCTTTCATTAGAGAAATGATTCCAGAATTCACTCTGCGTTTGTCCCCATACACCATAAACGAATCTTTTCCAGGCGGGTTTACTTTAACTATCTTTTTCTTGCACAAAATTTCGGCATCATTGGCGCTAAGCCAATCCATTCCCAACACGATGTCGAAACCATTTAGTTCGATAGGCAATAATTCCTCGAGAAACTTATTCCCATTAAGGTCGATCAAGACGTTTTTCATACGATGGCTAACAGGTACAAACTTGCCACTAGCTACTTCGACTAATAAAGCATTATCTAGTCTATCAATAGGCAAAGCTAGTTTTCTACCAAACTCATGCGAAATAAAGGAGTAGTTGGCTCCAGAATCAAACAATATATGAGCAGGTAATTCGTTTACGAGAAAGGTACCTGAAGCGACATCAGCTTCATCTTTCGCAGCCTCAAGTGTCATCTGGAAGGCTCTTGCCTTCGGCTTTGGTGGAATGTTGGGCCTAGCTGCCTCCTTCTTCTTCGGACAGTCTTTCAAAATATGCCCCTCTTCATTACACCCAAAACACATCCTTTTGTTGTTCGGACATTCATTGGCAAAATGTCCAACCTTTCCACACTTGTAGCAGGTTACATCCTCGCTACATTTCCCAAAGTGCTTTTTCCTACACTTATCACACCACTTCGCTTCGCCTCCTTTTCCTCCAAACTTTTTCGAATCAGATTTCGAAAATTTACTCTTCTTACTGGAACCAGATGTTCCTTCAAACTTCCTTTTCTCACCAACCTCAACCTTGTCGGTGGTTCTTCCCTTTATCATGTTCTCCACAGACTTGGCAGCCCAGATAGCTGCCTCTAGAGTAAGTGCCTGACGTACTGGCACCTCGTACTCCCATGGAAGTCCCTTCGCATACCGATCCACCTTTGTCAGCTCGTCTGGAACGATACGCAAGGCAAACTCCATCTTATCGGTGAAGTTATTGGTGTACTCATCAACTGACATGCTACCTTTCGTCAATGTCAAAAACTTATTCTCCAACTCCAACAGATTTTGAGCCGAGCAGAACTTGCGCTTAAACTGCACCAAGAACTCTGCCCATGACAATTGCAGTGGCTCATTAGGGCTTAAGGTCTTCCCTAGAGTGTTCCACCAACGAACGGCTCCACCTCGGAATTGTCGCACGGCATAGATAGTCTGCAACTTGCCTCTACAGCCACATGTCATAAAGGCTAACTCCATTTCGGAGATCCAATCCATAACCCCAATCGGATCCTCCTTTCCATTGAAGGTCGATGGTTTACAAGTCAAAAAGTCCTTGTACTTGCATCCCATTCCATCATTCCTTCCATCATGGTTATCTTGCCTAACTATCGGTGGGTTGGCTGGACCAACAGACCCACTGAAGTTTCCACCTTCCGAGTGCCCTTCATTCAGTTCAGGCTCTTCCACACGAATCGACAGTTCTTCACGATTTTGTTGAAGCAACCGTCTAGTTTCATCCATCTGACGATCCAACATCGTCTGAATCATCAATTGCACACCAGCCATGGTTATTGGCTCAGGTGCTGCTGCTACGACAGGTATTGGCTCAATCACTGGTGGTTGATTCCTGTTTTCGTCAGCATTTCCAACTCCACTTCTTGTTCTCACCATTTTGATCTACACCGAATAAGGTGAAATTAGATCCTCAATCATGATAGATATTCAAATCATCCTTATCACTCCGAAACGTTTACATGCTAGTTCTAATATCGTAGACGTACGCTTAGAATCCTACACACATAAGGTTTCTAGATCCGGTCGGCAACAGACCATAGATCCGAACAAATAATATCATATATGGCAACATATAACATTTAGCACATAAAGCATTTTAGGCAACTTTCCTAAAATAAACTAGTGCTCGTGTCTAAATCACAACAGACACACATCTCAAAACTTCACTTAGCATTCTAAGTTTAAGTCTAGAAATCCTACAAATTCGTAGTTCGCTTAAACTAATGCTCTGATACCAACTGTGACATCCCCAAAATCTCGGCCAGAAAAGACCGATTTTCATTTATGCTTTTAAATATTTTCAGAGTAAATCCTTTTGATTTGAAAGAATTGCGGAATTTGTTCCCAAAAACAAAACATGATAAAACATTGTTTACCGAAGCATTTCATAAAAGAAATGTATTTTCATTATAATCAAAACTCGGGGTGTCATGTTCCGATACAGACCAATAAGCATAAACGAATACATTACAAGTCATATAACAAATATAAACATATGCAGACTTGTAAACAAAACAACTTGATGGTTCATCCATCTCATGCCCTTCCGCCACTACCTGTAATACAATTTAAAACTGAGTGGGTCAGGCTTGGGAGCCTGGTGAGCATATAGGGTTTTCAACCCACAATAAATATCATATTTAATTTTCACCAACCAACAATAACCCAATTACCCATTCCCGTTATTCTCACTTTAATGTCCCTAAAACAACTAACATAAGGGACCTAGTCTAAGAATATTTCATCGGGGTGACAACACATGCTTCGGGGGTACCTCAGCAATATAAGTCAAATAAGGCAACCATGAGGGGGATGGAGTACAGCGAATGAACACCCAAGTTCATTAACACCTACAGGTGGCGAACCTGCTAATGTTTCCACAAGACTGTCTAGAATAGCCAGTGGTCGTCATCTAAACTCCGCTAGATGACTCAATCAAACAACAACGAGGCCTCTCATCTGTTTATTACACACCAACTGTCTACCCATGTTCTACCCAACATATTAGTAGATAAAAATATACATTTGTATACATAGTTTAAAGAAAACCTGTATAGCATGCTTTAATCAACACATATATCACAAAACAGATGAGGCACACACACACATAACACATATCTCATAAAGAAATAAGCAGATCTATAAGATAGAAGAGAGTGAATACTCATTCACACATAACACAACCAAATATATACACATAGCACGTATTTTTATATAAAATACTTCGTATTATTGTATTAGAAGAAATAACTACACACTCACTTGATCAGAAGATGATCGGACAGCACTACGGCTTATAGAAGTAGTAATCCACAGCAGATCTGGAAGATCTTCTCGAAAATCGAACTTCTCGCGGGCAGAGCTTCGACTCGGGAACCGCCCTTTTCGGGATCTTCAGGATCTCGGGACTTGCCTCGGGGCTAGAGTATGATACCGGGGCTTCGGGGTAGCTTCGGGGGTTTTTGCGCAGAGCTTCGACACGAAAACGAGAGGGAATTGGCAAAAATACCCGGAACCCTCGCATCCTATTTATAGGAGGCTGGAGCCTCGGAGTACGCGGGGCGTACTGCGTTACGCGGGGCGTACTGCCCAAAACGTCATTGCTTACGTATCCGAAGTGCTCGAGTGCGAGTGTCGACATCCCTCGGAGTACGCTGGGCGTACTCGAGTACGCGGGGCGTACCTCGGATCAGATCGGTGACTCCTTCGGATAATGCTTCCGAATTTTGAATTAAAAATAAATACAAAATGATTAATAAACTTCGGAAATTCATAACTTCTTCATACGAACTCCGTTTTCGACGTTCTTTATATCCACGCGAAGGTGAGACTACGCTCTACAACTTTCGTTTAGACTCCGTCGGCTAATTTCGAATTTATTTTTATTATTTATTTTTAATAGGCCGCGACAGAAAAACTTCGTTATAAATTCATAACTTCTTCGTTTGACGTCCGTTCTCGCCTAACTTTTTATCGTTTCAATACCAACAATGAGATCTTCGATTCTCATTTAGATTGCTTCGGCTAACAACCGCTCGATCTCAAATCGAGTAAAACAGGCTGTATATCGCTAAGCCGGAACTTCAATAAATCATAACTTCCTCATACGAAGTCAGATTTGGGCGTTCTATATATATATTCGGAAACCTCGATTCAACTACTACAACAGTAACCAAATATATTAAGTTTATTTTACACTTAAATTTTGACGCTTATTTTTATTCTTAATTAATCAAACCACATAATTAAGCAATTAAGCACAAAACACATAATACTCAAATAATACATTATTATTATCTCACGACGGGTTACAAAGGTTAACCTAGACTATTATATTGCTAAAAGTGGCAAGCCCGAAACACAGGCGTTACATATGTTGATGTGTTTATGGAATTAGGGTTTGTGGAACCCTTTTGTGATTAGATTGAATGCTACCCTAGTTCCCCAAACGATTGTGACCCTGTATTAGGACCTTAGAGGTCCAGAAGGTCCCATGCTTGTGTATTTCGGGACAATACTTATCTCAGGAAGCAGTTTGATCGACTGCATGGCATGGACTCGACGAGTCTGATGAACAGACTCGGCGAGTAGCTTGAAGAATAACTGGGACTCGTCGAGTTGTTCTTCAGACTCGGCGAGTTGAGTCGGGGTGGCCCCGCGATTCTTCCAGGAGGAACTCGTCGAGTAAAAAGGGGATACTCGACGTGTAGAAAGGGAATCTCAAGGAATCGGTGAGTCAAGGGCAAGTGGACTCAGAGTCGTTGGACTCAGCGAGTCTTGGGGTGACTCGGCGAGTTAGGTCGCGGGTTAAGTGAAGTCCTGAGTATGGGGACTCGGCGAGTCATAGGGCTGACTCGGCGAGTAGGGTCAGTCAGGGGTTGACTTTGACCTTGTTTGACCAAGGATTTACCAGTGGTTCCAGGGGGATTTTGGTAATTGTTGTTATTGTTTGAGTTCAGTGCATTGGTGACTGTCCAGAGACGGAGATCGTATCAGTGATCGGAGCAACTTGAGCTATCTGTTCAGTCGGCAGTTTCGAGGTGAGTTATCCTCACTATATCGCTAGGGTTTATGGCACCAATGCCAACCCTTTTATCGGATGGAAATCCGGGTAGTTGTCATTATATGTTATGGGCCGGAAGGCATTATATGTTATGGGCCGGAAGGCATTACTATGTGGACCGAAAGGTCATGGCCTGGAAAGGCGTATGTATGCTTTTAGTATGTTGACTGATTCATAGAGTAATGTTATGATAGTGACCGGCTAGACCGGTATCTTGTTAGAGTAATGCTATGATATGTGATCTGTTGATCGATTGTTGTCTATGAACTGCTATATGATTGTTTGTTATTTTATATATGCATTTTATGCTTATGGGCCGGAAGGCAATATGTTATGGGCCGGAAGGCGATTATGTTGTGTGATGGACCGGAAGGTCGGCGTGGGTAGGACCGGAAGGTTTACCCAGCAGGGACGGAAGTCCCCTGAGACACATGGACCGGAAGGTCAGGGCCTGGAAAGGCGTATATGTGATTGGTATTCTGGGGGTATCTCACTAAGCTTTCGGGCTTACAGTTGTGGTTTTATGTTTCAGGTTCTCAAGAGTCTGTGACAAGGCAAAGGCGTGATCGTACCGTTCCTCGTGTTGGTGTTTTATGAATTGAACCTGGGAAATACTCTGTTAAAATAATGTATTGAAAACCTTTTTGTAACAACATTATTAAAATGAATGGCTTTTGAAAAGTTTTAATTGTTTTGAAATTTTGGGCGTTACACTGGAGGTGTCAGAAGACTGGCCACGTCGTGGAACTGCTTGCCAGGTCGTGGTATCTGACAGTTTTGGGGTTTCGCGCCCCGAACTTCTGAAATTCATAACTTTCGCATACGAACTCCGTTTTTGACGTTCTTTATATCGACGCGTAGGTGAGATTATGCTCTATAACTCTAGTTTAGACTCCATTGGATAATTTTGACTTTATTTTTAATATATTATAAATATATTACTTATATATTATCTTTAGTAGGTCGGGACAGGAAAACTCTGTTATAAACTCATAACTCCTTCGTCTGACGTCCGTTTTTGTCTGTCTTTCTGTCATTGCACTATTATCGAAGACATATTCAACTATCGTTTAGATAACTAAGGATAGATATCTGTCTACCTTAAATTCACTATTTACGTCGCGCTGGGTCGTGCCGGTTCTGTCGCTAAACTTCGACAGGTCATAACTTCTTCATTATAACTCGGATTTTGGTGTTCTTTATATGTACAGAATCCTTGTAACATATACTATAACTTAGTTAAGATTAATCCTTCTAAATAATCTTCCATCAAAAAATCATTTTTGATGCTTATCGTCTCTAAATTGACTAGCCTTGATCTACGGGCGTTACATAAATACAATGAAATTAATAATGTAACTAAATGCTTTTTCATAAATTCCCAATCTTAGTTACCTTAGGAAAAATGTGAAATTAATGCTAATCCATGAAATTGCACATTTCACTTTTTATAAGTCGTTAGTGGAGCGTGTGTGGTTTACCGGCACCCTAATATGGACTAATAAAGGGTGGCAATGGGTGTCTCATAAATTATAATAGATTGATGGAGCGTGTGTGGCTAACTGACCCATTGCTTAGATGATAAATGACATCGAGAGTACGAAGCTAATTTGCATGGTTATTTACATCTTGTTTGTGATCTTTGGTATCCCAGTCACAAATTAAAGAGCATAATCGAGATTAAACATGCCATTTAATATGTCAGTGAATCTCAAAAGATCTAGGAATTTCATTTAAAACCTAATTCGTTTAAAATTTCATTTTCGTGGTGAAATTGGTAAATCGTCATTTACCTACCTTCATATTTATTTCACAAATAGATTACGACATCCATTTTGTATGTTGTGAAAATATCTAGTTGGATACTAGCCTTATTATTTCATTTGGGTGTTATATTGAGGAATCTTCTTATTTAACTGAAACTCGTCCTTCTTTATTTTCAGATGTCAACTCCCAACGATGCTTTTGGTTCCTCCTCAAACAACTTCCCGCTCTTGAACATCTGTTCGAAGGTTACTTTTGATGGCACCAATTATAATGATTGGATGTGCAACATCAAAATGGCTCTATGCTTCGAGGACAAAGAGTATGTGCTCGAGAAGGAACTCCTTGAGATTGATGAAACTATAGCTACTCCTGAAGAACAAGCTTAGTATAGGAGACACTAAAATGATGCTACCAAAGTGGCATGCATCATGGTGGCTACTATGACTCTTGATCTTCAAAGGTTCTATGAGAACTACTGGCCATACAAGATGAAAAAGGACTTAGTGGAAAAGTACCACCAATGACCTCATCAGGAAAAGTATGAGATAGTAAAGTCCCTCATCACCAGCAATTGAAAGATGGAGAGTCTGCCAGTAGCCACTTGCAAAGAATGAAAAGATATGTGGAACTCCTGGTGAAGCTAAATGTGAACTTCGGTGAGGAATTGGCTATTGATATAGTCTTGTACTCATTGCCCAGTTTTTATGATCAGTTCATCATGGCTTATCATTTGAACAACCAAGACACCACATTGGCTCAACTTTAGAACATACTACGAACCGCCAAGAGTGGAATGAAGAGAAAATGTGTTGCTTCCACTTCTACTGCTACTAATCATCTCTTAGATATTGGGCAAGGAAAGGGAAGAAAAGGAAAGCTCCTGCTAAGCAAAATTGGAAGGGAATGTCCCAAGTTGGGTCCTCAAGTAATGGATCCAAAGGAAAGACCAATTTTGATGCTCCTCCCGCCTCTGATCCTAAGGAGGCTACTTGCTTTTATTGCCATGAGAAAGGGCATTAGAAAAGAAGCTGCCCCAAATACTTGCAAGACACAAAGGATGGAAAGTTGAAGCCAACCTCAGTAGGTATTTACACTATCTTATCTAAAAATTCATCATTTTCTTATTCTTGGCTCCTTGATGTAGGATGTGGTTTTCACATTTTTTCTGATTTGTAAGGGCTAAAAATAAGTGAGGATGTGGAGCATGGGTAGATGAACCTGGTCATGGGCAATAGGAGATCGTCACCTATTACCAATATTGGTGTTTATTCAGTAGTGCTTAGTAATGGATTATGTTTAGATTTTACCAATTGTTACTACTCGTCAGAGATGACAAGATACATTATTTCATTTCATGCTGTATATAGACAAGGTTTTAGATATTCATTTGATCATGAGAATGGATCTATTTACGCTTATAATAATGCTGTATTTTTTTAAGTTTTACCTAGTGATGGCGTGTATAAAAATGTGATGGTTGTAGATAATTTAGGTAATAGTGTTGGTTTAGACAAAGCATGCTTGTGGAATTGTCATCTTGGACATGTCAACAAGAAACGCATTGCCCAACTCCAAAAGGATGGAGTGTTGGAATCGTATGACTTAAGGTCAGATGATACATGCGAGTCTTGTTGACTTGGAAAAATGACTAAATCACCTTGCATCAGTTCTTGTGAAAGAGGTGAAGGATTGGTGGATCTCATACACACAGATGTGTGTGGGCCCTTCAGATCCACCACAAGGGATGCAAATCGATTCTATGTGACTTTTACTGATGATTATAACAAATATGGATATATCTACTTAATGAAGCAGCAGTCAGAAACCTTTGAAAAGTTCAATGAGTTTAAACAAGAAGTACAGAATCATATGGACTGGAAGATCAAGTCGCTCAGATCTGATAGAGGTGGTGAGTATCTTAGTATTGAGTTCCACGACTACCTCAAAGAATGTGGAATAGTTTCACAATTGACACATCCTAGAACACCACAACTCAATGGTGTGGCTGAGAGGCATAATCGAACCTTGTTGGACATGGTTCATTCCATGATGAATCGAGTATCACTTCAAATCTCATTCTTAATCTTTTCTAAACAAAGAAGGTTGCCAAAACACCTCACGAGATGTGGACATGTAAGGTTCCCTCGTTGGCACATATCAAGGTTTGGGATTGTGAAGCTTTCATTAGACTAGAGACTCACAAAAAGCTTGAACCTCGATGTGAGATATGTATTTTCATCAACTACCCACATAAGCCCTTTTGGATATTTGTTCTACAAACCTACTGAAAATGTGGTTTTCGTAGCACGAAGGGGATTCTTTCGCGAGAAAGAGCTCATATCAAAAGAGGATAGTGAGAATACAATTGATCTTGATGAAATTCAAGAGCTAAACGACGAAGGAACCTATAAACCTGTTCTGGCTCAACCCAAGGAAGAAATTCTAGTTAGACCAGTTGACAACTAATTACCTCTTAGACGTTATAGTAGAATTAGAATGCCACCTGAGTTTTATTCTTTCCATATTACTACAGATGGTGATACGCTTATCAGTGATAGTACACTGGTATATTTGGATGAACCTTCTAACTACAAGGAAGCTATGGCGAGCCCTGAGTCTATTAGATGGAAAGAGCCAATGGACAACGAGATCAAGTCCATGTATGACAATCAAGTTTGGAATTTGGTTGACAATGTACCAGGTCATAAGATAGTTGGGGGCAAATGAATCTTCAAGAACAAGACCAACATGGATGGAAAGGTGCAGACTTCCAAGGCTCGACTGGTTGTGAGGGTTTTACTCAAAACCGAAGGGTTGACTATTATGAGACCTTCTCACTAGTAGCTAAGATTAAATCTATTAGGGTAATGTTGGTTATAGCTGTGTTTCATGACTATGATATTTAGCAGATGGAGGTCAAAACTGCTTTCCTTAATGGGAAGTTGGCTGAGGATGTTTACATGAATTAGCCAGAGGGTTTTGTGGATGCTAAGTACCCCAATAGAGTGTGTAAGCTTGATAAATCGATCTATGGATTGAAACAAGCTTCTCGCAGATGGAATCTTTGCTTTGACGAAAAGTTAAAGAGTTTGGCTTCTCTAGAAGTGAGGATGAAACTTGTGCATATGTCAAAGCTAGTGGGAGTATAGTAACCTTCCTGGTGTTCAATGTTGATGGAATAATCCTTATAGGAAACGACATTCTAACTTTGCAAGAAGTTAAGTCTTGGCTTGGAAAGTGTTTCACTATGAAGGATCTGGGAGAGGCTTCCTATATCCTAGGAATAAGGATTTTGAGAAATAGGAGGAAAAGACTAAATGGAATTAGTTAAAGCACACATTTGGATAAAGTGTTAAAACATTTTAGCATGGAGAATTCAAAGAAAAGAGAGTTGCCTATCTAGAGCAATACCAATGTGAGTAAGAGTCAAAGTCCGAGTACTGATGCTGAGATAACAGAAATGAGTCGAGTTCCATATGCTTCCGCCGTTGGATCGATCATGTGTGCTATGACGTGTACTCACCCTGATGTGGTTTTTGCTTTGACCATGGTTAGTTGATATCAGGGAAATCTGGGGTAAAGATCATTGGGTAGCAGTTAAGAATATTCTTAAGTATCTGCGAAGAACTATGGACTAGGTCCTTAGGCATGGTGGCAGTGATGACTTGAGAGTAACTAGGTATAATGACATTAGTTTTCAGACAGATATATACAACTTTTGTTCTCAGTCTGGCTGGGTGTTTACCGTTAATGGAGGAGTAGTAACTTGGAAAAGTTCAAAACAGGAAACCGTGGTTGATTCTACTTGTGAATCAGAGTATATAGCCGCAAGCGAAGCATCAAAGGAGGCTATATGGTTGAAGAACTTCATCGGAGATCTTGGAGTTATGCCACCATAAAGGAACTAATGGAGATTTTATGTGATAATGATGGAGCGGTTGCCTTAACCAAGGAACCAAGAGATCATGGCAGATCTAGACATATCAACAAAAAATACCACTTTATCAGACATCGAGTAGAAGAAGGAAACCTCTTCATGAAGAGGGTATTATAAGAAGAAAATCCTGCAGATCCCCTCACAAAGGGTCGGAGTAGGGTTAACCACGTTCAACATTCAAGGAGCATTGGTCTAAAGGATGGTATTAGTTTTAATAGTTAGATAGATATTTAGAAACTTGTAACAAATAAATGTAATTGACATTTGATGAATAAATAATGGAGATTTATTTATGAGTATTGGTTTCTATCTTTTGTCAATTGTTTATTATTATGTTTCATTTTGCATGTTTTACTTCTTGAACAATTAGATTATTCAAATATCCATAGCCGTTCATACTTTTGGACGTAAGTAGTGAATCAAGACTGTCATGAATTTAACTGTAGATTGTCTAAGGGTTTAGAAATTGCAAAGGTTTGATGCAGTATTCATAAGTACTTTTGAAATGGAGAATTTAAGTATTGGATTAACCCACGCTCAGAGAATTATTTCATGGAATTTACAACGAGTAATTCTGAGACGATAATACCTTATAATCTGGAAACCGAGATATATGAGTTGTTGGTTACAAGTTGGTTGTACATTGATGATACGAAACGCGTTAGTAACTTGATGTTATAAAACATATTATTATGTGTGGTTGATGAGTAAATAGTGCAAGAATATAAGCCAAAGGTTATATGTTCCTTTTTCTGTAATGGGATTATAGTTTCGGGCCTTGCCAGGACAAAATTGATGTGTTCAATTAATAGTTCTTTGTAATTTCAAATCAAAAATCGGGAAACAACGGATTATACAAAGAGATTGAATTAGTTCCATGTCTTTTGTCCACATGATATCTTGCAGAACGGAGGATTATATGATCACTTATCTTAGGACACATTACTGACTACGTCAGAGTTAGACAGTGGCTTTGAGAGCTACAACTCGCTAATCAATTTTCGAAGTTATATTAGGAACTATAGTTATTAGACTTATCCAAGTGGGAGACTGTTGGATTAGGTGTCTAAGCCCATAACTATAATTGGTATATACTTGAATTGATAGTAGCATAGTCCTTTTGGGTTGCCTTCATACTAGCAACTAAATATGATGATTAATTAAGAATGAGGAAGAATTTATTAATTTGTTTAATAAATTGAAATGAGTGATTTATTAATGTATTATGTAAATAATATATTAATTAGATATCAAATTATTTAATTAATAGTTAATCATAAATTAACTGGAATTAATTTTTGGATTAATTGAATTAATTAAAAATATAGGGGCTATTTGGTAATTTATTGATAGTTGAGGAAAGAAGCTCTAGAACCCTGCTAAAGAGGCTTGGAATACATCCTCAGGAGAAGCTCTAGAATTTTTATCCAATGGCTTAAGATGGAAGGTTTGAGGCTTGGTTGGTCCTTAAGCAAAGCAATTAGGGTTTTTTATTCTTAACCCTAGCTTTGGCTCGAAGTCACCTCATTATATAAAGACCCATACCCTTATGAATTTTGGTCACTAGAGAGTTGTAGCCAAATTTTGAAGCATCTTCCTCCATCTCACGTCTCATCCTCTTGCTAAGTGTGTTTGGGATTCGTTAGAGGTATTACACTTATGATACTTGCTCTCAAGCTTCAACATCTACAAGGTCTTGGATTGTTATTACTACAGAACAATCAGAGGTATGTATTTTAATCCTTATTATTTGATTTTCGATTATTATATATAGATCTAGGGTTTGCATGTTGTTGTTCATATGGTATGTTCAATTAGAGAAGACATAGATCTTATTAGGGTTGCATGCACACATATGATTATATGTTTATGCTAAACCCATCAGAAACGAGCCAGAAACTCATATATGCGATCGTATTTATCACTTCTGCGATCACATAAATGCGTCAAAGTTTTCCAGGGTCGGAATAAGTCATCTGGAAGTCATCTGAAGAAAAAAGTAAAAACTGCGATCACATATACCCTTTCTGCGGTCACATTTATTTGACGTAGCTCCCAAAACTTTAAAAACAACATCATACTTCATTTAAGGGCAATTCTAGAAAAAATGATGATTTCTGCGGTCGCATATCTTAAATCTTGGTTCACATTTTTTGTTTACTTTCTCCAGAGGCTTCTGTTTTGCGTCTAAATATGGCCCTCATAATCAGATACAAAGGTTGAACGGTTCCAGACGCTGGAAAACACTTCTAAACACGATTTTTGATACCTTTCAGCGTTCAAAAGATCTGAAGGCTGTAAATCATCTCATACACTTAGTTTAGAAGATTATTCAGTCCGTTTTTCTTTTTACTAGTTTAGATTCATTTTTAACCATGTCTGTGTAAAACCCTAGTTTTCAATTCTACATTAGACTAGTTCTATTTAGGTGATTAGTTATCAAATCTAGTTTTCTTTTCGGTTTTCTATCTAGATTTTTTTAGTTCTGAGCTTAATGAACATTTGATTTTTATTCTTGTTAGTCTGATCACCTAGCGAGGGGTTTTATCATTCCAGTTAATCGGTTAGTAGAATCTGTAATTGTTCTTGTCAACTTGTAATAAGTAACAAGTAGTAGATTGGTTTTGTGCTTGGGATTTAATGCTGGTACAAACTGAAAATCAATATTTTTATGATTTCCAGCTTACAAGAAGCATTGGGTATTGCTGAGAATTTTACACAGATCATAAAGCTGCTTTTCTGATTTAATTTAGAGTTTGTTTCATTAAATGGTAACAAGTTAGGTTAACTCAAAGAGCTTGTTTCAGTTAACTAATTAGGTAAAATAGATTATACTAGAGCTTGCTATTTTTTCTTAATACCAGCTTTAGATAGAACACATTCTGAATAACCAGATCTGAGCTTATTGCAAGATTAGGAAAGTCGCAACATAACTGAAATTGTTTTTATTGCTAATTCTTTTAAATTTATTTTCACTACAGTTTTTAGCTTTTAGTTTAATTCAAAAAACCTCTTTATATATTTTCTGTTTATTGCCTAGAATGTGCTTGATGCAAAAAAGGCATTGATCTTTAGGTTATGTACCTGACGATGCAACCCTGCTTCCATGTGATATTTTTTATGCAACCGGTAGGGAAGTTTTATTTTCTTAATACGCCCATGACAACAGGTTAACAAATTGGTGCTGTTGTTGGGGACAAGGTGCTTCTAATAGTTTTATGCCTATAAATTTTCGTACGGGTACACCATTAGCTTTTGATCCAGAAATTGAAAGAACTGCAAGGAAGCTGTAGATAGAAGCAGCAAGGAGAAAAAAATAAGTTGGTTTCTTTGGTTCATCCTGTCTAGTACCTATAGAAATTACCACACCACAAGCCAATCCCTTATGGAACGAACTAGACCCAAGTCTTTCGTTATTTCAGAAAGTACTCCCATCTTCATTATCTGATAGCTCCTTTAAAACATATTCCCTACCATCCTCAGTTAAATTCGAGAAAACAGACTCTTCTGAAACCCAATCTGAAAAATCTGAAATCCATGAACCTTCCCAATCTAAAAAATATGTCATGAGTGACGCAGGAGAAGAAGCAGAAAACACACTCAGAGAGTGGACCACCCAAGAAGTTAATCACCAACCTCTTTGTATAACTTTTACAGAAGCCTAGAGCTTTGAACTCAAATCTAGGCTGATACATCTTCTTCCCATATTACGTGGTCTAGAAAACGAAGACCCACATAAATTCCTCAAAGAATTTCATGTGGTTTATTCAGGAATGAAGCCACAAGTTGTCACTGAAGATCAAATAAAGTTAAGGGCATTCCCCTTTTCAGTTCAAGACTCAGCAGAGAGTGGTTGTACGAGCTCCTATCCGATTCCATCACCACTTGGACGAAACTCACAAATTAATTTTAGATAAGTATTTCCCAGAAATGTGAGTTTCCAGTCTCAGAAGAGAAATCCTTGGTATCAAACAAGGAAGATGAAAAGCTCTACATACTTACTGGGAGAGATTTTAAAAAGGTGTTGGTTCGGTGCCCACAACATGGGATCAGTGATTAATAGTTGTATAACTGCTTCTGTGAAGGTCTGAAACCCATGGAGCGACGTATGAAAAATGCTTCAAGTGATGGCTCCTTAAGCAATATGACAACAATAGAAATCCAGGAGCTCATTGAGAAGCTAGAAATAGTGTCAAAGAATTTTGGAAACAAAGATGAGTGGTACACTGATCAGCTACAAAAAGTCAAGGAAATCAACAATCATCATCTGGAAGCCCAAATATATAAACTAACAAAAACGGTTCTGTTCTTGATGAAGGAAAAACAGATGCAAAGAAACAATGTGTTATCTACCTGAAGACTGAACATCCAAAAAATATGTGTTCAATATTGCAAGAGGATGTTACTCCAATCAAAGACGTCGGAGGATACCAGAAACATAATATTTATAACCAACCTCCAAACTATTATCTGAGCAATAATTATCAGCCAAGACAACGATTTCAGCAATCGTTGGGCTTTCAGCAGAACTTTCAACAACAAAATTATCAGAGCCCAAATTTTCAGAATCAGTCTTCATCAGCAACCTAGTAGTTTCACTGTGGCCTTAGAAGATATTGTAAATAGTCTTGCTGGCCACGAGCACTCAAGCACTCCAGAACAAAACCAAAGCTAGTATCAAGAATCTGGATCAACAGGTGTCTCAACTTGCCACTTCTGTGGGTCGTCTAGAATCTCAGGGAGAGTTATCGAGGCACACTGATAACAATCTAAAGCAAAATGTGAGTGCTATTTCCTTGAGAAGTGGGAAAATTATGAAGGACCAAATAATTCTAAACCAGAAAAAGAAGCTGAAGAAGAATATGAAGAAGTTTTGGTTGAAGAAGAAACTGAAGAAGATAAAGGAACAAAAACTCCACAACTAGTGAAGTTGAATTTGATGGAGTATAAGCCCATACTACCCTTCGTATCACGACTTAGAAGCATGAAGGATGAGCGTGCGAACGAGAATATTATGGAAACCTTTCGTAAGGTGGAGGTAAATATCCCACTTCTAGAAATAATTAAACATGTCCTTCGTTATGCCAAGTTTTTGAAAAATCTATGCGTTTCTATGAAAAAAATGAAAATTAATGAAACTATCGAAGCTAGCAAAAATATTTCTTCTATTTTGCAAAACGGTTTACCTCCAAAGTGCAAGGATCCGATAATTTTCATGATTCTTTGTAAGTTGGGGAACCTTACTTTTTCAGGTGCCATGCTTGATTTAGGTGCATCGGTCATTGTCCTTCCCTTTTCAGGCTTTGAAAAATTAAAATTAGGAACTTTACAAAAGATAGGGACACTCATTCCGTTGGTAGATCACTGGATAATACACCCAAAAAGTGTATTGGAGGATGTTCTCGTCCAAGTGGGTGGGCTTATTTTTCCCACTAACTTTTATATTTTGGATATGGCTGATTATACGTATCAGATAAAAACTCAATTACTTTGGGAAGATCTTTTTCTGAAAACTGTTAAAAGAAAAATTGATTTTTTTGCTGGTACGCTTTCTATGGAATTTAACGGGGAAGTGGTGAGCTTTAAAATGAATGGTGATGCTAGTAGTGTTAATATTTCCGTTATTTTTCTGGGTACCAATAGTCCATTATCCGAGGGCTGTTGTGAGTTTTCTGATGCTTCCATGCAAGATTTATTTTTAGACAACAATTTATCTGATAATACATCCAAGAAGCTGAAACGAAATAAGCTTGGGGAGGTGACAAAAAAGTTGATTTCTACAGAAGAAACATCAGAGAAGGAGCTGACAGAAAAAGATAAGCTTGGGGAGGAAGAAAAACTGATTTTTTTTTTTTTGGAAAAATGATTAAAGAGAAAGTGATGATTTATGTTGAGAAAATTTCTGAAAAGAAAATTCAAAAAAATGAGACGACTTCTGGAAATAAGAAGATGAGAAAATGAAAGAAGTTTAAGAATATGAAAAACTTATCTGAAGAAAATATGAAGTCTTTCCAGTGTGCTGAACAAGTTCTAGATCCACAAATATTTCCATATCTGAAAGGATCTGGAGTGATAAGGAAGAGAGTTGAGCTTTAGAGAAGTCCCAACCACATCAGTTAGCAAATCTGGTTGGGCAAAGTTGAGCCAACAACTTTAAAAATGGGAAGCTTTCTGGGAGACAACCCGAAGAGTAGTTTTTAGTTTTTTTTACGCTTTCAATAAAGAGATGGTCGTCATTCCAAACAAGATCGAGGAAATTAGAGGATCTTCAGAGTTGCTGAAATTCAATTTTTTTGCTAACATCATCGTCAAAATCAGAAGTTCTACAAACTTATCAGGTACATTCATTCCTAGCTGCAACCGTTTGTTTTTATATGCTTTATTGAGTTGTTAATTCCTCTTTGAGCATTAAAGACAATGCATCATTTTAAGCTTAGGGATGGGGTTAGTGAAACTTTGCATTTTTGTTAAAAAATTTAAAATTTTTCAGTTTTTAAATTAAACTTTTCAAATTTTATTTTGCTTTTCGTAATTTATTTTCTGCATTTTATTTGCATATAAAAATTTGAAAAATCTTAAAAATATTTTCCTTTTTATTTTTCTGCATTGAAACTAGAAAAAAACACAAAAATATTTTATTTCTAGTTATTTTAGTTTTTTATTTTCTGCTAAAAAATTATGAAAAAAATAAATAAATAAACATTTTTACATGAGATGATGATATTATTTACATACGATAGCTCTGGTAAGATGAAGTGTGATAGAAACCGAAAATAACAGTCTCATTACAATCAATTTTAAGAATTATCTCTTCATATCAGAAAGTGCTTTAAATGTTTTCAAAATATAAACCAACATAAGAGTTGAATAATTTTTAAAATGGAGGTGCGGGATGGAAAAATGAATAGTGTTTTAGAAATAACTTCCTTAAATGCCTTATGAAGAACCTAGATTGAATAACCATTTTCTTTCCTTGAAGTACTAAACCCTATAGTTTTTGCGCCTTCTGAGGTTAGAAAGGAACTCTTGTTATATAGACACAATTTAGTATCATTTTTTGATGTACTGAAGATATGGTGGCTTTCAAAGTAAATTCGCGCCCAGTCAATATATATGTTAGAAATGGTACATCAAGAAACTTGAAGAAATCTAAAATTCAAAGTCAATTCTCATGTCAAGTTCAAATCAAAATCAAGAACCAAGAAAATTAAATTTGAACAGTTAATCAAGACAAATAAGATGTGTGGTATAATGAGATTGATCCCTTGATAGTGGAATCATAGGGTAAGCTTGGATTTCCTGTCCATAACGGAGCTTGTCGCATTTACTTAACAAATTTGGAAAAAAGGAGGGGTCGTTCAAGCTAAGTATTTATAAACAAATTTTAGTGAAATTATTTTTAAAAATACACTATGTTTACAAATTTAGTTCAACATAAAAATTATTTACTCAAGACTAGTTTGATTTATTACATATGAATTATGAATCTACAATAAAGGTATTGAGACTATTGTCTAGGTGGTGATTTCATTGGAGCTTCCTTGGTCTGAAATCTGATCATGTGGAAAAAAAAGAGTGAAGTATTTTTAGTTCAAGTTTTTAAGTATTGTTTTATTTATTTCAGTTTTTATTCTAAATTCTTTTTAGGTCACTAAACCTTACCATTTGTTTATAATGTTTAATCTTTTTATTACTTGAGGGCAAGTAAGGTTTAAGCTTGGGGAGATTTTATGGATGCCATTTTGTGCATCTTTTAGGATAGTTTTTATTAGCATTTAACATCATATATTGGTACATTTGCATGTCATTTATTTAAATAATGTTAAGCTCTTTTCTTTTATCAGAATTCCCTTAGTACTAGCATTTTTGTGTCATTTTTAGATATTTCGAGAGGAGCAGTATTTTAGGAGCAGCTGGATGCATGTTTGGAGCCTAAATGGAGTTGGAACAGAAAAAAAGATGCTAAGTTGCGATCACATTTTTCACTTTTTTGATCGTATAAATGCATCGAAGTTTTCCAAGGTCGAAATAAGTCAGATGGAAGTCACTCGAAGAAAAAACGTAAAAATTGTGATCGTATATACCCTTTATGCGATGACATTTATTTGACACAGATCCCGAAACTTCAAAAATAGCATCATACTTCAATGAAGGGCAGTTCTGGAAAAAATATGATTTCTGCGATTGCATATCTTAAATCTGTAATCCCATTTTGCATTTACTTTCTCCGGAAGCTACTTTCTTGCGTATAAATATGGCCCTCGTAATCAAATTCGAAGGTTGCACGGTTCCAGGCGACGGAAAACACTTTTGAAGGCGATTTCTGATACCTTTCAGTGATTTCTAAAGATCTGAAGGTTGTGAATCATCTCATACACTTAGTTTAGAAGATTATTCGGTTCTTTTTTCTTTTTACCAGTTTAGATTCGTTTTTAACCTTTTTTTGACTAAAACCCTAGTTTTTAGTTCTGCATTAGACTAGTACTTTTCATGTGATTAGTTATTAGACCTGGTTTTCTTCTCGTGTATCTATCTAGATTTTTTTATTTTTGAGCTTAATGAATGTTGATTTTTAATTCTTGTTAGTCTAAACCCCTAGCTATGGTATTTATCATTCCTATTTAATCACTTATCAGAATTAGTAATTCCTCTTTTCAACTTGTAATAAGTAACATGTATTAGACTGGTTCCGTGTTTGAGATTTAACTCCGGGACAAACTAAAAAAAACATATCTTTATGCTTCCGAGCTTGTGAGAAGTATTGGTTATTGCTGGGAATTTTACATAGATCATAAAGCTGCTTTTCATAGTTAATTAAGAGCTTGTTTAATTGAGAAGAAAAATGTTAAGGTTAATTTAAAGATTTTGTTTTGTTTTTTGGTTAACTAATTAGGTAAAAGAGATTATATTAGAGCTTGTTAGTTCTTCTCAGTTTTAGCTTAGATAGAATGCATTCTGAATAACCATGTATAAGTTGATTGCATGATTAGGAAGGTCGCAACAGTGTTGAAATCGTTTTTATTTCGCAATTTTATTTAATATATTTTCACTGCAACTTTTATTTTTTAGTTTAATTCAAGAAACCCATTTTTATATTTGTTGTTTCATGACTAGATTGTACCTGATGCAAAAAGGCATTGACCTTTAGGTTGTGTCCCTAGGTATTCGACCCTGATTCCCTGTGCTATATTTTTAGTGCAACCCTTAGTGAAATTTTATTTGCTTAATACGCCCATGACAAAGTGTTATCAACGGAAAAGAGATTCGATGCTATTTGGGTCATTTTCGATCGTTTGACCAATAGTGCCCATTTTCTCGCAATCAAAGAGAGTTCTTCGGCAGAGAAATTGGTCGATGTGTATGTGTACGAGATTCTTGCATGCCATGGTGTGGTGGTTTGTATCGTCTTCGACCGTAATGCATGATTTACTTCTCAATTGAAGCAGAAGTTTCACGAGGCGTTGGGTACGAGACTGCACTTCAACCCTACTTATCACCCTCAGACTGATGGTCAGAATAAGCAGACCATTCAAACGCTCGAGGATAGGCTGAGGGCTTGTGTCATCGATTGAGGTGGGAGTTGGGACTCCTTCCTTGCCCTAGTTGTGTTTTCTTACATCAATTATCATTCTAGTATTGGTGCACCACATTTCAATATTCTCTATAAAAGGAAGTGTTGTACACCAGTTTGTTGGGAAAGGTTGGCCACAGGGTCATGGGAAGGACCGAGGTGATCCTTCAGATGACAAAGCGTATACAACGGATCAGACAAAGGTTGTAGACAGTTTAGAGTCGACAAAAGTGTTATGCCGGTAGATAGCGATCCGAGTTAGAGTTCCAAGTCGAAGATTTGGTTTTGCTGAAGGTGTCACGTTGAGAGGGTGTTATATGCTTCAAAAAGAGGGCAAGTTGGTGATGAGTTATGAGCATAACATCATTCCTATGGTGTACATGCAAAACTAATTTTTTTTTATCTAGGTTTTTCTAATTTGAACATACAAAATTAAATACCAAAGCAATAAACCCTAATTTAGCATGCTTATTTCGAAATAGACATAATAAACAAGTTAGAATGATTACCTCAACTTGTTATGTAGTAATAGCAAGAAATCCTTGACCTTTGAAAGCTTAGTGTCTCAAATGTTGCACCTCTAATGGAATCACAAACACCACTAGCAACAAGGAAGAACAAGAGAGAGAGAGAGAGAGGAGAGGCTCAAAATCGGCTATGGAATCCTTCTAGGGTTTCTAGTGTCCAATTTTGGCATGGCCAAGGGTTCCATATATAGCCGGGCAACTAGGATTTCCGTCAAAACCCTAATCCAGTTGCTTAGTCCTTAAGCAGCCCAAAGGATCCTTCCAGAAGGCCCCTTGGATGATTTCTTTATGGACTCCCTTATATAATTCGTCCACTGCTTCCTTATGGATCCTAAGCCCAACTTTGTAACTATCTTATAATTACAGTATCAGTCCGCTTGATTTAATAAATCTCTTTTGACCACAAAACTAATTCTAAATTAATTCTTGATCAATATTAATTAAACCATATGATTTCTATTTTAATATATTATTCACACAGTATATTAATAAATCACAATTAATCCTCTTTCCCCATAGTTCATCCTATCAGTTTCTAGGGTGAACGCAATCCAAAAGGACCATGCTCATAATCGGGTCAAATACATACCAAAATATTTATGTGCTTAGACACCTAATCCAACAGTCTCCAACTTGGATAAGTCTAATAACTATTTTGCAAGTACACCTTCAGAACTTGATAAACTCTTTTATAAAATATAAACCTTGTCCTTTAGGAAAAGACAGAAGGATCCAACTAGTCCAAAAGTTTGTACATGACTTATAAATCATACCATATGATATATATTAAGTTACTTGCTAATGGAATTTATTATTTCCATGAAATAAATAATTTCCAATTTAATTATAAGAGTTTTATTGTATATTTATTCAAATCAA
The DNA here is from genome assembly GCF_051521515.1 of Lactuca serriola. Lineage (NCBI taxonomy): Eukaryota > Viridiplantae > Streptophyta > Magnoliopsida > Asterales > Asteraceae > Lactuca > Lactuca serriola. Next base: position 75,745,392 of record NC_136414.1, read on the forward strand.
TTCCTAATAAATAGTAAATTGTATCAAGTTGTTGTTAGAGTGACCCATTTGTATCATATGTTATTTATCAATATCACTTTAATATGACTGTTGAGCATACTAGATCTTTCAATCTCCCACTTGCACAAGACTCATATTAGACTGATATAGACAGTGGTGAACGTCTACCAAGATTTCACTGCTCATAAGACCATGCGACTGTTTGTGCCATTCTATTAACGCCCAATTCTCCAAAAGCTCAAAGCTACAATGGGTGTATAAGGTAAGTTTATCAGTTATCCCTTTGCTACAGACATCATGTTGAACATGATATGCGGATCGCGATCAATCTCATTAGTTGTTTAACTTTTGGTAAGGCGCCTTAGATGTCTAACTCTCAACACATAAGAGGAACTAATCCCATCTTGACTACATAAGCCTCTTAAATAGTTCACACCATACCTGAAAATGGCTTTTATAACTGCCCGGTTAAGGAACAACATTTGATCATTTCAAAGCATAGTACTCCCCACACTTAAGTCCGACTATGTATCTCAGGTGTTAACGATACAAAGATAGTACCTTTTAATCAAGTATCATTCACGATAGCGATCCATGAGATGATATTGATGCGGGTCAGTTCAATACTAGTTCTCTGATAAGTATCTATAAAACTTTGTTACAACCACTTGCTTACTTTCATATAGTGAGAGTCAACCAATCCAATTCATATTTGTCTTACTTCATAATTGCTCCCAAAATTATAACCGATTATGAACCTTTAGAATAATAACATTATTCATGGATTAAACATATCCCAATATACCACAACATTATTTAATAGTTGTTGTTATAATGTTCCAATATCCAAATACTAAATCCAAATCAAAAATCCATTTCTAGAATAATAAAGTCTTATAGCTGAAGTGTGACCATTCATACTTAGCTCAAAAGAATGGCTTTATTAATGGATCTGTCGAAATTTAATTTGTGTGAATTCTATGAATACTATCATCTCTACACTTAAGTTTACTCTAAGTATAGTTAAATATCTTGGAGAATATGACTGGTGCTCTTTTGTGACATAGATTCTCTTAGCTTGATTAAGTATACTCTCGAAGTCACAAAGATTTCTATGTGATCCTCGAATGGCAGAAATTAACATAGTTTTTCAATGATTCCATTCATCCAATCGTATTTGAATTCAACTTATAAAGTAGTGTATTCTTATATTGTATTAGATTATGTCATTATGTTTTGCTTGGACCTCATTCCAACAAAAGTTACCCTGATAAGTTATTAATTAACTTGATGATCGATTAGATCTATGTAACAGGTAAGCGATGAATATATAAACAGTAAATAACCCAAGTATGAATCAAGATGTGTCGAATGATTAGATTACTCAATCCTCAGCAGAGCTCGACTAAGAACTTCCGCTGTAGAGGATTCTAGGGTTACAAAAGATAAGAAATTGTATGCTATCAAATCTCTATGTATTTTTTACGTTAAGAATGCATGCAAGCATCTATATATAATAAACCCTAAACAAAACTCACGGATGGACAGGCCCATACTGGAGATACATATTAGACTAACTAACGAGCCCAATAGACGCAACACAAAATGCGACCCAACAATCTCCCCCTTTGCGTCAAATTGGAGCGAGACTACTTCTTCTTCTTGCTTGGGCCAGCAGCGGGAGCCTTCTTTACGGTATCAAACAGACGTGTGATAAGAGCAAGGATAGTCTGTCTGAACCGAATGTACCATTGAATCATATCATCAATGTACTTGATATCATCCGCTGTGTTCTGCTTGCATCGATGGATGATCCCTAAAATGTGTTCCAAACATGCAGTGGTATAAAGATGTTTGTCTGCCAAGGCAAAAAGACATTTCTGTCCTTCGTTCCTGGTAAACATGACAGAGTTTCTCTTCGGGTCAATCTTCCCCATCTGCATCATGTTGAGATCACTGCCAGAGCCAACAGGAGATATTGTAGGCTTCTTCTTAAACACGCTCGCAATCTCCTGATCCATCAAAGCAACTTCCATGATGTAGCATACAAGCATCCTCTTAAAATGGTCGATGATCGGACCATATTCAGCTTCGTTTGTCAGAAGGATGTTGTGCAAGATAATCCAATCATGGGGATTAAGGTTGGGAAGATCTGCAAGTGAGATGGCATGTTCGGTCTTGGCAGATCCCCGAAGTACCTTGAAGCAAACATTGGTGAAGTTACCTTCCCTGTACGGCTTCAGGACCCGAACATTGACGATTTTCTGAGCGCTCCAAGTCTGGTATTGGGATTGAGCAGCCTTCAGATAAAAATCGATTAAGTTCCGATCAACCTGTGGATGAGGATGAGGGAACTCTGCAATGTTGTCAAAGGCATGAAAAACAAACGCCTTTCGGGTCAGTGGCATGTCGAACTGTGAGTCGACAGTATTGGAACGATCTAAAGAGATCACAGGTTCCAGCCACAAGATACTTGGTGTGTCAATGGCTTCCTTAATCAGCCTCTCAAGAGTCCAGGAAGGAAAAAGAGTTTTCCTGCTCTCAAGAAGGTCGTGGGCTTCTTTCTGTTTCCTTTCGGCTTCTTCAGCCTCTCTAGCCACACGAGCACTGATGTCAGCCTCGTTGTTTCGACTTTGCCGCTTCAGAATGTCGACAATTGTCTCTTTATCATCATCTTCACTCTCCTCAGCAATGTTTATGCCTTTGTCTTTCACACCAGAACCAGAGGCTTGGCCTACTGGAGGAGGTTCGGTTGTGTGAGTTGCTGAAGTAGGAGGTGGTTGAGACACTTGTTCTTTTTCTCCCCCTTGTTTCGGAATGGACACGAAATCAAGGAGCCCTTTGATTTTTCTGAGTAGAGCGAGGGCGGGAGCGAGCTTCTCTGCAAGGGTACGGCGTACTGAATAATTGATGATGGGGTCATGTGCTTCAAGGATGTTGGAGATAGTAGAGTGGACATCCGAAACACACGATTTAACCATCTCTCTTTCAGATCGAAGAGAGTCAATCTCCTGTTGACAGTTGGAGAGTTGAGTACTCTTGACCTTCAGAGCGGTAGTCTTCCTTGCGAGAGCATCGATGAGAGAGTTCTCGGCAGCTAAGTCTTCTTGAAGCTTGGAGACACGCTCCTCAATGGTGGTTCTGAAAGCTGAGTTATCGTCCGAAATAGACTGTTTGAGAGAGGCGAACGACTTCAGCTCAGAAGCGACTGATGTAGCCAACTGGTTGATGATGGGTTCCAGCGTAGTCTTGGTGGCTTCAACACTTTCCTGTAAAGATTTCAACAGGGAAGAGGCATCAGTAAATAGTTTATCGACTTTTTCGGTCGCAGCCTGACAGGCTTTGGTTGAGGCATCGATGGCGGCAGTGGCGGAATCAAGGGAAACTAGATGAGCTTTGGAAAAAGCCTTAACAATTTTCTGAATTGCAGCTTCAGATATGGATGACTGAGAAGTAGAAGAGGAGGCGATGAGCGAGTCGATTTTGTCATGTAGCTCCTTAAGATGCCTACGGGTGACAGGAGCGTCGTCATCGTCATCACTCTGTACTTGAAATGGACTATAATAGACCGAGTCAAAAGTCATATTTTCCCTGCCAAGGAGTGGTTCTTCATCCTCTGATGCATGAGCAGGAGAAGATGGTGGTTCGGTGGTAAAGGTAGGTTCGGGTTGGGTGGTGTGTTCGGTAGTTGGTGCGGGTTCGGGTGCTGGGGTAGATTTTGGTGCGTCAGTATGAACCCCCGTATCAGATACGTTGGTTCTAACATCTGCAGTGGTGGTGGTTGTCGCTTCGGTAAAGATTGTTGGTGGTATTGGGATAGAAGTAGGTGGTATTTGAGTAGTGGAAGTTATGGGGGGAATAGAAAAAGGTATTGTGACTGGTAGAGAGGAGACAGGAGAAGGAGAAACATGAACTTCAGGGGTTGGAGATCGTGGTGGAGTGTTGCCACGTTGAGATCCATCCGAATCAGAACCTTCGTCCTCAGATTCACTTGAGGATGAAGCGATAATCAACTTTCGTCGCAGTTGGGTTTTTCTCCTCTTCTGCGGTGGAGATTAAGCAACTCTGGTAGTTTTCCTCTTCTTGGGAGATGGTCCTTTCGCCCCCTTTGCCACCTGTTTTCCCTTGTCAGCCTTCTTGCCTCTAGCAACAGGCTTTCCAGCATCATGGATTGATTTCAGCATCTATGGAGTAAGATCCCTCGGACCAGAACGTCTGAACTCCTTATACGTTTGAATGATCCTGCTGTCAGCCGGAACATCACCATACATCGTTTCCGGGATAGACCCATTGAATGGAAACTTAGAAGCATCCGACACAATGATCTTCGTGGTATGGAAAGTACCAATCGAAGACATTGGAGCACCAGCGACAATGGGGACGTGGTACTTGTCCATCACTCATTTCATGACAATAGTCCAGAACCGGGCATATGAGATCTCTGAGTGCCGGGAGATCGAAGAGAGACTCTGGATAAGTTGTTGCCACAGGACTGACCCGTAGTCCATGTTGATGCCATTGTAGATCCCGTACATGATGGAGAGAAATAAACGACTTGCCCCATCGGATCAAGCACTTCGTTCAGATAAGCCCTTGAAAAAGAACAGTGAACATTCCATTCCACTGTGGAGGTAGGCACGACTTCTTGAATTTCGTCACCGTAGTAAGCACCTCAGTGTACCCCATGTTGTAGAACATGTTGAACAGATGACCCATGGGAATGGTTTCCGGATTAACCCTCGAAGAATCAGCGTCAAACCCTAACAACGAGCAAAACCTTTGCTTTGAAATCGACGCCTTGTGCTCAAAGACATCGAAGAAAATCCTGTCAACGACCTTGTCGTAGTGTGCTGTGTCAAAGATTTGAGACAGGAACTCCATTGGAACAGCTTCAGCCCTGGTAAGAGCAGGAGCGATGGAGGAGTACTTCAAGCATTCAATGATAGGAAACATGAACGCATCGTACACCTGCGGAGTGAGATCGATGATCAAACTCTGCTGTGGGCGAATGGGCAGGATGTGAGACGTTGCGTGAACTGAGGAAGAATCTACCATTGCTGTGAAGAAAGTGGGAGAGATGATGAACAGTGAAGGTTGAAGGATTTCTTGCTCTCTGGAAATATAGGCGCAGTAAAGAGGTAAATGGAGTATCACGTTGCCTTTTATACTGTGGGTAAAGGAGAGAGAAAAATCTTCACAAATCTTTGATTGAAAAATGAAGGGTTTTTCAGAGGTGACTGACGTGTGACAGTTGGCGTAGCCGATGATCACGCATGAGAGAGAATGTCAGGCCCTAATTACACGCCTTCCCATCAGACGCTGTTTGGATATGAAAAGGTTCCTATTCGCACGCGGTTACCTATTGCGCCGTTTGAAATCAAATCGATTGGAATCCCGCCATTTAAAATTATTTCGTCATCTTATCCCTTTAGAATGAAACGGCATCTTTAAAATTAAATCGCCACGTGGATCAATATTAACCACAACTTTTGATAACAGCCAACCCAATTAAAATTCCTTAGAATTAATGAAACCGGAATTTTGGAAAATCAAAAAGATTTTCGTGCTTAGTGTGTAAAACAAAAAGAAATAAAGCAACACTTTTGAGGGATTATGTGATGTCAATAAAGACACGAAGCAGTGGATCCCGGGCACGAATCTCTTCCTTCAAAGTCAAGAGAGACTTTAAAGTGTTTGTGTGGTTTCCTGTTGAATAACGATCAGACACTTATGAAGAAGTGTTGAAAGACTTCTTTTAATTAGGCTTATGAGGGTGGCTTTCGCTTCGATTCAGAATTCCTAAGCTTGATATAAGATAGAGATCGAACGAAGTACTTGTGAGACCAATGTAGTCTGTTGAACAAGTAGGTTGGAGATAATTTAATTGGCAAGGTAAACTATTGAACGTGAAATCTCAAAAAAAAAAAAATTAAAACTGGATCCCAAGGGAAGAAATGTTATTGGACTTAACAATTTCATAGGAATCACTCAAAAGAAAAAAAATAGAGATTTCATGTTGTACCCCCATGGAGAAGTTCGTCAATTCATTAGTGAAAGCTAGAGCAAATTAATTGTTCACCGTCAATGCATAATGGGTATTGAATTTTGGGTTTCACTTAGCATGTAGTGACACGGAGCTAAGATCATGAACACAGAAATTGTGCAACCATAAACCTCAGTGGTAATGTCTTAGAGTCTCAAGGGTTACGTTTGTGAAACGAGTGAGATGGAGAAAAATGATGTAGATGGTATAAAGAAACCAAAGTACCTCTGCTATAAAAATAGGGACCAAGCAGACAACTCTTATCTCATGTGAGAAGAGAGTTAGGTAGCTCATGATTAGAATAATTATGAGAGCCTAATTGGGAAGACAAGGTTTGTTTGTACCAAGTCAGTAAGGCTATTATTCAGAATCAGATGAGGCTTTGGACACATACAGCAGCATGCTTCTAGGGACACTTAGCTAGTGAAATAATTTACCCAAAACGAGACATAAAAATAAAATAAAAAAAATAAGAGCCAATAAAAAATTGTTTTGGAGTTTTTGAATTTATATAAAAAAATTGAATTAAAAAAAATTGGTTTTTGGAATTTTTGATAAAATAAAAAAATAAGACATAAAAAAAATTATACAAAAAAAAATGTTGGAACCGAACCCGAGCGTTCGGTTTATTTCGGTTGAGAAAACTTTGGAACCGAACCCGAGCGTTCGGTCTATTTCGGGTGAGAAAAATTTTGTAACCGAACCCGAGCGTTCGGTCTATTTCGGTTGCCAAAAAAAATTAGATTGAAAAGGAGAAGAATTTTAACAATAAGATAAACGAATTAAGAAAAATGATACAAAAGATTTACAACCATAGAAACTACCTTTGAGTGATAGGCGAAAATCAGATGATACAACCGAACCCGAGCGTTCGGTCTATTTCGGCACACCAGATCAAGACCCGAACTCGAACGTTCGGTCTATTTCGCTTCTTACTTTTGATCTTGAGAGGTAATTTTTGGTACTGACTCCGATTCCATCATTCCAAGCCCTTGTAGAATTTTGTTAAAAGATGCTTCAGGGAGAGCTTTGGTGAAGATGTCAGCCAGTTGATCAGTGGTTCGAACAAAATGAATTTCGACGTTCCCATCTTCCACATGATCCTTAATGAAGTGATACCTCAGTGCGATGTGCTGAGTCTTGGAATGTTGCACTGGGTTATGACAAATCCTAATTGCACTTTCAGAGTCGTAATATAGTGAGATCTTTTTCATATTGAGTCCATAGTCCCGGAGTTGGCTTTGGATCCAAATCACTTGAGATGTACAGGAGGCAGCTGCGATGTATTCTGCTTCAGCGGTAGACAAAGATACACAGGTCTGTTTCTTTGATTGCCAGCTAACCAACTTCCCGTCAAGGAATTGGCAGCCTCCAGTGGTGTTTTTCCTGTCTAGTCCACAACCTCCAAGGTTTGCATCTGAGTAGGCTTGAACGAAAAAACCTGAGTTTGATGGATACCATAAACCGAGAGAGGTAGTTCGTTTGAGATACCGGAGTATGTTCTTCACTGCAAGCATATGAGATTCACGAGGATTCACCTAAAATCTAGCACAATAACAAAAAGGAAAAATTATATCAGGCCTGCTAGCAGTAAGGTACATTAGAAAACCGATCATTTGGCGATATAGCGTAATATCGACTGCTGGCTTATCCAAGGATGGAGTGAGCTTGATGTCGAACGCCATTGGAACTTTAACCTTTGAGTCTCCCATCATGCCGAATTTAGCAAGGAGAGTCTTGGTGTAAGCTTCCTGGTTAATAAAGATGCCTTTGGGTCCCTATCTGATATTTAAACCAAGGAAAAAGTTAATCGGACCCATTGAGCTCATTTCGAATTTAGTCTCCATCAGCTTTCTGAATTCAGCTGTTAAGCTAGGATTCGTTGAGCCAAAGATGATATCATCGACATAGATTTGAACAATCATAAGGTGGTTACCTTCCTTCTTACGAAAGAAGGTTGGGTCAAACGAACCTTGTTTCAATTTGGAAATCTTTAAAAACTTGGTTAGCGTTTCATACCAGGCCCTAGGTGCTTGTTTCAGTCCATAAACTGCTTTGTCCAGAATATAGCAGTGATTGAGATATTTTTCATTGACAAATCCTGGAGGTTGCTCCACGTACACCGTTTCTTCGAGTTCTCCATTTAGAAATGCTCACTTTACGTCCATTTGGTAGACCTCAAAGTTCTTGTGTGCACGTTAGGCAAGAAATATTCGAACAGATTCCAGCCTAGCTACAGGAGCAAAAGTTTCCTCATAGTCGATTCCTTCCTCCTGGCAGTATCCTTTCACCACTAGTCGAGCTTTGTTCCTTATCACATTGCCTTCCTTGTCCATTTTGTTCCTAAAGACCCATTTGAGACCAACAACCGATGCATCTTGAGGAGTTGGAATGAGGCGCCAAACTTTATTTCTTTCGAACTCATTAAGTTCGTCTTGCATAGCTTGAACCCAATCAGAGTGATCAAGAGCAGTGTTAACTGTCTTTGGTTCAACTTTTGAGACAAAAGAATTAAACATGCAAAACTTTACTTTTGAGAATAGAGAAGTTTGCTTTGCCTTCAGTTGAGATCGGGTCAAGACCTTTTCAGAGACATTACCCACAACCTGTGAAACAGGATGATCTCTAGTCCATTTGACAAGAGGAGGGTAATTTGGATCATATGATGGATCTAATTCAGCATTTACCATCTCTTCTAGTTCGGATTGACTATGATCGTCATAAAACATGTCGGCATTCTCCCCCTCGACTGATGAGCTTTCAGGTAAATCTTGACTTTCCGGAGCAACAGGAGTTTCGGGTGGTGTCGAGCTTTCGGGTGTTGTAGTACCTTCGGGTGCAGTAGAGCTTTCGGGAGCTACAGTACCTTCGGGTGCAATATAGCTTTCGGGTGCAGCTGGAGAAGAGTTCTCCCCCTCAACTTGTGAACTTGGCTGTTTTGAAGAAGGTGGACTCTCCCCCTCAACTGAAGCACCGTGCCGAGAAGGTTCAGTTGGAACTGATCCTCCTTCACCCAGTCGTTTGGCAGCGTCATCGACGATTTGCTTCAGATGATCAACTTTGTTGTCCGCTGCATTAGTTTCTGAGAGAGTAGCCTTCTCCGGTTCATCGAACAACTCCATAAACTACTCAAACAAATTTGCAATCGAGGCTGTGACTTGGCCTGTTTGAGAGAAGATTTCTCCAACTATTTCTTCCGTGGCCTTCAGCTTCTTGACATAGCTTTCATCGAAAGTCACATAATACGTTTCTTCAATCTTCCTTGAACGCTTGTTTAAAACCCTGTATGCTTTCGAAGTGAGAGAATATCCTAGAAAAATCCCTTCATCGGCTTTTACATCGAACTTGTTACGATGTTCTTTTGAATTGAAGATAAAGCATCGTGAGCCGAATACGTGGAAGAATTTGACGTTTGGCTTTCTGTTGTTGATGATCTCATAAGGAGTAAGAGTGAAACGCTTATTGAGATAGGACCTGTTCTGCGTAAAACATGCTGCAGCAATAGCATCAGCCCAGAAATATAGAGGTAGAGAAGCGAAACTTAGCATAGTTCGTGCTGCCTCACACAAAGATCGGTTTCGTCTTTCGACAATCCCGTTTTGTTGAGGGGTGTAAGGAGCTGAGAAGTTGTGGCTGGTCCCTTTTTCAGCTAAAAAGTCTTCAAATTCTTTATTCTTGAACTCCAGCCCATTGTCGCTTCTGATGTTGCGAACGACTTTCCTCAGCTGCACTTCAACCTGCTTGATGAACATCTTTAGCTTGAGAGTTGCTTCAGATTTGTGCTTCAGAAAGAACACCCATGTAAAACGTGAAAAGTCATCAACAATAACAAGAATATACTTGCTACCACCAATGCTTTCGATAGACGATGGACCACACAAGTCAATGTGAATCAACTCAAGTGGTTCAACGACTTTAGTGTTTATGATGGATGAGTGACTTTGACGACTCTGCTTCCCCATTTCACACGCAGCACACAAATGTTCTCGATCAAACTTGAGCAATGGAAGACCCCGAACATGACCTCCGGTGACAAGTTTGTTGATATCCTTAAAGTTGAGATGGGAGAGCCTTCGGTGCCACAACCAGCTTTCGTCAGAGTGTGCTTTGGATAACAGACAGATAGCTGGATTTCCTTTGATAGTTTTGAGATTAAGAGGAAACATTTCGCCTTTGCGCTCCGATTTGAGAATCACTCTTTTTGTTTTCTTCACTATTATTTCCGAACCCTCATCATCAAACGAAACTTTAAGACCGGTACCTCCAACAAGCTGAGATACACTGATGAGGTTATGCTGTAGTCCTTCAACATATGCAACTTTTCTAATCGTGAAGTCTCCATTTGTAATCATCCTATAACCTTTTATTGTGCCGTATGAGTTGTTCCCGAATTTGACATTCCCGTCGTTTGGAAGAGATCGAAATTCCCTCAGTTCTTCCTTCCTCCCTGTCATGTGACGTGAGCAGCCACTGTCAATATCCCATTCTTCGTCGAACTGCTCGTCACTGATAACCTGCAAAAATCAAGCAGATTTAGGAACCCAAAGTTTCTTGGGTCCACGTGAGCCTTTCACAGGAACAGGAATAGTAAGAGAGATGTCAACAAGGTATGTTCTTTTTATTAAAGTTGTATCATCTTTCTTTTTAATGGTGAAAACTTTAATTTTGTTGGGATTTGTTACAGACGGTTTGGGTTCAGGATTTGACGTTTGGGCCTTGGAATGCTTTTGAACATTCTTGACTGAGGAAACCTTCGATTTTCCTTTCAAATCTGCTGAATGTTTTGGATTTTGAGTTTGAACAGAATTGGATTTAGAATGGGGTTGAGAAGAATTAGAACGAGAGAAGTTAGACTGAGAAGTTTTCTTGACTTGAGGTTCTAGGTGCCCCTTTTGTTTTTGGTTATTAGTGGGACCGAACCTTGAACCTTGATTGCTTTTGCTCTCGGAACCGAACCTATGCTTTCGGTAGTTGGTGTTCTCTGAACCGATCCTTTCCCTTCGGTTGTTATTCCTGTCAGAACCGAACCTGTCCTTTCGGTTGTAACTACTTTCTTGCATTCTCATAGTACTTTTCTCTGACTTGAAATTTTTGTCATGATAAGAGAAATGGGCGTTTTGAGATCGCCAAAACTGTTTTCGTTATGAGAGATTCTTCTTGTATCTCAGATTCCTTTGCTGCTTCTGATCCTTTACTTGCTTCGGCTGTCGGTGGATGTTGGCTTTTTTGCTTTTGCTTTTTGTCAGCCGGTTCACTTTGAACTGATGATGTTTCGATCAAGGGAGTGACTTCTTCTATAGGAACTTCTTTTGTACCACTAGTACTTGGCACGTCGAAGTTATCAGGCTTGTTTAGCGGCTCCGGCACATATCTGCCTTTGGTTTTCCAGGAAGTCCGCTCTGACAGACCAACAGTTTCGTCTGCATTATCTATAGGAGCAGACCAGAAGAATTCATTACAACCATCTGCATTATCTTCGTTTACAATGGCTGTGAGTTCGTCTGTCTGATGTTCAGTTACTCCTGTGACCTTATATACCTGATTTGGTGTTGTTCTCACCTTTTGGTACACAACAACCTTTTCTTCTAGAATCGGGGACTTATTTTGGGACAAACGAGCAAACTCCACAGAATTTTCAGAAATAAGATTTTTGTGGTTTTCTGGTTCGCTCTTGATAAACTCAGAACAGTCAACTTCATCCTCTATAGAAATTTCACTCATATCATCATCCTCATTAAGCTCAGACACGTTTTCAACATCTATTTTATTTTCTGAGCTCAAGTTGGCATTCAATGAGTCAAATTTTTGTATGGTTTCAGTCCTTAGTTTCAATTTATCATTTTCATCCAAAAGGTTTTTCAGCATGTCCTTATGGTCCTTGGATTTTATGAAAGATTCAATTTTGTCTAGACCATACATGTAGGTTGGATTCACATCATCAGACGAAACTACACTTTCGCAATTATATGCTTCAGCGTCGATTTCATCCTCCTTGAATTCAAGGAAGGGCAAAATCATGCGATGAATTTTCTGTCCTATTTCACAGTTCAAATGAAGTTGAGTGATGTTAGAATAAAGACGCTTAGCAATTAAACAAAACACATTTCTTTGTTTCAAAAGTTTCAAATTGTCTCTTTGTAAATAAATGTTTTTGTCTTTGGATTTAATCAGCTCCGACTCCTTCAGCTCTATCCACATCCTCCGTTCCTCACTCTTTGATGATACCTTGCTTATTTGGTCAGTTAGGTTAGAATTGGTGACCCGTGTTTGAGTTAAACTGCTATCTAGATTTGAGATTCTTGAGTTTAAGATTTTCAATTCTTTTTCATATGAGTTTTGTGGGACTTTATATGAAATAAAAACGGATTTTACCTTATTGATTAATTCATCAAGCTCATTGAATTGCACGCTGAGAGGTTTTGCTGTGAAGCATAGGTCCTCTCGCTCCTTCGTTTCTTCATTCCCACCGTCTGTATTGTATCCCCTCATTTGAGATACATCCGTCACCATCAAGCACTTCCCACTGCTTTCTTCACCTCTAGCAACATACGCCTTTCCATGAGATGGCTTCCTGACCTCATCATCCTCTGAGTCGGTTGACCAGACCTGCACAACACCGAACTCATCATCCGCTGCCGAACCCTGCACAATTAAAGCATTCATTGAAGGGTTAGCAATAGCTTTCTTTCTCTTGATATCTTCCAGCTTTTTCATCAGCACAGCCTCTTCATCATTTTCCTTTTCCTTCTCTGCCATTTTCTTCAAGACACAGTCTTTGGCATAGTGGTTCTTTCCTCCACAGTAGTAGCAGTTCACACCAGAATCTCCTTCAGCTTTCGGCTCTTTCTTTGGTTTTTCTGCCTTTGGTTCCTCCCTCACCTTTTCAGAACTATAGCTTCCCTGCCAATTCCGATTCTTATTTGTAGGGAATCTTTTCTTAATGAACCTCTTTGGATTTGACACCATCATTGCATAATTTTCAGATGTAGGATCATAATCTTCTAAGTTGAGATCTTCATCCTCTACCATACTTTTGCTTTTGGATAGAAGAGCCAAGGATCCCAAGCTTGAAACCACACTTTTCTCTTGTAAGACTATCTTTTCTTGGGATTTCAGAATCCCTACTAGCTTTGCCAAAGAATAAGATTTGAATTGCTCATGAGCTTTAACAGTGGGCACAACTGCTCTCCACTCATATCTAAGACCATTCAAAAAGGTAACCTTTTGTTCAATCAGCTTCCTTTCTATATCGTGTTTGATCATCTTACTAAGAAGATGATTGAAGCGATCGAACGTCTGAGTAACAGTTTCATCGGGATTCTGCTTAAATTCGCCAAACTCTGATAAGAGTAAAGTCTGAATGGAATGCTCCAGATCTTCATCTGTGGAATATAACTCTCGCAGCCTATCCCAGATCTCTTTAGCAGTGCTGCATGAACTCACTAGCCTGAACGTATCGGATTGAAGAGCGAATCGAATTAGTCTCAATGCTTTAATGTTGCACTGAAACTTTTCCTTTTCGTCTTGAGCAACATCCTTTACGTCTTTTAACAGATCATTGTACTCTTTTTGAGTTTTAATGATTTTTGACGTTGCAGAATGAGCAAATGGTCCAGAAACTATTGCTTCACAAATAAGGTATCCATTGTCTTCCGATCCAATGACATAATCTTCGAAGTGATGTGCCCAGACTTCATAATCCTGGGTGTAAAGAATAGGAATCTTCGTCGTTGATCCAATGCTATTTGAGATATTGATGGGATTTGATTGTGACTCGTCGATGCTTGATCGTTTAACCTGTTTGAAATATCAGACTTGTAATGAATAATATTAGGGCAAAACAAATAAATGCTGAGTAACGTCAATTATTGAATGACGGCTCAATAAATATTAGTTAATCCGGAATAACCCTAATCGCAAACTCTTTCACAGAAAAGATGTGTATGAATTACACAGCCTCCTGGTCTGATACCAATTGATAAGTTATTAATTAACTTGATGATCGATTAGATCTATGTAACAGGTAAGCGATGAATATATATAAACAGTAAATAACCCAAGTATGAATCAAGATGTGTCGAATGATTAGATTACTCAATCTTCAGCAGAGCTCGACTAAGAACTTCCGCTATAGAGGATTCTAGGGTTACAAAATATAAGAACTTGTACGCTATGAAATCTCTATCTATTTTTTACGTTAAGAATGCATGCAAGCATCTATATATAATAAACCCTAAACAAAACTCACGGATGGACAGGCCCATACCGGAGATACATATTAGACTAATTAACGAGCCCAATAGACGCAACACAAAATGCGACCCAACATACCCTTCATTCCATAATGAAGTCAAAATCCAATCATAATTCATAATTATTTATATTTGTTTAGAAATTAACATCTTGTGTAGCTCTTTCCATAAAGATCATTTCTAAGCTAATTGTCTCATATACATTGTCTTAGTTCTTCTAAAGTACTCTTAGAATGATCTCTTAGTCATCCAGTGACTTAACCAAGTATTCAATTAGTATTCTATGACAAGCTTACATCATGATCAAATACCATGTCTTATGCATAATATGGCGTAAATGACGAATTCATTTGCCAAGCAAATAGAATATAAATCATTTCATCTAGTTCAAACCTATGAGCTATGTGATGGGTTTTGAGCACTACATCAATCCTCTGGTGTACATGTAAACCCTAAAGCTTTGGATCTAGTTTGTCTAATATACATGCAATAATCATCCAAAGCTCATAAACCCTAGTTCTAGCATACAATAATCGAAATTGACAAAAGAATAGAGTTTGAATCTTAGCTTGATTGTTATGTTGCAATAACAATCCGAATCCTTCTTGTAATTGACTTCTGAAAGCCTAGTGCCTCAAATGTTACACCTCTAATGGAGTTACAAACACCATATGCAACAAGATGAACAAGAAGAGAGGGAGGAGGCACCAAAAACGTCCTAGGGTTTCTCTTAGAAGGTTAGGGATGTTTTTGGGTTGCCAAGGGTTCCCTTTATACTTAGGCTATTAGGGTTTTCAAGCAAGAAACCCTAATCTGATTGCTTAGGCCTTAAGCAACCCATGGAGTTCCCCTAGAAAGCCCTTGGACGAAATCCATATGGTCTTCCCATAGATTTCGTCCAATCTCCTTTCCATTAGGAATCCATAGCCCAATTTGCAACTATCATATAATTGCAACATCAGTCCCCTTTATTTAATTAATCTCTTTTAGCCACAAAATTAATTCTTATTAATTCTTGACTAATATTAATTAAACAATATGATTTCTCTTTTAATATATTATTCATATAATATATTAATAAATCATAATTAATCCTTTTTTCTCCTTAATTCATCCTATCAATTGCTATGGTGAAGGCAACCCAAAAAGACCATGCTCACAATCTGGTCAAGTACATACCAAAATAGTTATGGGCTTAGACACCTAATCCAACAGTCTCCCACTTGGATAAGTCTAATAACTATATTGCGTATGACTTCGGAACCTCATTAACAATCGTAGCTTTCAAAAGCCGCTGTCGAACTCTGATCTTTTCACAAACGTGTTGTTTAGATTAAGGATCATATATTCCTCCATTCTAGATATCGTATGAACTGAGACATGGAGTTTAATCATACTCTCTGTTCATGTGTTGTTTCCCGATTTCCGATTTATGACGACTGAGCAGACTACACATGAACACATCAACTCAGTCCCGGCTTAGCCAAGCGCTTAGGGTGTCATTGATAAATCATCGAGGGGCTACAAATATTGCTTTTAACCCACTTGTGTAAAAGGAACGGATAAACTTTGACTCAATGCTCGCTTGTACCTACACATCAAATAACACACAACAATATGTTTTATAACTCCAAGTTACTGGTGCATTTACATATTATCAATGTGCAACCGACTTGCAAAATACAACTCACACGTCTCGGTTTCAAGAATATAAGATATTATCGTCTCACCAATCACTCGTGATAAAATCCATGAAGCGATCCAAGTGATCTTGGGTTTAATCCAATGGTCAAATCATATTCATAAGCACTCATGAACGTTGCAGCAAACCTTTGCTATGTCTAATACACTTTAGACAATCTACAAGCCAATTCATGACAATCTTCTTTCATACCTACTCCCAAAGTATGAGCGACTGTGGATGGTTTGAATAGTCTTATTATTCGGGAAGTCAAAACATGCAAAGTGAAACACAATAATAATCGAATCCAATATGGCCCCAAACTTTTGATGTCACACCCCAAAACCAAGAATGGCGGAAACGTTCTGGGGCGGAGGACGTCATGTACAGTATCACAACAATGAAAAGTAGTAAACAAGCAACAACATCATCCATTGCATTAATAATATAATTATTATACAAGTGTTCTGTCAAATTTTGATAAACACTAAAGCATAAATCAAAATGAAAGATGAGTCTTGAACGAGCTCCATCTTCCTTTCTCCTTGCATCGGTACCTGTCTATGATGACCTGAGGATACAAGTAATTTTGAAAGCGAGTATCAGCTTTGAAGCTGGTGAGATCATAAGTATTTTAGTGTCTTAATTTGTATGTAAGAATTTGTAAATTTATGAACTGTAAGTATAAAAATGTTTGTAAAACAACTGTAAACGTTTGAAAAACTCTAGAAATCCCTATGATTCCTACTATTATATAAGGGTGTCTTCTACCAAGACCTAACTGTTCTCAATGTAGTCTTCTACCAAGACTTAACTGTTCTAAATGTTTGTTTCTTGTAAAAGTGTGTAATTTTCCCAAGTGTAACTATCATTAACAAAATGTAGTTTTTACACTTAAAGTTCAAATGAAAAGATCACTAAATATATGTATAGGGAAAATTAATGTAGTACTAAAATGTAGCGCTATAAGAACTACTGCTGTACTAACTACTTTAACCGGATTTATATTAAGGTATCATGTGATTAATTGCACCATACTATTGACTGGTAACAACGACATACGTATGGTCGTAAAAAGAAATGACGTTTGGCACCCGCAGACCTGCAGGTCCGGCTGTAGCTAGCAGCAAGGTGTAGGATAGTCAATCCAGTATAGATCTATACGCAAACTCACGCTCTCCCTCCAAGAGACTCTGTCTACAACTCGGGCCATGACATTTAAGGCATGCTCCGATACATGATCACAATTTTGTTAACGTATTTAGGTATATGTAATGTACTGAACTGTTCTAACTGTAATGTACATGCTCTCTATCTAGCAAGTATGGTAATGTACTGTAATGTTCTAGCTGTAATGTAATTGCTCTCTATCTAGCAAGTATAGACTCATGAATGAACTAACTCGTTGTATGATATTGCGTTCTAGTAATGGTTCTAGTATCTTCCTAAACTACCCATATGGTAGTTTACTAGTAATCTAACTGGGACGTATGAACATGGATGTATACCCTTGCTACCCAAGGGCATTGGATGAACTGGAAGGACCTTTTATGAATATATATGTACACATGATATATAACTAATATTTAAACGACCTTCGGACGAGTACCCGATATTCTATCAGCCCAGATCCAAATCGAGGAAAAGGACACAAGGTGGATAGCCTTCCTAAGTCTTTTAAACATTACTTATATAACCATACATATAGAGGCATGCAATCTATAATATAAAATCATAAAATAAGTTTTGTAAAACCTTTGAACATAATTATTATCTAAGAAAAGATCGACTTGTTGTCGATCTATAAAACGGTTTGAAGGCATGGGTTTGATAAAACAATTTAGTATAAAGAAACATTTGTTTGAAACACAATTGTAAATAAGTTTGAAATAAAACATACAGAGTAAAATGTACAGTGTAATAAGGACTTTTAAAACATATAAAATGTTTATGAAAATCATTTGAAGGAAACTGTTTGGTTAAACGGCTAATGAGTAGTAAATCATTTAAATGCTGCTTATTAATCACATGTGATTGATATAATAAGTGGCATGATTCTACTTGTATCCCCCCACCATAAAACGTTTAAAAATAGTTAAAACATTGATTAAGGGGTATGAACTCACCTGATGTGGGTGATACAGATGAACTGAAGAGGTAGGACTGCTAGGTGTCAAATGGAAACTTTAGACACACACATTGATCCTAATTGCATATGAAGACATATATATATATATATATATATATATATATATATATATATATATATATATATATATAAACAATTAGTAGTGCAAGACCTCTAATAGGAGTTCATGGCCCTGGAGAGTAAACTCTTGGCCGTAAACTCTATTTTGGGTCACTAAATGAGGCTTAACTTTATTACAACTCAAGTGGTGAATTGCTTTAAGGCTTAAACAAGTGTTTGGGCTTCCTTTTAACTCCATTTAGAAGTTCACGGCCTTGGGACCACTCCCCCATGAGTTTCCAGCCGTAAACTCATGGTAAGGAGTACCATTTGATGTTTTTGAGGTTTTCAAGTCTCTAAATTAACTAGGAACTAAACTAGGCTTTTGTACATGGCTTTAGAAGAGTTTATGGCACCATTTGGCACCATTTTATGGAGTTCACAGCCCTAGAACCTTTTGGGCCGTGAACACCTTACTCTTGGTGTTCTAAGTGTGTTAGCTAGTCCTAAACTCATTAGGGTACATGTCTAAATTCAAGCCTAAGCCTTAGGAAGTGTTTGTGGCATCAAAACACCCCTAACAAGAGTTTTCGGACAATGAACCATTTGGCCATGTGTTTGCGGCCGTGAACACCCCTAGGTGTTGGTATTTTGATTGTTTTGGGTCTTAGACACATCAAGGTAATGTGCTATGCTAGTCTCTTGGCTAAATGAAGGCATTTAGGGCATTTTGGCACTTAAACATGGAGTTCATATATATATATATATATATATATATATATATATATATATATATATATATATATATATATATATATATATATATATATATATATATAAACAACATGTATAAATATCCTAATGCGAGGAAAACACTTTTGTTCAAGTGCTAGGAGGCTAATGGGTTGCAACAAAGGAGTGCAAGACCTCTAATAGGAGTTTATGGTCAAATGACCACATGTTTTGGAGTTCATGGCCCTGGAGAGTAAACTCCTGGCCGTAAACTCTATTTTGGGTCACTAAATGAGGCTTAACTTTATTACAACTCAAGTGGTGAATTGCTTTAAGGCTTAAACAAGTGTTTGGGCTTCCTTTTAACTCCATTTAGAAGTTCACGGCCTTGGGACCACTCCCCCATGAGTTTCCAGCCGTAAACTCATGGTAAGGAGTACCATTTGATGTTTTTGAGGTTTTCAAGTCTCTAAATTAACTAGGAACTAAACTAGGCTTTTGTACATGGCTTTAGAAGAGTTTATGGCACCATTTGGCACCATTTTATGGAGTTCACAGCCCTAGAACCTTTTGGGCCGTGAACACCTTACTCTTGGTGTTCTAAGTGTGTTAGCTAGTCCTAAACTCATTAGGGTACATGTCTAAATTCAAGCCTAAGCCTTAGGAAGTGTTTGTGGCATCAAAACACCCCTAACAAGAGTTTTCGGACAATGAACCATTTGGCCATGTGTTTGCGGCCGTGAACACCCCTAGGTGTTGGTATTTTGATTGTTTTGGGTCTTAGACACATCAAGGTAATGTGCTATGCTAGTCTCTTGGCTAAATGAAGGCATTTAGGGCATTTTGGCACTTAAACATGGAGTTCACGGCCCAAGAACCTCCTTGGCCATGAACTCACTTTCATCCTTGTTTCTAATTGATTTTGGTGTCCTAAACATGTAATGGAGGCTTCTAGTTTGAGTTCCAAGGCTTTGAGGGGCATTGGGACACTTTTGGCCCTTAAAATGGAGTTTACTCCCCAAGTGTTCTTGGGCGGTAAACTCCCAAATCTTGGGATTTTGGTCCGATTTTGATGTTATTAAACACAATCTAAGCTATATAATATAACTAGATCAAAGTACTCACAATTTGGGATAAAAATCCGAAGATCCGTGAGAGAGAATATGGCTTTTCTCTAATTGGAAATGTAACTAATGAATTATTTTTGTTCAGATTTCTATATATAGCCCTGGGATTTTTTTGGCAGAAAATATTTTTATTCTCGGAATGAACTCTAATATCCTAGAGTATTGGAATAACAGTGTTGCACAAAAACCTAGTGCATCCACTCTCCTGATATCTCCTTAAGTGTAAATCCTGAAAAACTGCCAAACTGATACCCAAAGTCTGGAATTTCACTATAGCTGTTCTAACTTTTATTGGCTTGATATGGTTTGTTCAGAATGAAAATTTTGGGTTGTCACATTTGAGTATAAATAAAACTCCTTTTATATAGTCACCATATTGATTACACATTATTCATTGTATAATGTTTCGGATTATCAACTTATTACTTGAATCATACCAATAGTTGTCCCATGCACCAAGCATGCACACTCTGTTTACCTATGGTCCATATTTTATGAAATAGATCAATTGAAAACATCTCCAATGATGCTCATTTCACAATCCCTAACCCTTACCGTTAGTGTAAGAACATCAAATTTTCGCCACTACTAGAATATGTTAGATTCAAACATTTTTTGCAATTATCCTTTTGTAATATTATTGCATAAAAGTCACCAAGACTTTGCCAATGAAATTACAAAGTGCTCTATTAGGGATTGTTATAAGACAATTCCATAGTTGTGAAGTCTCACATTCAAAGTACATTGCTTTGAACATCCTTCTTGCATAAAAGTTTCCAATCTAGACATAAATTCTTAACGTCCAACTCCCAATATGGAAACATTTCCATATTTTCCATATGACAACTTATTGTGAATAGAGTCTTATCTATTCGTAATTATGTCGATATTGTCCATTCATTACTATACTTCCAACTGCCTACAAGTGACCAATCCTTGGCGAACCTTAGATTGTTCTTGACAATTGTTTAATTATTATAGTCAAATCCGGTTCTAGTCCCTTTTTCCCTTTTAATGCCCTAGGAATTTGGAAAATTTTAAAACGGTCGAATATTGCAGCATTTGCAATCTATCCTATACCCGAAGTGTATGGGACACGATTCACAGCGAAATACTTTACAAGTTTCTTGCAATAATACTGTCATATATAGAATGCCCGTATGTTAAACCTTTTCAACATAACATTCATCTATATGTCTTTTGACTAAATTTAATTAAAATTTCTCGATCCAAGCTTTTAGATTTCGAAACGAAGTATAATATTACCTCCCTTAATTATAGAAAAACAACTATTCAACCTTTGCAAATTGAAACTTTGTTTTCATAAATAACATTGAAAGGATATATAAATAAGACAAAACTCAAAATTTATTTTATTTATAAAAAGGTGTGTGGAAAAACTTGTCCTTACAATGCAAATTCAAATGAAAACTATGCTATTACATATTCCTAAGCAATCTATCATAACTCTAAGTAGTAGCTTAAAATCCAATCATCGAATCATGAGATCGAAATCCATTTCTTTGCGATCAGACTCAACTTACTTCTTCCTTTAAGCTTTCTCTCTTTTCTTCGACCTACAAAACATCAAAGTGTAATCTTGTCACATCATGTATTAAGAATCAAAAAATAGAAAACTTAATACAGTTAAATAGTGGATTTTACTTGAAGCAGAGTCATACATCTTGACTCTCCCATCTCTTAGATCTCTCAGGTAGTCAGGGCAGCTTCATAACCAATGCCCCATCTTTTAGTAGTAGAAACATATGGATTCTTCTGGAATGGTACACGGACTATCTCAGACTCAGCCTTTCTCTTGCGTAGAGAAAACTTTTCTGGACTTCCAATATTGTCATTTCCCATAGAAGGATGGGACATTGATTTACATTAGAAGAGAAACACAATTTTGATAGGGAAGATCGCTATGGAACATATTTTTGTTGTTAATCTGCAATGGATCGTGCTATGGAATGTCGTTCCATGGCAATGTTGCTACCGCATTGTCTACATATTTTATTTCTGGTAGCGAGAGTGGAAGTTGCTAGGGAAAATGCTACCGACTCCATATCCGTTGGTATTATGCTATCGATAGTTCTATGGAACAAAAATTCGTAGCATTTTCCCAACGACATTTGTTACCAAATCACTTTCCGTAGTACTGCTGCTATGGAATTCATCATCGTGGTTACTATGCAACGGAGTTTGTGACGGAAACCAATTCCATAGTTGAAAAACTATGGAAGTACCATTCATAGGTATTTGCTAGGGAATTTTGCTATGGAATATGATTTCGTTTGCTTGTTTTGCTATGGAACAAAACGCGTAGCTAATTTCTGACGACATTTATTGGGATGTTGTATGCTTAATTAATTTTGTTATACTATGCATGAATTATTATTATGATCAATGGAATTTGTAAGATATGGTTTGAATGAAATGTTTTTTAATTGGTAATTTGTGACATAAACTAATGGCTAAAAAATGGAAAAATAAATTATAAAGTAGATATTGCTGGCAACTGGACTCGAACTTAAGCTTATGCTAGAAAAGGGCGCGGTTAAGCCAGTTGTGCTAATCAAGTTGTGTATAATTTCTTGAAAACATAGTATATAATGAATAATTAACAACGAATTTATTACAAACTTATTTTTGATTACATTAACCGGGCATGTTAAAATATATAATCTATGTAGATTACTTTCCTTAATAACGAATTCATTCCAAACTTATTTTTAATTACATTAAATATACTTCATCACACAAATAACATGGGTTTTATGTATACTTCATCATACTCAAACAACATAGTAAGAAAAAATGACTAAAATGCCCTTTTAACAGAATGATGTAAACACAAAACCAAAATAAAATTATAGTAGTACTATACAACTTCATATACAATACAATAAGAACAATAATATTCAATGTCCAATCTGTTATCAACCATTAATATTTTTAAGAACTATACAAAACCTACCATACTCTGCATACCAACGACAAACCGTGCAATATCTTTGTCGATCCTCATCCTCTTTATGGCCTATTGCAAATGCACCTTTAACAGAATGTCGTTGGTCTTCACATTGGAATGTGATGTTATTCGTTGTAAGTCTATAAACAACATCAACAGCCCACAACAACTCTTTGGCACTATCAACAACACTCGTGTACTCCCCATCATTCAGAACTGCCCAACCAAAATAGGTACCAAGTAATTGTAAACCTACACATTAAAATATCCATCAATTAATCCAATGTATCCTTTTCAACTCAATAGTAAATATTCTACAACACAACATAACTAAATCCTAACCCCAAACTACAAACATGCCTTTAATTAACTATATATATAATTTAATTTACATATATACCATATATACATACCTTGATCACATTGATGAGACCCGCTTGAAATGTAGGTCACTCCTAGCAAATAAATTGCATCAAGATGATCTTCATGTGCTACTTGTCTCAACAAAGACAATCCGAAATCAAAATGGCCATAATAGAAGCACTCTTGCTATTGACAGAATAACAATATTAATATATAACATTAATGAAACAAAATATTAATAAATGGTATAGATTACATATAATTAATGAACTTACACATACAATTCCTAGTCTGAACATGGCTTCAAGTTATTATGCAATGCACATGTACGTATAAATGAATCAACATTCAGATTTTTGGGACCCATTCCATCAATCATGTCAATACATGTTCTGAAAAATTGAGGATCACCCCGCACTTCACACATCTTCTTTGAACTTCAAAAATTAAAACCACAGTAAATAACAAATAAAGAAGGTTGTATTTCATCAAATATACATTCATTAGTTGATGTTTATTGAGAATTACCAAAGTCTTGTTGAGACGATGTCTTTTGCAGATTCTGACCCTAATACTACAAATATCCGACTCAAAATCTCTAATGGGAGATCATCTAACGAACGGAGACTTCAAGTAATCGACATTCAACTAACAAAATAGACATTGGAGTAGTTGATTTCAATTCCTTTTTAAAAAATAAATGTAACTATGAAAAACAGTGTAACAGGGTATGGAAAAAAAATACTTACTTTATGATGATCTGGTCGCGAGGTGTACAGGAGTGTCTATTATCAGAGAAAATCGATTTTAAGAATGATTACCCTTCGACGATTTGGGGGGTTTTAGTGTTTCTATGGAGATTAATCGTCCGGAATAGTTGAGACGTTCTGAATGGTTGAACAACTGATAATGTCAGTGTGACGTCAGAGGTATGATGGCACCTCAACGCTTCAGAGTGCAAAAAGACCAAAGTGCCCTTGAAATCATTTCAAATATGTGAATACTAAGGATGTTTGTGTAAAACACAATATTCAAATATTATAACCTTTTGTAGGTAACAGTGGAATTTTGATTGTTGAAATGGAAAAGAAAAAAATAACATATATATCATAATCTATAATCTAATACATTAGTATATATATATATATGTATATATATATATGTGTGTGTGTGTATATATATATATATATATATGTATATATGTGTGTGTGTGTGTGTATATATATATATATATATATATATATATATATATATATATATATATATATATATATATATATATATATAAGCACAAAAGAGTTAGCAATATGAACTTTTTGGGCATTACAATTTTTGCCACATTTTTTTGGTAACTTTGACACTATTGGCCAGTGGAAACAAAACTTTTATATTTTGCCAAAAAGCCACAAAAAAAACTTTACATTTTTGCCACAATTTTTTAGCCAGTTTGACACTTTTACTCCTTATTATAAAAAATTATACATTTGGCACAATATACACGAAAAACATTTAGGTTTTTTTCACAATTCTTTAGCCACTTTGACACACTTGGGCTTTACAGTCAATAGTTTTACATTTTGACATAGAAAACACAAAAAAACATCCCAGGGCGAAGCTCGGGCTTTCTTCCTAGTTTACATTTATGTATTGATATTAAACCAAATTACAAATTACCTTCATCGCAAAAACCAGTAAACACAAAACATCTAGTCATTATCTTCTTCCTCCTCTTCTTCTTCATCCTCTTCTTCTTCATTGCTCAATGTACTATACTCATAACTACCCTCGCTGTCAGGAATACCATCGTTGTCGTCCTCATGAATTTCACCTTCTTCATCAATATTATTTTCATTATCTGAACTGTTGCTTGACATTTCGTGATCATCATCATAATTGTCTGTATCGGCTAGACTTTGATTTCATTTAATTCAACTTCATATTCTTGGAAAGCAATGTCTTTCTGTGGATGAATTTCATTGGTCCAACCATGAGGTTTAACTTTAAATACAACCCACTAATCTGAGTTGTTTGTTTTCGAACTTGGGTAAGGAATGTAACACACTTGAGTGGCTTGCATTGCTAAGACAAATGGCTCGAACTTGTTGTATTTTCTTTTGACGTTTATCTCGACCAAGTTATATTGTTTGTGAACCTTAACTCCTATGTTAAGTGTTGGATCATACCAATGACATTTTGTATCGCCCGTGTCTGTAGGCTAGGCATTAATGATGATGTAACAGTCTAGGTTAACCTTTGTAACCCGTCTTGAAATAATAAAGTTGTATTATTTGAGTGTTATGTATTTTATGCTTAATTGGGTGACTTAAATTAATTAAGGATAAAAATAAACGTCAAAATTAAATGTTAGATAAACCCGATATCTGTGAAGGATGTAGTAGTGGTTGTGACGAGGTTTCCGAAAATATAATGAATGCTGAAATCCGAGTTATAACGAAGAAGTTATGACGTGTAGAGGTTTTGCGACAGAACCAGCATGACACTGAATGACGTAAAATATGAATTTAAGATAGAGCTATATCCAACATTAGTTATCTAAACGGACATCGTAGAATACGTTAAACCCAGAGCGTACATAAGTAGAACGTCAAAATCTGACTTCGTATGAGGAAGTTATGATTTTTCGAAGTTTCGACTTAGCAGTATGCAGCCCAAATCTCGAGATAGAGATCGAGTGATATTGGCCGAAACAATCTAAATGAGAATCGAAGATCCCGTCGATAGTAGTCCAACGTTAAAAAGACAGATGAAAATGGATGTCAGATGAAGAAGATATGATTTTCTAACGGAGTTTTCCTGTCCCGGCCTACTAAAATAATATAATAAACGTTAAATTAAAAATTAGCCGACGGATTCTAAACGAGAGTTGTAGAGCATAATTTGACCTACGCGTGGATATAATGAACGTCGAAAACGGAGCTCGTATGCGAAAGATATAAATTTCTGAAGTTCGGAACACAAAAATCGAGGCTATGTCAGAACTCACGACATGAGCACAGTGGTCACAACGTGAGAACAGACCTGACGCCTTCCAGAGCAAGTGGATGAGTGACGCATGCAGTGACCTACAAAGGTCACGATGTGAGCATTAGAAACTCATGACGTGAGTGCAGAAATCTCACCCTATAAATAGAAATCAAGGGTAATCTGATTTTGGTTGCTCCTCCCTTACTCTCCCCCTCCGTATTACCTCGTTTTGCATGCAACTCATACCCCGAAACCCCGGTATCATTGCAGAGACCAGAAGCGAGTCCCAAAGCCTGAAGATCCCGAGAAGAAAAGAGTTTCTGAACCGAAGCTCTGCCTGCGAGAAGCCTGGTGTGTGAAGATCTTCCAAATTTACCGAAGGATACTACTCTTAGAGCCATAGTGATGTCCGATCATCTTCTGATCAAGTGAGCGTATATTCCCTTTCTTCTAACACATAGATACGAAGTATCTACTTTAGAATATGTTTTACGTGTGTATAAATATACGTGTTACGTGTGTATAAATATACGTGTGTATATATGTTATCCGTTTATTTGGGATGAGTATCGAATGCGTATCTTATCAGTTTTTAAGTAGCATATGAATGCATATGTATGTTGTTATCTACAAAAATGTTGGGTAGAACTTGGGTAGATAGTTGATGTGTGATAAACTAATGGAGGCTGTCACACCCCCGAACCGTCGGAAATAACAGCGGAACCGTCCGGGGGCGGGTGAGGTCAGGCATAGTATCACAACAGTTGTATCATAGCAAGCATAGTAAACACAACCAAACATTGAATACATAATAGAATAAGATTTACATTGTCATTAGAAAGTTTTGTTTCTTAGCAAAAGTAAAACAAAAAGACGTGACTCTAAGCGCCGACTTCACCAATAGTCCTGTAAGTACTTGTTTACTAATTTCCTGAGAATACAAGCAGTTTTGAAAGAATATTAACATAAAACTGGTGAGTTCATAAGCATTTTTGTTTTGGAAAAAAAAACATTTTTTTATTCTTTTGAAAGGTACATTATTTTCCTCCAGAAAACCTTACATATTCTGATACGGTAAAAGTTAGGTAAACATGATTTCTGCTAGTTCATCTTGTGAGCACTTAGTGTATAGAAATCATATACAATCTAAATCGAACAAACAGTCGACTGTGTGGTTCCGCCCCAGGCCCACAACCAAACAAGAAACAGGAGAAAAGGCGGAAGCCACACATTCCACTGGTTGTCAGATTCTCCTATACATAATCTTGAAGTATTCACTAGGTACTTACAACGTTATCCAGTTTTGATCTAGTGCTATAGATCGCCAAGAAAATCCCTTATTTTCTTATGAAAGGTATGATTAACCAATTCCTTCTATGACTTCTTAGTTTATACTAGTTATGTATAAACCAACATCGAGCAGACAGTTAATTGTGTGGATCTGCCCGAAACCCACAACCAAACAAGGAACAGGAGATGAGGCGGAAACCACACATTCCACAGTCTATCAGATTTTCTTCATACATAACTCAGATGTATAAACTAAGAAATCATGGAGTTATTAATGAAAGTTCATTATTTGATTTATAAACCATCTATTTATAAAATACCGGTGATTACCGTGGGAAATCCTACATTTCCCTTAAGTGAAAACAATTGAATTACTCGATTTAAACAAGAAAGTGTAAGTATCTACCATACTTATATAGACTAAACATAGTTTCCCTAAAATACCCTGGTTACTTAAAGTAGATTAGCCTTATTACATAAATAAAACTAATAAAGATGTGGTGAACTAATTCCTGAAGGTATTATTAATACCCTTTAGTAATCAAATCGGTTATTACTTTTAGGTTAGGTCACTTGATTCATTATTACAAAAGTTAATCTCTGTTATCTAGGTTGCGAGTCTTATAACCATACATTAACTTGATATGGCACGTAACGGGGCCAGTATCCTTTATGACTTCGTCACCCCAGGCATGGCTTCCTAACTGTAGCTAGCAGTTCAGGTGCGGGATAGTCAGTCCTGTATAGATCTATACACAACAGTCACGATCTCCCTACAAGAGATTCTGATTACAAGTGCTAGTCCTACACTCTCGAATTCGGAGGGAGTGTTACCAAGGACGTGTCTCCAACTTATAATAACAAATTTACAAGTAATAATATAGAAAACCCTTTTGTGATTAACATGAATCCTTTATAAAAAGATACATTTTGCTACATGATTCAAAATTTCATTATCCTAGTTTTTAAAACTGTTTCTACGAGTTGATTTCTTAATCGTTTGGTAAAAACTATTATCCATGTTAGAAGCATTATGAAAATATAATTATCTTAAACAACATATTTTATGTTGAGCACAAGTTTCCCTATACTTTTACTTGTATTCCGTCCCCCCCCCCTCCTGAAAACATTAAAAACACGGAAAAATGTAGGGGTATGAACTCACCTTGTGTGGATGGGTTGAAACAAAGATCGGTATGTGATGCTGAGTGCTAAGAGGAGCCTTGAACATAATTAGATAATATTTAACATGTAATAACATATATAGGAGTAAAAGGTTAGGGTATTTCACGACTAGACATAATGGGAAACCACTCTAAGGACTTGGGAAACACTTGAACTAAGTGTTAAAACCTTATGTGATTGAGCAAAGGAGGTGTATGGCCACCCTAAGGGTGTGTGCAACCATGGGTGTACAGTCCATGAGTGTACGGCCATACACTCATGATGAGGGGTGCTTTGTGGCGTTTCCAAGGTTTTACAAGCATCCAAGGAGTGTTCTAGGTTCCATACTTAGTGGTTTTGCAAGTTTAAGGCTAAATATGAACATCAAAGTGGGTGTTTACGGTTTCGGGAGGTGTGTGCGGCCATACAGAGGGGTGTGCGGCCGTACAGAGGAGTGTGCGGCCGTACTCTCTTCATCCTTGCCCAAAATGTCGATTTTTCAAGAGAACCAAGGCTAGGGTTGTGTCCAACTAGAAGATAGAGGCCAAATTCTCACTTTGGAGGGGCTTTAAGGTGTGTATGGCCGACCTTATGAAGGTGTGCGGACGTAGACCTTCAAAGGATGAAGAAAAAGGCCTAAGACATGAAGAATCAAGGAAATCTTTCGAATATAACAAGCTAGGGGATGAATCGCTTACATTTTTTATGCCTTTGGAGTGTTCGTGGGTGAAGATTCTAGAGACCGAAAGTAGTTGTGTGCAGTCAAATGAAGAAAAGGATGAATGAGAGGAATCTCCTCATATATTTAGGGGTAGGTGACCCACCACCCGGGTGAGCGGTTGAGGGGTGGGTGTGCGGCCGCACACCCATGTGTATGGCCGTACACTCCTCCCAAGAAGGTGTATGGCCCGCTTTTGCTGATTTAGGACTTTATAGTTCATCCCTAATCATAATCTTGCTTGTACTCAAGCCTAGAACACTTAAACGAACCCTTAAACAATGTTAATAGGTAACGGAGTTGCGTTTAACCTTGATAGAAGTTCCGGGTTATCACATCATCCCCCAGTTAGAGGGAATTTCCTCCCGAAATTGAAGCATAGAATACAAATAGAAGACTCAGAAAAGATGAAGATGATTCTTCCACGAAGTGTAGGATCTTGTGTAGCTCTGAGCGGTCTTCGTCTTGAAGTTCATGATGGGACTCATACCTAGTGCATCCATCATTGTATCGTGTACAAAAGTCGCATATAATTAAGATGGATAGGATGGTCAGATGGGTGACTCTTCCCCAGGTCCACAACCAAACAAGGAACAGGAGATAGGGCGGAAACATACATCCTAAGTCTATAGGACCTTAATTATATACCACCCTCGCGTGTACATTTAACATTGATAGGCTAATTGTATTTGTCCCTAGTCTCTGTGCTTGAACTTGGCTTGCTGCGCGAGTGGGAATCCTAGATTGATCTATCAAGAATGTTTAAGGAAGGTTGTGGGTGGATGACATACTTCTCATGTTCATCCTTTCGGGTTTCGGAAAGGAGATGTATTATTTGAAGTTCGCATCTAGTTTGCCATTATGTGTGACGTGGTTTTTGGGATTTGAATGGTTTAAGGCAAAGGGTCTCCTTAGGGACGTGTATGACGTAGACTTAGTCGGACTAAGCGGAATGACGTCGTGGAATTGCGCATTAAGTTAGTTTGGATGGAGCGTTTTGTTAGAAAATTTGTGCCTCGGGGTGTATATTTCTGATGTTTCCTGTTTTTGGTTCGACGTTAGCGGGTACTACTGGTATGAGGGTTCTGATATTTTGGAATTATGAACTTTTTATGAAATGATCCTTACTATGTCTCCCTATAATCGTTTGGCGTATACTAGTCATTTATAATTGACCCAAGCGTATAAATAACCCATCATAATTCACCCATTAGGGCTTCAAAGTTTATACGGATGTTGGGATTTAACTTGAACGAAAGAGTAATCAGAATTATAAGCAATTATTCGGGTTTTGAAAGTATAACAAAATATGATAGAGTTCCCTGTTGTTTCCCCATTTCTCTAGGGGTCAAACTCCTCCCGCTTCTCCATCGTTCTTCTTTGTTGGACAGTCTCTCTTAAAATGTCCCATTCTACCACATAGGTGAGACTTTGGACTAGACTTATCATTGGTAGTCGGAGTGATGCACTCGAATGGAGTCCTACAGGTGTAGGCGGTGTGTCCCTTTTTGTTGCATCTAGTGCAATGCGGCACTCGACAGACTCCACAGTGATGGTAGTTGCATTTGCTGCAATACGAGAGGTTCCCCAAGTAGGTTGTGGTTGGTGTACAAATAGCAGAGCTGACGGAGGTATTGAATGCCCCATTTTGTTGCCCTTCAGTAGGTCCTTGAGTTGAACAACTCCCTATCTTGTTCTCGAACTTGTGTTTCAGGGTATTAGGTTTAAAGTCAGGTGTGTCTTTTCTAGCAGGCAGTTGTTGTTGAAGTTGGTTATCACCACGATCAGGATTGTCATTAATACCCCCACTAGCATTCGCACAGCTAGGGTTAAGGATAGCCATGGCGGCTGCTACGGCTGCTGTAACAGCAGCTTGGAACATTTTTGAATCCATCTAAAGGTTTGGCATTTTACGAGCAGGTTGATTACGCTTCTTCGAAGGCATGATCTGCTACATGTCAAGAAAAGGAGTTTGTGACAAACAATTTTTGCCTCTAGATGTATTCTAAAAGTATATATATACATGAAAATTTCTCATTTTGTCATCTGGTTCTCATGGATTCGACCCACGTCCCTATAATGTGGTCCTAGTAGGAATAGAAGTAGGTTTTCTAGAATGATTAGAGACCAAGTGTTATCCAAACTAAGTTATCTTCGATTGGTGAACATTGATTTTCGATTTTTCGAAAAGATTTGGAAACAATCCATAATAAGACCCACACAACATAGTCTTATGAATCCTTTGCTGATCAGTTTAGTGGGCTGGCTGGAAAATTTTTGCATTCCCACCAGTGTTAGATGATATGAAGGTTTAGCTACAAGGGCAGCTCCCGGAATTAAGTCGATATGAAACTGGACTTGACGTTCAGGAGAAATCCTTGGAAGATTATTGGGAAAGAAGTCAGGAAACTTGCAGATTTCGAGGAAAGCTCTCGTGGTCTTTAACCGTTGCATTCTATTCACTCTATGAATTAGAAATGCAAAGCATTCCTTCAGTAAGTACTTCAGGGTTTTGATGTATGAAATGATATGAAATTTCGAACTGAGCTTATCACGGAAAATGGTGAGGGCTTCGTTAAGGGAAAGATTAAGACGAATCATTTTCTCGAAACAGAGGTTATTAATGTGATTGAAGTTCATCCCATCCATGTTGATTATAACATCGAAGCTTTCTTTAGGAAAAATGGCATGAGTTTGATGGGAAAAGACTGATCGTCCAGGGTAAGAGTACAGTATATGGATATGTTTCGCAGATGAAATGGTGATATGACTTTGATAAAGTTATTTAGTTCGCATGTTACTAATCTGAGATATACGTTTGCTAGCGATGACCTTTAACTGAATTAAGACTATTGTCTCTATAGTTGGTATTAAGATTACACAGAGCTAGGAAAAATTTGACCTACGAGTAGGTCTACAACATACCAACAGAGGGAAAACTTGACAGCATGAAGAACTAGTAAAACAGTACTTTACAATACAGACTTGTTTACGGGGAAAAGTGCTACTTAGAGCATAGGTAGGAAGGCCATTATTAACTAAAGGAAAGGATGAGTAAAGTATTTCCTACTAGCGACGGGTACTCCTCGAACGGATCCTTAAGTTAGCCAGCTGGTGCTCCATGTAAAGAAGGTGTCGCTCGAATACTCTTTAGGGTGCTCGGAGTTCCATGACTGCAGCTCGGGTTGGAACGAGCTCTCGCTGCAGGGCCTCATTGTCTCTCAAAGACCTCTCACAAGCATCTTAAAGGCGGATGGTGCGGACTGTATACATTCTCGCATTGGCATCCACTTCCATGATTCTGTTGAGGGCTGTCCTACCCTGTATTTCGTTCCGAGCAACCCTGCAGACCAGGATTGGTAGGACTCTATCTGCTGAGCCCCCTACGCTTAGATCGCAGAAGATTCTGTCTCCATTGAAGGGTATAGGTTGATCCTGCTCTTGACTCCATGCTTCCAGACTTTCCACCCATGGAGGCGTCGGGCCTTGAAAAATTGGACGAGGGTTAGGATTTCGGACAGGAGCCACCGGAGGTAGATTAGTGACTTCGGGCTCGGAGTCGGAACCTTCCAAATAGTTCTCGGCAAAATGATCATCTAAGGGGATGGCAGGTTCTTCTGGCTCATCATCGAGCCATCCACCATTTCCTTGGTTGGGAAAGTACGGGTCACCAGGGAGATGGAATTCGGCCATGCTATCTACGCGAGATAAGGGTAAAGGGATAGTTAATAGGAATTGAATCTAATAATACTTCCAGTGTATTATAGCTACATGATTGATTCTTGAAGAATGGGTTCTTGGGTATGTTTCTAGTTCGGTCGTTATAGCATCCTAAAATACTCCTATAGTATTATGACCATTATGTTTGATTCTAGAATTCTTTTGGTATCTAGGTAACTTTTAGGCTTGCTGCAACACCACAGTCACTCCCACGCACATGTTGGTCATGTCTCGAATGAATATAGTTGATCAGGCTATATTGATCCTAGAAATGATTACATAACTGCCCAGGTTTAACCGTGATGTCCAACATCTAAATACTTTTGTTTTGTTCTATTTATGATACTGATTCAGGTACTTAGGTATACTTGTATACTTTTTATAAACATACTTATATTTTGAAAGTATACTTTTAGTTTAGAGCACTTAAACCCCTTAGTGTTTATAGTTGTATACCATGTAAGGTTCGGTATACTCAGTTCACTATAATCAAGAGCTCTGATACCAATCTGTCACACCCCCAAACCGTCAGAAATAACGGAGGAAACATCTGGGGCAGGTGACGTCATGCGTAGTATCACAACAGGTGTATCATAGCAAGCATAGTAAACACAACAAAACATTGAATACATAATAGAATAAGATTTACATTTCATTACAAAGTTTTGTTTCTTAGCAAAAGTAAAACAAAAAGACGTGACTCTAAGCGCCGACTTCACCAATAGTCCTGTAAGTACTTGTTTACTAATTTCCTGAGAATACAAGCAGTTTTGAAAGAATATTAACATAAAACTGGTGAGTTCATAAGCATTTTTGTTTTGGAAAAAAAAACATTTTTTTATTCTTTTGAAAGGTACATTATTTTCCTCCAGAAAACCTTACATATTCTGATACGGTAAAAGTTAGGTAAACATGATTTCTGCTAGTTCATCTCGCGAGCACTTCGTGTATACAAATCATATACAATCTAGATCGAACAAACAGTCGACTGTTTGGTTCTGCCCCAAGACGACAACCAAACAAGAAACATGATAAGAGGCGGAGGCCAAACATTCCACTGGTTGTTATATTCTCTTGTACATAATCCTGAAGTATTCACTAGGTACTTACAACGTTATCCAGTTTTGATCTGGTGCTATTGATCCTCAAGAAAATCCCTTATTTTCTAATGAAAGGTATGGTTAACCAATTCCTTCTATGGCTTCTTAATTTATACTAGTTATGTGTAAACCAACATCGAACAGACAGTTAAATGTGTGGATCTGCCCTAAAACCTCAACCAAACAAGGAAGAGGAGGTGAGGCGGAAACACACATTCCACAGTCTATTAGATATTCTTCATACATAACTCGGATGTATAAACTAAGAAATCATGGAATTATTAATGAAAGTTCATTAGTTGATTTATAAACCATCTATTTATAAAATACCGGTGATTACTGCGGGAAATCCTACATTTCCCTTAAGTGAAAACAATTAAGTTACTCGATTTAAACAAGAAAGTATAAGTATCTACCATACTTATATAGACTAAACATAGTTTCCCTAAAAGACCCTAGTTACTTAAAGTAGATTAGCCTAATTACATAAATAAAACTAATAATTATGTGGTGAACTAATTCCTGAAGGTATTATTGATACCCTCTAGTAATCAAATCGGTTATTACTTTGAGGTTAGTTCACTTGATTCATTATTACAAAAGTAAATCTTTGTTATCTAGGTTGCGATTTTTATAACCATACATTAACTTGATATGTGTCACACCCCCAAACCAGACGGCGGAAACATCCGGGGGTGGAGGACTTCATTTGTAGTATCACAACACATGTATCATAGTAATCAAAGAACAAACAACCATTGTATTTAAAAGTATAATATTTACATGTGTTCAATCATTGTATATTGAAACCAAAATAGTTATACAAAAGAAGAAGATAAGACTCCTAATGGCTCCATCTTCTCAAAAAGCTCGGGGAGTACCTGTTATTATTTCCCTGATAATACAAGTAATTTGAAAAGAGAGTATTAACAATATGTTGAGTGAGTACATACGTCTTTATGTTTAAACGGGTGTCTTTGTATTTTGAATATGAAAACACTTCTAGAAAATCCCAAATTTTCTGTGGTATGTGAAAAGTAGTTTTATTCCCATAAAACCGTCCTATTTGTAAACCAATGTATTTGTAAAACTTGTATTTGAGAGTGTGCCTAGCTTCACCAGCTGTTATTGAAAACTATAGTATACCATTGTACTTTGCATTTTGTAAACTGGTAGTTTGTAGATGTACTTACGTTTAGTTGTTTATACACTAACGTGTTGTTAATATCTTTTTAATGAGTTATTATAACCATACTAAGACATGAACGCCTGAAACAAACGCTTGATGAGCGCTTAAAGTGTTGATAACAATTGCCACTCATTGGCGTGTATGCTTGACTGTAGCTAGCAGCCTGAGTGCGGGGTTGTCAATCCCGATATAGATCTACACACAACTTGTTTTCGATCCCTGGACTGGAGATTCTGGTTATAATGTCAGGACTTTACTTTGGTTGTCTAAAATGAATTAAACAACCTGAATTGAATGTCTCATAAAAAGCATATAAACGTTACATGTATATTAGTTATGAAAACCCAATCATTTTGAAATAAATGATTGACAGTCTGTTCTTGACTTAGTATCCCGAACATGTACTTAACAAGTGTAAACCCTTGATTTGTTTTGAATTAAAACCCTTGTTTCATGTAAAACAGTGTAGTCATACGAATTATTGCTCTATGTATCGTAAATTATACCTATTATAATTTATATGTACTTTATGAATTGGTAAATAACTATTTTTGCATGTAATCCTTTGCTCAACATGTTACAAATGGTGATTAAACTGATGAAATAACTTTTATTTTTATATACATATACAATTTTATATATAAGTAAAATTTGAACGACCTTCGGACAAATAACTGGTACTATAAGTCCACATCCAAACAAGGAAAAGGACCTAGAATGAGTTATTAGTCCTAACCCTTTTAAATCTTATTTATATTAAATTATATATACAAATATGTATATTTGGGAAAAATATAAGTTTATAAAAGAGTTCAATATTTGAAGTATTTTTGATGCTTTAAAATCATTTTATCGTGATTTGAAATCATTTATTTAAAACATAAAGTTGTTGTGTTATACTTGTATTTCCCCTTTAAAACAGTAGAAATTATGAAAATACGGGGGTATGAACTCACTTGATAGGTGGTAATTTGGACAGAGGATTATGCCTTATATAGGCCGAAGCCTCGGATCCGAGGATTATGCGAGGCTGAGAGTTTGCGAAGGGAAGCAGCTTCGGTTCGGAGGTGGTAGGCTCGGATTGGACCAGACCTCGGTCCAATGGGAAGAGGGCACGTGCGAAGGGGGTGTCCGAGGAGCGTGCGAGGGGTGTCTCCGGTGTGTCTCATGCGAGGCTATCCGGTTCTAAGTGGACCTCGGACTTGGTCGAATCAGGAGGTGACACGCGAGGCTACGGTCCAATCAGAAGATGCCACGTGGAGGCTCGCATGCGAGGGTGACGTGGCAGTTACTGTGCATGCGAATATTCCCGGTTTTTGCTATTTTTCTT
Source organism: Lactuca serriola (assembly GCF_051521515.1). Taxonomy (NCBI): domain Eukaryota; kingdom Viridiplantae; phylum Streptophyta; class Magnoliopsida; order Asterales; family Asteraceae; genus Lactuca; species Lactuca serriola. The sequence goes on from NC_136414.1 coordinate 75,782,245, forward strand.
TATTTTTTTTGCCAAAACTTGTAAAATTCATAACTTTTGCATACGAACTCTGTTTTTGACGTTCTTTATATGCACGCTTAGGTAAAATTATACTCTACGACTTTCGTTTAGACTTCGTGGGCTAATTTTGACTTTATTTGTAATATTTTTATTTTAAACAGACCGAGACTTGAATCCGTTATAAATTCATAACTTCTTCATACGACGTCCGTTTTTGTCTGTCATTTTACCGTTGCACTACTAATGACGAGACCTTCAATTCTCGTTTAGGTTGAGTTGGCTAAAAACCACTCGATCTTTATTTCGAGTTTTTAGCTGTATACTGCTATACTGAAACTTAGAAAAATCATAATTTCCTCATACGAAGTCAGATTTTGGCGTTCTTTTTATGAAAGTTTTCGGTTTAACATAAACTATAACTTTCATTTAGATTGTTAAGGCTAGAAAGCCTTTTATTAAAAATTCAGTTTTTACACTGAACAGTGTTTTGCCGGTTTTGTCGCGGATTTTCGATTGGTCATAACTTCTTCGTTATAACTCGGATTTCAGTGTTCTTTATATTTTTGGAAACCTTGTTACAATCTCTATCACCTGGTTCAATCCAATTTAGATTCTTTAATAATTTTTTTTTGAGGGTCAATTATGTAAATATACATAGTATGCCAAAATTTCTCTTTATTTATTTAAAAAGAAGTACAAATTGACCTACACTATTACATAAGTTTAAAATAACGGTTTGTTACATTATGCCCCCGTTAGAGAGAATTTCGTCCCGAAATTTACTTTACAGATAGACTAGGGAAAAAGATGTGGGTATTTTGTTGCATTTGATCATCCCGCTCCCATGTGAATTCAGGTCCCCGCTTTGCATTCTAGCGAACCTTTACTATCGGGATGAGGCTTTGTTTGGTTTTCTTAACTTCCCTGTCTAGTATCTCTACGGGTTATTCCACAAAATTGAGGCTCTCGTTTAACTCGATTTCCTCGAGTGATATCACAAGATTCTCGTCGGAAAGACACTTTTTCAAGTTCGAAACATGGAAGGTAGGATGAATGTTACTTAGTTCTTGGGGTAATCGAAGTTTGTAAGCTACAGGGCCGATTCGGGCAAAAATCTCGAATGGTCCTATATACCTTGGGTTCAGTTTGTCACGCTTTCCAAAGCGTATCATGCCTTTCCAGGGTGAGACCTTTAGCAAAACTCGGTCGCCAACCTGGAATTCCAAGGGTTTTTCTCCTTTTATCTGCGTAGCTTTCTGTCTATCTCTAGAAGCTTTAAGTCGTTCCCGAATTTGTACGATCTTTTCGGTAGTTTCTCAAATAATTTCTAGACCAGTGAGAGCACTGTCAGGAGTTTGACCTCTAGCTAGCTGCGTGTCACCCACTTCAGCCCAACACAGAGGGGATATGCACTTGCTGCCATAGAGGGATTCGAATGGAGCAGCTTTTATGCTAGTGTGATAGCTGTTGTTATAAAAGAACTCAACAAGGGGTAAATGAATATCCCATGCCTTTCCAAAGTCTATCACGCAAGCTCGTAACATATCTTCTAATGTTTGAATCGTCCTCTCACTTTGTCCATCAGTTTGCGGATGGTAGGCTGTACTCATGTCTAGCCTAGTTCCCAGAGAGTTTTGTAAAGACAGCCAAAAATGAGAGGTGAATCTACTATCTCGGTCTGAAATAATAGATATTGGTACACCATGTAGTCTAACAATCTCCTTGAGGTATGTTCTGGTTAGCTTTTCTATCTTGTCACCCTCCTTGATGGGTAAGAAGTGTGCGGATTTGGTTAATCTATCGATGATTACCCAAATAGTATCATAACCACTTGATGTCTTGGGTAACTTGGTTATGAAATCCATTGTAATCAACTCCTACTTCCATTAAGGTATTTCAGGTTGTTGTAATAAGCCTGAAGGTTTCTGGTACTCTACCTTAATTTTGGTGCAAGTAAGGCACTTGCCCACAAAGGTAGCGATTTCGGCCTTCATGTTAGACCACCAATATAGCTTCTTAAGGTCCATATACATCTTGTCTGAACCTGGGTGGATGAGGTATCGTGTTTTGTGTGCTTCATTCATAACCACATCTCTGTAACCACCGAACTTTGGTGTCCAGATCCGGTTCATGAAATAATAGACTCCATCATCCCTGACTTCGAAGTTCTTATCCATTCCTCTCAGAGTTTCACCTGCTATGTTTTCGGGTTTCAAGGCTTCAAGTTGAGCTTCCTTGATCTGCGTGGGCAGATGCGAATGGATTGTCATGGTCAATGACTTTACCCGACGTCCCGAGTATTCTTTTCTACTAAGGGCGTCAGCTACTACATTTGCTTTACCAGGGTGATAAAGAATTTCACACTCGTAATCGTTCAGTAGCTCCACCCATCGTCGTTGTCTTATATTCAGCTCTTTCTGATCGAAGATGTGTTGGAGACTTTTATGGTCCGTGAATATTTTGCATTTCGTGCCATATAAGTAATGTCTCCAGATCTTCAGAGCAAACACCACTGCTCCTAGTTCAAGGTCATGTGTTGTAAACTTGACTTCATGTGTCTTTAGCTGTCGTGAGGCATAGGATATAACCTTTCCTCTTTGCATAAGAACACATCCAATCCCTTGATTAGAAGCATCACAGTACACTACGAAATCCTCTGTCCCTTCAGGGAGAGACAGGATCGGTGCACTACACAAGGCTCGCTTCAGCATTTGAAACGTTGTTTCTTGCTTTTCTCCCTAGTTAAAAGTTACACCCTTTTGGGTCAGAGTAGTAAGAGGCTTAGCTATTCGAGAGAAATTTTGAATGAATCTGCGATAATAGCGAGCAAGACCTAAGAATTGACGGATTTCTGTAGGTGTTTTAGGTGCTGACCAGTTTTCAATTGCCTTTATTTTGGAAGGGTCGACGTGTATTCCTTCTGAACTGACCACGTGACCTAGGAAATCTACCTTCCTGATCCAAAATTCACACTTTGAAAACTTCGCATAGAGCTTCTCCGATCTAAGAGTTTGTAATATTTGACGAAGATGTTGGTGATGTTCCTCTTTGCTCTTTGAGTAGATAAGGATATCGTCAATGAAGACTATAACAAATTTGTCCAAGAATGGACGACACACTCTGTTCATTAGGTCCATGAACACTGCAGGTGCATTCGTCAATCCGAATGGCATCACTATAAACTCGTAATGACCATAACGAGTTCTGAACGTGGTTTTGGGAATGTCTTCTCCAAAATTTGTAACTGGTGATACCCGGATCTTAAGTTTATCTTCGAGAAGTAGTTTGCCCCTTGAAGTTGGTCGAACAGATCGTCAATGCAAGGCAGAGGGTATCGATTCTTGATGGTAAGTTTGTTCAGCTCGCGGTAGTTTATACACATGCGGAATGATCCATCCTTCTTCTTTACGAACAAAACCGGTGCTCCCCAAGGTGAGAAGCTTGGTCTTATGAAACCTTTGCTTAGGAGTTCGTTAAGTTGGCTGGATAATTCCTGCATTTTAGAAGGTGCAAGACGATAGGCGGATTTGGCTACAGGGGTAGCTCCAGGGATTAAGTCGATTTGGAATTTGACTTGTCATTCGGGAGGCACCCCTGGATGATCATCGGGAAATAAATCGGGAAAGTTGCAGACCTCAGGAATGCTTGCGATGTCTTTCACTTCTTGCTTTTTGTCTACCACAAGAGATAGGAATGCACAATACTCCTTGCGAAGGTATTTCTATGCCTTGATGCATGAAATGATCTGAAGGTTCATTCCGGGTTTGTCGCCATAGATAATAAGAGTTTCGTTAGTTGGCAAGTTCAAACGAATAGCTCTTTAATAGCATAGGATGTCGGCATGGTTGGGGCACAACCAATCCATACCTATTATGATGTCAAAACCTTTGATAGAGACCGGCATAAGGTCTATTGGGAAAGACAACTCATTTAAGGTAAGGGTACATCCTATGTATATATAATTGGTGGATTCAAATTTCCCGTTAGCCATTTCTACTGTGAAGGTTTTATTTAGTGGTTGGGAGTTCTGATTTAGTAGATGTTTAAAGTTATGGCTCACGAAGCTCCTCTCGGCACCACAATCAAAAAGAATGCATGCATAAGTATTGTTGAGAAGGAACGTACCCGTGACCACAGTAGGGTCTGCCACCGCTTCTTCGTGACCTAGTGCTAGAGTTCTCCAAACCTCACCGACATTTCCAGCTTTTTGACAATCTTTCTTGAAATTCCCCACATCACCGCATTGGTAGCATGCTCGATTTACTCCAGCGTCCGGTACTTGGTTAAGGGGTTGAGGTGGTGTTCTACAGAATCGGGCAGTATGTCCTTTCCTGTTGCAGTTACAGCACTGCATTTCAGCGCAATTTCCTGTGTGGTGAAAATTGCACTTGTTGCATTTAGGGAGGCTACCGACATAGGGCTTAATTGGTGCTGGGTAGTTAGGGGCAACAGCAGGTGCAATAGTAGGTATGGTAGCAGGCACAGTAGTAGCATGGACTTCCACTATTTGTTGCTTCTTTGAAGGTTCCAGAGGATATTTTCTCTTCCTTTTGTTCCAACCCTTCTTCTTGCTGTTGTTGTTGTTCTCCCTAGGTTGTTCTAGGGCAGTAACCATAGAGTTTTGACGGTTTCCGTGGTCAATAAGTGACTGTGCCAGTTCCTTGGCACTGTCAAAAGTGACAGGTTTAGATGCAATGACACTTACTTGTATCTGGGGCGGCAATCCCCAAATATACCTTTCAATCTTTTTGCTCTCTGGAGCAACCATCTCCGGACACAGAATCGCCAAGTCACAGAATCGATTCGTGTAAGTCATTATGTTGGCACCGGCCATAATAATACCCCAGAGTTCTTGTTCCAGTTTCTGAATTTCCCCTTGCAGGCAGTATTCCCACATCAACGTGGTTTTTAGGCTCTCCCAGCTTATAGTATTAGCCACTACCAAAGTTAGTGACTTAACATGGTCATTCCACCATGTTAGGGCCCTATCTAAGAAAGTAAAGGCAGCCAATTTAACTTTGCTACCCTCTAGACAGGAGCAAATTTCAAAGACTGCTTCTATCTTCTCAATCCACTGCCTTAAAACCATCACTCCTCCAGTTCCATTAAAGGTCCTTGGTTTGGCATTCGAGAAGTCTTTATAAGTGCACTCTCTCGAGTGCTCATGACCCTCGACAAGGTTAGAAGGACGTGCACCAGCTCCCAATCACTAGCACCAGGAGTATTGATATGAGATAAGGCAGCCGCTACAGCTGTCGTGACTGCCGCTTGGAACATGGCAGCATCGAATTGAGGGGGTGGTGGTGGAGGTGGCGTCGGTGCTTTCGTTTCATTGTTACGTCTTGGATTCCTACGAGGAGGCATCTTTTTCTATAAAAGTCAATAGATAAAAAGATAGTGAGGTATCAAGAATGAATATTAATTTGATATCTCTGAACTTAGATACATAATTCAACAAGAATCTAGTAAAGAATTGAAAATGGATGCCCAATTCAAGTACAACTTGCAACTGGATAGATTAAAATGAAGTGGTTATTTTTCAAAGAGTATGAAAGTACATGTCGATTGCATTGGTATATTAAGTATATGTGATGAGTTAAGAAACTCTTTGATCATTTAGATCTTCTAACATGTTAATCACAAAAACGATAAACAACAATATAAAACACAAGGATGAATCTAAATATGTCGAATGATTCAATAGATTCAAGCCTCAGCAGAGCTCGATAAAGAACTTCCGCTGTAGAGGCTGTTAGGGTTACAAACAATAAAGATCAAATCTTTTTGGGGTAATTAACTTCCAAATCCTTACGTATAAGATGCATGCAAGAACCTAGAAATATAAAACCCTAGATATAATTCATGGATGGACAGGCCCAATCCAGAGACTAAATGGACTAAATAGCGAGCCCAAGATGCAACACCTTTCAGACCCTACAATCTCCCCCTTTGCGTCAATTGGAGCGAGACTATCACTTCGGTTTGCTGGGTCCAGCTGCAGGAACTTTCTTAATGGTTTCAAACAGACGTGGGATGAGAGCAAGGATGGTCTGTCTGAAGCGAATGTACCACTGAATCATGTCATCAAAATACTTCTTGTCATCTGCTGAATTCTGCTTGCATCGATGAATGATTCCCAGAACATGTTCCAAGCATGCAGTGGTGTAAAGGTGCTTATCTGCCAAGGAGAACAGGCATTTTTGGCCTTCGTTCCTTGTAAACATGACAGAATTCCGCTTCAGGTCGATTCTTCCCATCTGCATCAAGTTCAAATCACTAGCAGAGCCCACAACAAAGATAGTAGGCTTTTTCTTGAATATGCTGGCGATCTCCTGATCCATCTTGGCAACCTCCATAATGTAGCATACGAGCATCCTTTTGAAATGATCAGTAATTGGACCATACTCAGCTTCGTTGGTGAGGAGGATGTTATGTAAAATAATCCAATCATGTGGATTCAGGTTGGGAAGATCAACAAGTGATATAACGTGTTCGGTTTTAGTAGAACCCCTCAGTACTTTGAACCGAACGTTCATGAAGTTCCCCTCACGAAACGGCTTGAGGACCCGAACGTTGATGATTTTCTGAGCGCTCCAAGTCTGATATTGTGGTTGAGTAGACTTCAGATAGAATTCGACAAGTTCCCTATCAACCTTTGGATGAGGATGAGGGACATCAGCAACATTATCAAAAGCATGGAAGATGAAGGCTTTTCGGGTCAATGGCATATCGAACTGAGAATCGACATAATTAATTCAATCCAATGAAATCACTGGTTCAGGCCACAGGATGTTGGGAGTTTCAATTGCTTCTTTTATAAGTTTCTCAAGAGTCCACGGAGGAAAAAGAGTTTTCCTACTCTCAAGAAGGTCATGAGCCTCCTTTATTTTTCGTTCGTTCGCCTCTAACTCTCTAGCAACGTGAGCGCTTATGTCAGCCTCTTTATCCCGGCCTTGTTTCTTTAAGAGATCAGCAATGGTCTCTTTATCATCATCATCACTGTCTTCAGCAATCTTCTTTCCTTTGTCTTTGACACCCGAACCTGAGGGTTGACCTGCTGGAAGAGGTTTGGTTGCTTTAGTTGTTGTGGAAGTGGGAGGCGGTTGAGACACATCTTCTCCCCTTTGTTTCGGATGGGCCACAAACTCAAGAAGCCCTTCAAGTTTGCTGAGTAGGGCAAGGGCAGGAGCAAGCTTCTCTGCGAGAGTGCGCCTCACGGAGTAATTCAGGATCGGATCATGTCCTTCAAGGATGTTGGAAAGGGCGGCGTGGACATCCGAAACACACGATGAAATAACCACACGCTCAGATCGAAGAGATGCAACTTCCTTTTCAGATTGGAAAAGATGAAGACTCTTGACCTTAAGAGCAGTGGTCTTGCGAGCGAGAGCATCCATCACTGAGTTCTCTGAAGCAAGATCTTCTTGCAGCTTAGACAGGCGCTCCTCAACAGTCGCCTGGAATAATTTGTTGTCATCGCTGAGAGATTGACGAAGACTGGCAAATGACTGCAGTTCGGAGGCAACTAAGGTGGCCAGAGAGTCAATGTTCTCTGCACTGGAATTAGCGGTTTCCTGTAAAGACTGCAAAATAGAAGAAGCGTCAACAAATAGTTTTTCGACTTTTTCGGTCGCTGCTGCACACGCCTTGGTAGAGGCATCGATGGCGGCAGTGGCAAGGTTGATAGAGGCTTGATGAGCCTTAGTAAACGTATCAACGAGCCCTTGAATAGCAGCCTCTGAGATAGTATATCGTGAGGAAGAAGAGGAGGAAGCAATGAGAGAATCGATTTTCTCATGAAGCTCCTTGAGATGCTTCTTGGTGACTGGAGCATCATCATCATCATCACTTTGCATTTGATATGGACTGTAATAGACCGAGTCAAACGTCATGTCCTCTCCTCCAAGAAAAGGTTCTTCATTATCTGCTGAGTGAGCAGGAGATGAGGGTGAGGGTGGAGGCTCGGTTGTGGAAGTAGGTTCGGGTACGGATGTATGTTCGGTAGCGGGAGTGGGTTCGGGTGCTGTAGTAGGAGCCCCCGTATCAGATACGTTGGTTCTAACTCCAGCTGTGGTTGTGGTGGTAGCTTCAGTGAAAATAGGAGGTGGTACAGGGATAGAGGTGGGTGGTATTTGAGTAGTGGAGGTTATGAGGGGAATGGAAATAGAGATGGAGATTGGGGAAGGAGAGACAGGTCTTGTGGAAACAGGTACCTCAGGGGTAGGAGAGCGTGGAGAAGTATTACCTTGAAGGGACTCTTTGGAGTCTGAACTCTCTTCCTCAGATTCGCTAGAGGAGGAGGCAAGAATAAGCTTGCGCCTAGGTTGAGTCTTCCTCTTCTTTGGTGGAGGGGATTGAGCTGCCTTGGAAGGTTTGCGTTTCTTCGGAGAAGGACCTCTCGCTCCTTTGACAACCTTCTTGTCTTTTCCCTTGTCATGTTTCTTTCCCATGGGAGCAGGCTTATCAACATCATGGATTGATTGAATCATTTCAGGAGTGAGCTCTCTGGGACATGAGCGACGAAACTCCTTGTAAGTTCTGATAATGCGGCTGTCGCTTGGAGCACATCCACACATTGACTTAGGGATTGAGCCAACGAACTGAAATTTAGATGAATCAGAGACGATTATCTTTGTAGTGTGAAAAGTTCCTATCGAGGAAAGTGGAGAATCAGCAACAATAGGAACATGATACTTGTCCATCACCCACTTTGTGACCAGCGTCCAGAATCTGGCATAGGAGATCTCTAAATGGCGAGAAATAGAAGCTAGACTCAGAATCAGCTGCTGCCATAAAACCGAACCATAATCAAGGTTGATGCCGTGGTACAGCCCATAAAGAATGGTCATAAACAGACGACTTGCCCTGTCTGAACCTGCACTGCATTCTGATAACCCCTTGAACAAAACTGTGAAGAAGCCATTCCACTGAGGAGGTAAGCAGGATTTCTTGAACTTTGTGACGGTCGTCAGAATTTCAGTGTAACCCATGTTATAAAACATGGAGAACAATTGTCCCACTTGAATGGATTCAAGGTTAACCCTAGACTCATCAGGTAGAAACCCTAGAAGCGAACATAATCGCTGTTTGGAGATGGAGGCCTTGTTATCAAGAATGTCGAAGAAGATTCGATCGACAGACTTGTCATAGTGGGATGTGGAGAAGATTTGCAAAAAACACTCCATTGGAACAGGTTCGACTTTGGTAAGTGCTGGAACCAATGGTGAATGCTTGAGACATTCCATGATTGGAAACATGAACGCATCGTAAACTTGTGGAGTGAGATCGATGATTAGGCTTTGTTGAGGACGGATGGGCAGAATGTGAGAAGTAGCATGAACTGAAGAGGAGTCCGCCATTGAAGAGAAGAATTTGGGGAAGATGATGAACAGTAGGAGAAACAAATCTTTTCTTGCTCTCTGAATATTTGGTGCAGTAAAGAGGTAAATAACAGTAGAAGTTACCTTTTATACCGTGGTGAGAAGAGAGAGAAAAATTTGTTCCCAAATCTTCAAAGAAAATACGAAGCGTTTCCTTAGGTGATTGACGCATGATAGTTTAGAGCCCCGATGATTACGCAGGAGAGAGAAAGACTGTCCCATTTCACACGCCTTCCCATCAGGCGCCGTTTGAAATGTCAAAAACGGTTCCCCTTCACACGCCTTCCCATCAAGCGTTGTTTGAAATATTAAAGCGATTAGACTTTCGGCTGAGTCAGCAACTTACCCCTTTAGAGTGAGTTGTCGTCATAGAGAAAAATGACCACATGTAACATTGTGAACCACATATCTTTTATGACCTTAAATCCCATAGCCAAAAGTAGCTTGTAATTAACGAAACCGGATTTATGGAAAATCAAAAAGATTTTTGTGCATAGAGTGTAAAAGAAAAAGAAATAAAGCAACTCATATGTGGGAAATTGTGATGTCAATAAAGATACGAAACAATGGATCCCGGCCACGAATCTCTTCTTTCAAGGTCAAGAGAGACCTTAAAGTGTTTGTGTGGTTTCCCGTTGAATTACGATCAGACACTTATAAAGAAGTGTTGAAAGGCATCTTTTAATAAGGCTAATTTGGGAGGCTTTCGCTTCAGTTCAGAATTCGTGATCTTGACATAAGACAGAAATCGACTGAAGTACTTGTGAGACCAATGTGGTCTGTTGAACAAGTAGGTGTGAAGAGAATTTAAGTGGCATGTTGAAAATACTTTTAGGTGAAATCTCAGAGAAAAGAAATTGAAACTGGATTCTAATGGAAGAAATGTTATGGGATTTAACAATTTCATAAGAATCACACAAAAAGAAAATTCAGAGATTTCAAGGTACAGCCCCATGGGTGAATTCGTTAATTCATTAGTGAAAACTAGAGCAAATTTAATTGTTCACCGTCAATGCATAGTAGGTATTGAATTGTGGGTTTCACTTAGCATGTAGTGGCACGAAGCTAAGATCATAAACACAGAAATTGTGTAACCATAAACCTCAGTGGTAATTGCTGAGAGTCTCAAGGGTTATGTGTATGAAGCGAATAGGATGGAGAAAAATATTGGAGATGGTGTAAAGAAACCAAAGTACCTCTACTGTTAAAATAAGGACCAAGCAGAAAACTCTTATCTCATGTGAGAAGAGAGTAAGGTAGCTCATGATTAGAATAAATATAATAGCCTAATTGGGAAGACAAGGTTTGTATATACCACGTCAGTAAGGCTTTATTCAGAATCAGTTGAGGCTTTGGACAACATACAACAGTATGCTTCTAGGGACACTTAACTATTAAAATATGTGAGAACAATACCTGCCCCATTGATTATCCACAAATGATAAAAATAAAAATAAAAAAAATTTAACGAATAGAAAAAAATATTTTTGGAGTTTTTCATTCAAAGAGAAAAACAAAAATAAAACAAACAACAAAAAAAAATTGGAACCGAACCCGAAATAGACCGAACGCTCGGTTCATTTCGGTTTCAAAAAAATGTTTGAAAAAGAAAAAGAATTTGAAAATAAGAGAGAAATAATTGAGAAATAAGCGTAAAAAAAGTTCACTACCAAAGAAACTACCTTTAAGTGATAAGCGAAGACAAGTGAATAGGACAGAACCCGAGCGCTCGGTTCATTTCGGCACTCACGTGAACCGAACCCAAACGTTCGGCTCATTTCGCTTCCAACTTTTAGTTTTGAGAAGTAGTTTTTGGTACTGACTCCGATTCCATCATACCTAGCCCTTGTAGAAGTTTATTAAAACTTGCTTCAGGAAGAGCTTTGGTGAAGATGTCAGCCAGTTGATGAGTAGTTCGAACAAAATGAATCTCTACGTTTCCGTCTTCTACGTGATCTTTAATGAAGTGATATCTCAATGCAATGTGTTTGGTTTTGGAATGTTGCACTGGGTTATGATAGATCCTAATTGCACTTTCTGAGTCACAATATTGTGGGATCTTTTTCATATTGAGTCCATAATCCCGGAGTTGGCTTTGGATCCAGATCACTTGAGATGTGCAAGAAGCGGTTGCAATATATTCTGCTTCGGCTGCAGACAGTGAAACACATGTTTGTTTCTTAGATTGCCAGCTCACCAATTTCCCATCGAGGAATTGACATCATCCTGTGGTGCTTTTCCTGTCTAAACCACATCCTCCAAGGTCTGCATCTGAGTAGGCTTGAACAAAGAAACCTGAGTTTGAAGGATACCAGAGACCGAGAGAGGTGGTTCGCTTCAGATATCGGAGTATGTTTTTCACTGCTAGCATGTGTGGTTCACGAGGATTCGCCTGAAACCTAGCACAATAACACACAGAAAACATTATATCAGGCCTGCTAGATGTGAGGTACATCAGGGAACCAATCATTTGACGGTATAGCTTTATATCGACTGTTGGTTTTTCCAAGGATGGTGTAAGCTTGGTGTCGAACGCCATTGGAACTTTGACCTTTGAATCTCCCATCATGACGAATTTAGCAAGAAGAGTCTTGGTATATGCTTCCTGGTTGATAAAGATGCCTTCGGGTCCCTGTCTAATGTTTAAACCAAGGATAAAGTTAATCGGACCCATTGAGCTCATTTCAAATTTAGTCTCCATCAGCTTTCTGAATTCAGCTGTTAAGCTAGGATTCGTTGAGCCAAAGATAATATCATGGACATAGATTTGAACTATCATAAGGTGGTTACCTTCCTTTTTACGAAAGAAGGTTGGGTCAACCGAACCTTGTTTGAATTTAGACATCTTTAAGAACTTAGTTAGTGTTTCATACCATGCCCTAGGCGCTTGTTTCAGACCATAAACTGCCTTGTCTAGAATGTAGTAGTGATTTGGATGCTTTTCATTCACAAAACCAGGAGGCTGCTACACGTAAACTGTTTCTTCAAGTTCTCCATTCAGAAAGGCACATTTCACATCCATTTGGTAGACTTCGAAGTTCTTGTGTGTGGCATAGGCAAGAAATATTCGAACAGATTCCATCCTTGCTACCGGAGCAAATGTTTCTTCATAGTCAATTCCTTCTTCCCGGCAGTATCCTTTCACCACAAGACGAGCTTTATTACGAATCACATTTCCCTCCTTATCCATTTTATTTCTGAATACCCATTTGAGACCAACGACTGAGGCATCTTTTGGTGTTGGAATGAGACGCCAGACCTTATTTCTTTCAAACTCATTGAGTTCATCTTGCATTGCTTGGACCCAATCAGAATGATCAAGAGCAATATTGACGGTCTTTGGCTCAACTTTGGATACGAAGGAATTATACATGCAAAACTCTACTTTGGAGAATAGGGAGGTTTGCTTTGCCTTCACTTGAGATCGGGTTAGGACCTTTTCAGATACATTACCCACTATTTGAGATACAGGATGATCCCTGGTCCATTTAGTGAGCGGAGGAAAGTTTGGATCATAGGATGGATCCAATTCAGTGTTGACCATTTCTTCCAACTCGGATTGAATATCATCATCATAGAACATATCGGAATTCTCCCCCTCGACAGATGATGAATCATTTGGATCTTCAGGTTGATTTGGACCTCCGGGTGCTAAAGAACTCTCAGGTGTAGCCGGGCTTTCGGGTGCTACAGGACTTTCGGGTGTAGCCGGGTCTTCGGGTGTTATAGGACTTTCCGGTGTTGTAGGGATTGAATTCTCCTCCTGAAAATGTGAGTCCGGTTGATTTGAAGAGAATTGATTCTCCCCCTCAACTGAAGTGTCGTGCTGAGGAGGTTCGTTTTGAACTGGTTCTCCTTCTCCCATTTGTATGGCTGCATCTTCGACAATTTGCTTCAGATGATCGATTTTGTTGTCTGCCGCCTTGGCTTCTAAGAGAGTGGCTTTCTCAGGTTCATCCAATAAGTCTACGAATTGATCAAATAAATTAGCAATTGTGGCCGTGACTTGACCTGTTTGAGAGAAAATCTCTCCAACTGCTTCTACAGTAGTCTTTAGTTTCTTGACGTAACTGTCATCAAAAGTCACATAATAGGTCTCTTCAATCTTTCTAGAATGTTTATTTAAAACCCTACATGCCTTTGAAGTAAGAGAATATCCCATAAAAATTCCTTCGTCAGCTTTAACATCAAATTTGTTACAATGTTCTTTGGAGTTGAAGATGAAACACCTTGAACCGAACACATGGAAGAATTTTACATTCGGCTTCCTGTTATTGATGATCTCATAAGGAGTGAGAGAGAAACGCTTGTTGAGATAAGACCTATTATGCGTAAAACATGCTGCAACAATAGCATCAGCCCAGAAGTATAAGGGAAGAGAAGCAAAACTTAGCATAGTTCGGGCCGCCTCACACAAGGATCGGTTTTGCCTTTCGAGAATACCGTTCTGTTGAGGCGTATAAGGGTCTGAGAAGTTATGACTGGTTCCTTTTTCTGCCAAGAAGTCTTCGAATTCTTTGTTCTTGAATTCCAGTCCATTGTCGCTCCTAATGTTTCGAACGACTTTTCTCAGTTGCACTTCAACCTACTTGATAAACATCTTTAGCTTAGGAGTGGCCTCAGATTTGTGCTTCAGAAAGAATACCCATGTAAAACGTGAGAAATCATCAACAATAACAAGAATATACTTGCTACCGCCAATGCTCTCGATTGATGATGGACCACACAAGTCGATGTGAAGCAACTCAAGTGGTTCAACAACTTTTGTGTTTATAATCGATGGGTGACTTTGACGACTTTGTTTCCCCATTTCGCATGCAGCGCACAAGTGTTCTCGATCAAATTTGAGCAATGGAAGACCCCGAACATGACCTCCGGTGACAAGTTTGTTGATGTCTTTGAAGTTGAGATGTGAGAGCCTTCGGTGCCACAACCAACTTTCGTCTGAATGAGCTTTGGATAAAAGAAATATTGCTGGATTCCCTTTGATTGGTCTGAGATTCAGAGGAAACATTTTGCCTTTTCGATCTGATTTGAGAATGACCTTGTTGGATTTCTTCTCTATAATTTCCGAGCCTTCGTCGTCGAATGAAACTTTGAGACCGGTACCTCCCACCAGTTGAGATACACTGATGAGGTTATGTTGCAATCCTTCTACATATGCCACCTTTCTTATTGTGAAGTCTCCATTGGTTATCATCCCATAACCCTTTACTGTTGCACAGGAGTTGTTACCGAACTTGACATTGCCACCATTTTGAAGTGATCGAAACTCCCTTAGCTCTTCCTTCCTTAATGTCATGTGACGTGAGCAGCCACTGTCAATATACCATTTTTCGTCAAACTGCTCGTCACTAATAACCTGCAAAAATTAAGCATATTTCGGAACCCAAAGTTTCTTGGGTCCAGGTGAGCCTTTCACAGGAACAGGAATAGTAAGAGAAACATCAACAAGATATGTTTGTTTTATTAAGGTTGTTTCATCTTTTCTTTTAATGGTAAACACTTTGATTTTATTAGGATTAGTTGCATGCTTTTTGGATTCACATTCTAGGGTATGGACATTAGTCTGCTTTCGGTCTTCTTTGGCTGAGGAAATCTTCCTTTTTCCTTTCAAGTTCGTTGATGATCTTGAATTTTGTGTAGGAACAAAATTGGGTTTAGAAGAAGATTGAGAATGAGAAGAAGTAGAGGAAAAGAAATTAGAATGAGAGTCTTTCCTGACTTGGGGTTCAAAATGACCCTTTCGTTTGTGGTCATTAGAGGGACCGAACCTGGACCTTCGGTAGCCGCTTGATGATGAGCCGAAGTTGGGTTTTTGGGTGTTGTTGGTTGGTGGTCCGAAACTTGGTCTTTTATTATAAAAGCTTGATGGACTGAAATCAGGTCTTTGCCTGTTATTATTTGGCGGAACGAAACTAGCTTTTCGGTTGCTGTTGCTTTCGGAACCGAACCTATCCTTTCGGTTCTGTTCTTCGTGTGGCCCGAAAGTCTTTCTCTCTGACTTAGAATCTTTATCATGGTAAGAGTAATGAGGGTTTTGAGAGCGCCAAAACTGCTTTTGCTCTGAGTGATTTTTCTTGTATCTCAGGTTTCTCTGCTGCTTTTGATTTTTCACCTGTTTCGGTTGTCTGTGGATATTAGCTTTTTGTTTCAGCTTCTTGCCAACCGGTTCACTCTTCATAGATGAGGTTTCTCTTGTGGAGGTGACTTCTTCTACAGGAATTTCTTTTGTGCCACTTGTACTTGGTACGTCAAAGTTGGTAGGCTTATTCAGCGGTTCGGGCACATATCTACCTTTGGTCTTCCAGGATGTTCGCTCCGACAGACCAACCGTTTCGTCTGCATTGTCTATGGGTGCTGACCAGAAAAACTCATCACAGCCATCTGCATTATCTTCGTTCACTATGGCAGTGAGTTCGGCTGTTTAATGTTCGGTTACTCCTGTGACCATATACACCTGATTGGGAGTAGTTCTAACCTTCTGAAACACAACGGCCTTTTCTTTAAGGGCTGGGGACTTAGTTTTGGACAGACGAGCGAATTCCACAGAATTTTCAGAAATCAGGTTTTTGTGGTTTTCGGGTTCGCTCTTGACAAACTCAGAACAGTCGACTTCAACCTCTACAGAAATTTCACTCATATCATCGTCCTTATTAAGTTCAGATGCATTTTCAACATCAATTTTGTTTTCTGAACTTAAATTGGTACTCAATGAGTTGAATTTTTATATGGTTTCGGTCCTTAGTTTCAGCTTATCATTTTCATCCAAAAGATTTTTAAGTATGTCCTTATGGTCTTTGGACTTTATAAAAGATTCTATTTTGTCCAGACCATACATATAAGTAGGATTAACATCATCGGAAGATACAACACTTTCATAGTTGTATGCTTCGGCATCCATTTCATCCTCCTTAAGCTCAAGGAAGGGTAGAATCATGCGATGTATCTTCTGCCCTATTTCACAATTTAGATGCAGTTGAGTAATGTTAGCATAAAGTCTTTTAGCGATCAAACAAAAAACATTCCTTTGTTTTAACAATTTCAAATTGTCTCTTTGCAAATAAATGTTTTCATCTCTAGACTTAATTAGCTCCGACTCCTTCTGCTCAATCCACATCCTTCGCTCCTCACTCTTGGATGACACCCTGCTTATTTGGTCAGTCAGATTAGAATTTGTGACCCGTGTTTGAGTTAAACAACTATCTAGATTTGAAAGTCTTGAATTCAAGTTATTTAATTCCTTTTCATATGATTTTTGTGGAATTTTAAAAGAAACAAAAACGGATTGTACCTTCTTAATTAGTTCATCAAGTTCACTGATCTGCACACTGAGAGGTTTTGTTGTAAAGCATAAGTCCTCTCACTCCTTGGCCTCTTCATTTCCACCATCAATGTTGTATCCCCTCATCTGAGATACATCGGTCACCATCAGACATCTTCCACCGATTTCACCACCTTTTGCGACATAAGCCTT
Organism: Lactuca serriola; assembly: GCF_051521515.1. NCBI lineage: Eukaryota > Viridiplantae > Streptophyta > Magnoliopsida > Asterales > Asteraceae > Lactuca > Lactuca serriola. The sequence continues at coordinate 75,799,102 of NC_136414.1, forward strand.
TCCATGAGAAGACTTTTTCACCTCATCATCTTCTGAGTCGGTCGACCACACCTGTACGCCACCGAACTCGTCATCCTCTGCCAAACCCTGCACAATAAGAGCATTCATAGAAGAATTAGTAGCAGCCTTCTTTTTTTTTATCTCCTCCATTCTTTTCATAAGACTTGCTTCTTCATCTTTCTCTTCGTCTTTCTCTGCCATTTTCTTCAGCACGCAATCCTTTGCGTAGTGATTCTTTCCCCCACAGTAGAAGGAACTGACACCAGAGTCAGCTTCACCCTTTGCTTCCTTTTTTGACTCCTCAACCTTCGGTTCATCTTTCACTCTTTCGGAACTATAGCTTCCCTGCCATTTACGATTTTTGTTGGAAGGAAACTTTCTCTTGATAAACCTTCTAGGATTTGACACCATTAAAGCATAGTCTTCGGCTGTCAGATTGTGATCTCCTAGATTAAGATCCTCTTCATCTTCTTCTACACTTTTACCTTTGGACAGAAGCGCCAGAGACCCCAGATTAGAAACCACGCTTTTCTCTTGCAGCACAATCTTTTCTTGGGATTTCAGAATTCCCACCAGTTTCGCGAGCGAGTACGATTTGAACTGCTCGTGTGCTTTAACTGTTGACACGACAGCTCTCCCTTCGGATCTTAGACCATTCAGAAAAGTGACCTTCTGTTCAATAAGCTTCCTTTCAATATCATGTTTTATCAGCTGGCTGAGAAGATGATTGAAGCGATCAAATGTCTGTGTAATAGATTCATCAGGATTTTGCTTGAACTCTCCAAATTCAGACAGAAGCAAGGTCTGAATTGAGTGCTCCAGATCTTCATCTGTAGAATACAGCTCTCGCAGCCGATCCCAGATTTCTTTAGCAGTACTACAGGAACTTACCAATCTAAACGTGTCAGATTGAAGAGCAAATCGAATCAGTCTCAATGCCTTGATGTTGCACTGAAACTTCTCCTTTTCGTCCTGAGCAACATCTTTCACATCTTTTAACAAATCATTATACTCCTTTTGAGTTTCAATAATTCTGGATGTTCCTGAATGAGCAACTGGTCCAGACACAATAGCTTCCCATATCAAATACCCATTATCTTCTGATCCAATGACGTAGTCTTCAAAGTGATGCGCCCAAACCTCGTAGTCTTGAGTGTAGAGAATTGGAATCTTAGTTCTAGATCCTATACTGTTTGAGATGTTGATAGGATTGGATTGAGAATCGCCCATGCTTGATCGTTTAACCTGTTGTAAGATCAGACTTGTAATATGTAATATTAGGGCAAGGTGAATAAATACTGAGATACGTCAATTATGGAGTGACAGCTCAATAAATATCAGTAAATGCGGAATAAACCCTAATCACTTCTTTCATAGAAGAGATGTGTATGAATTACACAGTCTTCTGCTCTGATACCAATTGATGAGTTAAGAAACTCTTTGATCATTTAGATCTTCTAACAGGTTAATCACAAAAATGATAAACAGCAATATAAAACACAAGGATGAATCAAAATATGTCGAATGATTCAATAGATTCAAGCCTCAGCAGAGCTCGATAAAGAACTTCCGCTGTAGAGGCTGTTAGGGTTACAAATGATAAAGATCAAATCTTTTTGGGGTAATTGACTTCCAAATCCTTACGTACTAAGATGCATGCAAGCACCTATAAATACAAAACCCTAGATATAACTCACGGATGGACAGGCCAAATCCGGTGACTAAATGGACTAAATAGCGAGCCCAAGACGCAACGCCTTTCAGACCCTACAATATGTAATTTGGATACTTAACCCTAAAGTAGGTCTTTAATAAACCACAATATTGCAAAAGTATCGACATCAAACCGGCCTACCGAAAATAAAAATTTTTGCGGTCGTATTTGAAAAGTATGAAAAATAACACTGGAACATATCCAAAATCCCAAAACTTTGGAATGGAATATTTATGTAAATTCTAATAAATCTTGTTGAAGTAAAGTGCTTATTATTTTATTGATACTTGATTTATACATATCCTGAAAGTAGTCTATACATTCAGTATATTAAACTAGAAAGTAGTGTAACACAACTTGCGGCGGTTTCTACGACCGTTACTGGGTTCCGCTTCGTCTTGCGATTTCCAGCGCCTTTCTTGGGCAGCTTGATGCTACCTCAGTCCTCTGATCTCTGATTCGGCAGCATTAAGTTTCCTTTTAAGGTCTTCAGTATGGTGTTAGGTATCATATTGCATCTCATCAAGACGAAGGATATCGGCAGCGTTAGCCTGCGCAGCCGCATTCACTTCTAGGATACGATTGATTGACATCCTTGATTGATTGAATTGTCGGGCAATTCGGTTCACTATAATTGGAAGAGCTCTATCGGCTGTTCCTCCTTCCGAGATGTTATAAAAACCCTGTGCCATTCCGTAGGGAGGGAGTTGGCCGTCTTGTCGACTCCAATGACTTATGTATTGGCCCCACTCGGGTATGGGTATTGCTTCCTCTTGTCTCGGGGGACGTATCCCCGGGTTCCAGACTTGTGGCTTAGTATCTGTACCGCTTGATTCGTTGTCCTCAAATGGTTCTTCATCTGAGTCTTCTTCTGGATCCTCCTCCGGATCTTCCTCCGGATCCTCCACTATCCATCCTTGATTGCCATGATTTTGAAAATAAGGGTCCCCAGGTAGATGATGTCTTGCCATTGTGTCTGTACAAGAATAAGGTTATGAGAAATGCCTGAAAAAAACTAAAGCATATCGATGTTTATAATATTCTTATAGTATTTTATGTTCTGTTCTTAGAGTTTCTTTGGTAGTTGGTAAGTTTTAGACATGTCACAACACTACTATCACTCCCAAACACATGTTGGTCATGTCTGAAATCAATATAGTTGATCAGGCTATATTAATTCTAGATATGATTACATAACTGCCCGTGTTTAATTGTAATGTTCAACATCCAAATACTTTTAAATTCTTATGACTATGTACTTGTAGGTATGAGGGTTAGTATACTTCTTGTAAAAATACTTATAATTCTTAAAAGTATACTTGTAGTCAGATCTCTCAGCCCCAATGTATTTATAGTTTGTATATCTTTTATGGATTGATATACTGAGTTCACTATAAACAATGCTTTGATACCAATCTGTCACACCCCCAAACCAGACGGCGGAAACGTCCGGGGGTGGAGGACTTCATTTGTAGTATCACAACACATGTATCATAGTAATCAAAGCACAAACAATCATTGTATTTAAAAGTATAATATTTACATGTGTTAATCATTGTATATTGAAACCAAAATAGTTATACAAAAGAAGAAGATAAGACTCCTAATGGCTCCATCTTCTCAAAAAGCTCGGGGAGTACCTGTTATTATTTTCCTGATAATACAAGTAATTTGAAAAGAGAGTATCAACAATATGTTGAGTGAGTACATAAGTCTTTATGTTTGAACGGGTGTCTTTGTATTTTGAATATGAAAACACTTCTAGAAAATCGCATATTTTCTGTGGTATGTGAAAAGTAGTTTTATTCCCATAAAACCGTCCTCTTTGTAAACCAATGTATTTGTAAAACTTGTATTCGAGAGTGTGCCTGGCTTCACCAGCTGTTATTGAAAACTGTAGTATACCATTGTACTTTGCACTTTGTAAACTGGTACTTTGAAGATATACTTACGTTTAGTTGTTTATACACTAACGTGTTGTTAATATCTTTTTAATGAGTTATTATAACCATACTAAGACATGAACGCCAGAAACAAATGCCTGATGAGCGCTTAAAGTGTTGATAACAATTGCCACTCATTGGCGTGTATGCTTGACTGTAGCTAGCAGCCTGAGTGCGGGGTTGTCAATCCCGATATAGATCTACACACAACTTGTTTTCGATCCCTGGACTGGAGATTCTGGTTATAATGTCAGGGATTTACTTTGGTTGTCTAAAATGAATTAAACAACCTGAATTGAATGTCTCATAAAAAGCATATAAACGTTACATATATATTTGTTATGAAAACCCAATCATTCTGAAATAAATGATTGACAGTATGTTCTTGACTTAGTATCCCGAACATGTATTTGATAAGTGTAAACCCTTGATTTGTTTTGAATTAAAACCCTTGTTGCATGGAAAACAGTGTATTCATATGAATTATTGCTCTATGTATCATAAATTATACCTATTATAATTTATATGTACTTTATGAATTGGTAAATAACTATTTTTGCATGTAATCCTTTGCTCAACATGTTACAAAGGGTGATTAAACTGATGAAATAACTTTTGTTTTTATATACATATACACTTTTATATATAAGTAAAATTTGAACGACCTTCGGACAAATAACTGGTACTATAAGTCCACATCCAAACAAGGAAAAGGACCTAGAATGAATTATTAGTCCTAAGCCTTTTAAATCTTAGTTATATTAAATTATATATACAAATATTTTTATTTGGGAAAAATATAAGTTTATAAAACAGTTCAATATTTGAAGTATTTTTGATGCTTTAAAATCATTTTATCGTGATTTGAAATCATTTATTTATAACACAAAGTTTTTGTGTTATACTTGTATTTCCCCCCTTAAAACAGTAGAAATTATGAAAATACGGGGGTATGAACTCACTTGATAGGTGGTAATTCGGACAGAGTTTCGTTTCCCGAAAAGGAGTTTATTTGTCGAGAAACCGGCTCAAATCGAGCAAAGTTTTGACAGGAGAGAGGTTACTTCTCGAGAATTTCGGGGCTTCACGGCTTACTTCGGGCTCGAGTCTTGATATCGGGGCTTTATGGGTTGTATTTGAGCTTAGGGGAGTGGAGAATGTGAAAGAGAATGATTTTTGGGGTGAAAAAGTGAATTTTCGGAAGCCCTCGCATGCCTTATATAGGCCGAAGCCTCGGATCCGAGGCTTATGCGAGGCTGAGAGTTTGCGAAGGGAAGCAGCTTCGGTTCAGAGGTGGTAGGCTTGGATTGGACCAGACCTCGGTCCAATGGGAAGAGGGCACGTGCGAAGGGGGTGTCCGAGGAGCGTGCGAGGGGCGTGCGAGGGGTGTCTCCGGTGTGTCTCATGCGAGGTTGTCCGGTTCTAAGTGGACCTCGGACTTGGTCGAATTAGGAGGGGACACGCAAGGCTACGATCCAATCAAAAGATCCCACGTGGAGGCTCGCATGCGAGGGTGACGTGGCAGTTACTTTTCATGCGAATATTCCTGGTTTTTGCTATTTTTCTTTATTTTTTTTGCCAAAACTTGTAAAATTCATAACTTTTGCATACAAACTCCGTTTTTGACGTTCTTTATATGCACGCGTAGGTAAAATTATACTCTACGACTTTCGTTTAGACTTTGTAGGCTAATTTTGAATTTATTTTTAATATTATTATTTTAAATAGACCGGGACGTGAATCCGTTATAAATTCATAACTTCTTCATACGACGTCCGTTTTTGTCTGTCTTTTTACCGTTGTACTACTAATGATGAGACCTTCAATTCTTGTTTAGGTTGTGTCGGCTAAAAACCACTCGATCTTTATTTCGAGTTTTTAGCTGTACACTGCTATACTGAAACTTAGAAAAATAATAACTTCCTCATACGAAATCAGATTTTGGCGATCTTTTTATGAATGTTTTCGGTTTAACATGAAATATAACTTTCATTTAGATTGTTAAGGCTAGTAATCCTTTTATTAAAAATTCAGTTTTCACACTGAACAGTGTTTTGCCGGTTTTGTCGCGGATTTTCGATTGGTCATAACTTCTTCGTTATAACTCGGATTTCAGTGTTCTTTATATTTTTGGAAACCTTGTTACAATCTCTATCACTTGGTTCAACCCAATTTAGATTATTTAATAATTTATTTTTGAGGGTCAATTATGTAAATATACATAGTATGCCAAAATTTCTCTTTATTTATTTAAAAAGAAATACAAATTGACCTACACTATTACATAAGTTTGAAATAACAGTTTGTTACAATATGGCATGTAACGGGGCCAGTATCCTTTATGACTTCGTCACCCCAGGCAGGGCTGCCTAACTGTAGCTAGCAGTTCAGGTGCGGCAGAGTCAGTACCGTATAAATCTATATACAATAGTCATGCTCTCCCTACAAGAGATTTTGGTTACAAGTGCTAGTCCTACACTCTTGAATTCGGAAGGATTGATACCAAGGATGTGTCTCCAACTTATAATAACAAATTTACAAGTAATAATATAGAAAACCCTTTTATGATTAACATGAATCCTTTATAAAAAGATACATTTTGCTACATGATTCATAATTTCATTATCCTAGTTTTGAAAATTGTTTCTACGAGTTCATTTCTTAATCGTTTGGTAAAAACTGCTATCCATGTTAGAAGCATTATGAAGATATAATTATCTTAAACAACATAATATGTTGAGCACAAGTTTCCTTGTACTTTTACTTGTATTCCCCTTGAAAACATTAAAAACACGGAAAAATGTAGGGGCATGAACTCACCTTGTGTGGATGGGTTGAAACAAATATTAGTATGAGATGTTGAGTGCTTAGAGGAGCCTTGAACATAGTTAGATCCTATTTAACATGTAATAACATAGATAAGAGTAAAAATTAGGGTATTTCACGACTAGGCATAACGGGGAACCACTCTAAGGACTTTAGAAACACTTGAACTAAGTGTTAAAACCTTATGTGATTGAGTAAAGGAGGTGTATGGACACCCTAAGGGTGTGTGCGGCCGTGGGTGTATGGTCCATGAGTGTACGACCATAAACTGGCATTTCCAAGGCTCTACAAGCATCCAAGGAGTGTTATAGGTCCGATACTTAGTGGTTTTGAAAGTTTAAGGCCAAATATGAACATCAAAATGGGTGTTTGTGGTTCTGGGAGGTGTGTGCAGCCGTATAAGGGGTGTCCGGTCGTACAGAGGGGTGTGCGGCCATACAGAGGAGTGTGCGGCCATACTCTCTTCATCCTTGCCCAAAATGTCGATTTTTCAAGAGAATAAAGGCTAGGGTCGTGTCAAACTAGAATATAGAGGCCAAATTCTCACTTTGGAGGGGCTTTAAAGTGTGTATGGCCGACCTTATGAAGGTGTGCGGCCGTACACCTTCAAATGATGAAGAACTAGGCCTAAAACATGAAGAATCAAGGACATCTTTCAAATATAACAAGCTAGGGGATGAATCACTTACGTTTTTGATGCCTTTGGAGTGTTCTTGGGTGAAGATTCTAGAGAGAGAAATTAGCAGTGTGCAGCCAAATGAAGAAAAGGTTGAATGAGAGGGGTCTCCTCATATTTATAGGGGTGGGTGACCCACTACCCCGGGTGTGTGGTTAAGGGGTGGGTATGCAGCCGCACACCCATGTATACAGCCTTACACTCCTACCAAGAGGGTGTATGGCCCACGTTTGCTACTTTACGACTTTATAGTTCATCCCTAATCTTCATCTTGGTTGTACTCAAGCCTAGAACACTTAAATGAACCCTTAAACGGTGTTAAAAGGTGATGGAGTCGAGTTTAACCTTAATAGAAGTTCTGGGTTGTCATATATGATGTTATTTGTTGAGAAAGATGCCTAAAATGATTTTATGTGTTAAACATTATATGGTTGCCACATATGATGTTATTTGTTCCGATCTACGGTTTGTTGCCAACCGGATCTAGAAAACTTATGTGTTTAGGATTCTAAGCGTAGGATTGCGGTATTAGAACTAGCATGTAATCGTTTGGAGTAATAAGGATGATTTGAATATCTATCGTGAATGAGGATCTAATTTCACCTTATTCGGTGTATAGATCAAAATGGTAAGAACCAGAAGTGGCGTTGGAAACGCAGATGAAAACAGGAATCAACCAACTGTGATTGATCGAGTACCTGTTGTAGCAGCATCACCAGATCCAATGACAATGGTTGGGGTGCAAGCCATTATTCGGTCTATGATAGCTGAACAAAGAGAAGAAATGTGACAAATGTTGCATGAAAATAGGGATGAACCTATCATGCCTATTGAGCAACCCGAGCTGAGTCCCGAGCAATCGGAGGAAGGGAACAATGGTCGCATTGTGAGTCAAGTTGGGACTCAAGGAGAACGAATGAATGACCCAAAAAGGGGAAACAACAAGGATGGACGAATGTATAAGAACTTCTTGGGTGCCAAGCCGCCAAGTCTTTCTGGAAGCCCAAAGCCTGTTGAGATTATGGATTGGATCTCCGACATGGAGATGGTATTTGAAAGTTGTGACTGTAGCAATAAACAGAAGACTGTCTTTGAAGTTAGACAACTAAAGACCGGAGTCTTGAGCTGGTGGAAGTTGTTGGAAAATATTATGCCACGAGGAGAAGCCCTGAAAATGTCATGGGAGGAGTTCTTGGAACAACTAAGGGTGCAGTACTGTTCAGAGATAGATCTAATTGACCTGAACAATGAGTTCCAAAACTTGAAGAAGGGGGAGAATGAGCGTAGATGACTATGCTAATGCATTCACTGAGAAAATGAAATTATTTTCGTAACTAGTGCCGACAGAACTCTCCAAGATCGAGAGGTTTGCTAATGGACTGTCTGCCGACTTTGGCCCACCAGTCAAGATGGCAACTACTCTGAAAACAGTTGTTTGTGCAGCTAAGAATGTGGAGGACCAGCAGAAGGAAAAGGGTCTGGAAAGGATAGAGGTTGGTGAAAAGAGAAAGCTCGATGGAGCTTCGGGGTCCAACAAGAAAAACAAGTTCTCAAAGTCTAGTTCGAGAGGAGGAGGAGGCGAAGCGAAATGGTGCGACAAATGTAAGAAGAAGCATCACAAAAAATATGATGTAGTGGCCCCATGTTTTAAATGTGGAAAGCCAGGGCATTATGCCAACAAATGCACCCTTACCAAGAAAGTTTGCTATGGTTGTGGTGAGGAGGGTCACATGTCGAGGGAATGTCTGAAGAAGAAGAAGGCAGCAAAACCCAATATTCCGCCAAAGTCGAAGGCGAGAGCCTTCCAGATGACACTGGAAGCTACTAAAGATGAAGTTGATGTCGCTTCAGGTACCTTTCTCATATACGAATTGCCTGCCTAAATTTTATATGATTCTGGAGCCAACTACTCCTTTATTTCGCATCAATTTGGTAGAAAACTAGCATTGCCTGTCGATAGACTAGATAATGCTTTATTAGTTGAAGTTGCTAGTGGCAAGTTTATACCTATTAGCCATTGTATGAAAAACATCTAAATTGGAATGAATGGGAACAAGTTCCACGAGGAATTATTGCCTATCGAACTAAACGATTTCGACATCATGCTGGGAATGGATTGGCTTAGTTCCAATGACGCCGAGATATTGTGCAAGAAGAAGATTGTAAAAGTAAGCCCGCCAGGGAAAGAGTCATTTACGGTGTATGGGGACAAACATAGAGTAAATTTTGGGATCATTTCGTTAATGAAATCCAGAAAGTGTTTGGCCAAAGGATGTACATCATATTTGGCATTCGTGATCGATACTAAGAAGGAGAAAAAGGAGATGAAGAGCATTCCTATCGTATGTGAATATCCGGAAGTATTTCCCTAAGATCTTCCTGGATTGCCGCCTGATAGACAAGTGGAGTTCAGAATAGACTTGTTTCCAGGGATGACGCCTATAGCAAAACCACCTTACCGATTAGCACCAACGGAGATGAAGGAGCTGATGATGCAACTTCAGGAGTTATTGGACAAAGGATTCATAAGAACTAGTTCATCACCCTGGGGAGCTCCGGTTTTATTCCTGAAGAAGAAAGATGGAAGTATGAGAATGTGCATCGATTACAAAGAGCTGAACAAGGCAACACTAAAGAATAGATATCCGTTGCCGAGGATTGATGACCTGTTCGGTTAACTACAAGGTTCGAGCTATTTCTCGAAGATTGATCTTAGGTCAGGATATCTTCAGGTGAAGGTAAGAGAGCATGATATAGAGAAGACTGCATTCAGAACACAATATGGACACAATGATTTTTTGGTTATGTCAGTTGGACTAACCAATGCTGCAGCAACATTCATGGATTTAATGAATCGGGTTTGTAATCCGTTCCTTGATAAATCTGTGATAGTGTTCATACCTGACATTCTGATTTACTCGAAAAGCCAAGAGGAGCATGGCAGACACTTGCGATAAGTGTAAGAAGTCTTGAAGAAGGAGAAGCTGTATGCTAAGTTCTGCAAATGTGATTTTTGGATTCGAGAAGTCCAATTCTTGGGTCACCTAGTCAACTAAGAAGGGCTAATGGTTGATCCAACAAAGATCGAAGCTGTGACGAAGTGGGAACAACTGAAAAGTCCCACAGAGATCCGAATCTTTTTAGGATTAGTCGGATATTACCGAAGGTTTATCCAAGGCCTTTCTTCGATCGCTAGTCCATTAACAGCTTTGACCCACAAAGGAGCTGCTTATGCTTGGAGTGATAAGCATAGAGAAGCGTTCAAATTATTAAAGAAGAAGCTATGTGAGGCACAAATTTTATCTCTACCCGATGGTGTTGAAGACTTCACTGTTTATAGAGATGCGTCTGGGTTGGATTGGGTTGTGTTTTGACCCAAAGAGATAAGGTGATCGCGTATGTATCTCGACAGCTGAAAGAGCATGAAAAGAACTACCCACTCAGGATTTGGAGCTGGCAGCGGTAGTTTTCGCTCTAAAGATATGTAGGTATTACCTCTATGGCACGAAGTGCAAACTTTTCACTGATCAGAAGAGTCTCTAATATCTCTTTAATCAGAAAGAATTGAATATGAGGCAACGCTGCTGGCTAGAGTTAATTAAGGACTATGACTGTGCGATACTTTACCACCCTAGTAAAGTAAATGTTGTCGTTGATGCTCTCAGTCGGAAAGTCAATCTTGAAAGAAAAAGGCCGAGATGCGTTGAGAATAGAAGTGGTCTCGACAATTGTGGAGAGTATAAAGAAAGCTCAAGAGGAAGCTTCTAAAAAGAATAACCGGAAGGAGGAACGTTTGGGCAAAACGTTGGTGGTTGGTACAAACGGTCATGGACTGAAGGTATTCCAAGAGTGTATTTGGGTACCTAAGTCAGGAGGAATTAGAGATATTCTAATGGAAGAAGCTCACAAAACAATGTACTCAATTCATCCTGGCAGCACTAAAATGCATAGGGACTTGAAAACCTATTGTTGGTGGCCGACGATGAAGCTTGATATTGCAAAGTACATGGTGGAGTGTGTGACATGTGCGCGGGTCAAGGCATAACATCAGAAATTACACTGGAGTTTAGAACCTTTACCTGTGCCTATGGATAAATGGGATGACATTGCTATGGATTTTGTCACTAAATTGCCCAGAACAAAGATTGGTCATGACATGATTTGGGTAGTTGTTGATCGCTGCACTAAGAGTGCGCATTTCATAGCAGCCAATGGGAAATGGTATATAGATAAGCTTGTGAATTCTTACGTGAAGGAAATTGTGAGGCTTCACGGTGTTCCATTAATGATTGTATCAGATCGTGACATCCGTTTCACCACATGATTTTGAAGAAGTCTACAAAAGGAATTAGGTACGAAGTTATGCTTGAGTACAGCTTACCATCCACAGACTGATGGTCAGAGCGAACGAAAGATACAAATACTTGAAGATATGTTGAGAGCATGTACCCTGGAATTCCAAGGCAACCGGGATGAACATTTGCCTTTGGTAGAATTTTCCTACAATAATAGTTTCCACTCGAGCAGAAAGATGACACCTGATCAAGCTATGTACAGACAAAAATGTTGTACGCCGTCTTGTTGGCTTGAGGCTGGGGAAAAGTAGTTTATGGGAGCGGAGATATTCCATCAAACTGCTAAAAAGTTGAAAATAATTAGGGAGAGAATGTTAGCAGCTCAGGATCGTCAAAAGAGCTATGCTGACAACAAGGAACGACCAATGAGTTTTGAAGTTGGAGATTCGGTTTTGCTTAAAGTCTTGCCGTGAAAGGGACTTCTAAGATTTCGAAAAAGGGGAAAGTTAAGTCCATGGTTTATTGGACCGTTTAAAGTTCTTCAGAGGATTGGGAATCAAGCTTACAAGCTCGAATTAACCGAAGAACTGAATGGAATTCATAACACTTTCCATGTGTGTTATCTGAGGAAATTCACGGGAGAAGTTCCCAACATGATTCCACTTTTGGAGTTGAGAATTGATGAGAACAAAAGGTTGATTGAAGAACCAGAGGAAACCGTTGACCGAAAGACTAAGAAGTTGCAACACAAGATGGTTGAATTAGTGCTTGTCCGTTGGAAACATACGAATGGGCCAAATCTCACTTGGCAAACGGAGAGTGACATGATGTGTCGCTATCCGCATTTGTTTGTTGATGTGTGATTCTGGGGACATAATCATTCTAAGGTAGAGAGAATTGTAACGCCTATGTTTCTAGTCTAGGCATTAATGATCATGTAACAGTCTAGATTAACTTTTGTAACCCGTCTTGAAATAATAAAGATGTATTATTTGAGTATTATGTGTTTTATGCTTAATTGTGTGACATAAATGAATTAAGGATAAAAATAAGCGTCAAAATGAAATGTTAGATAAACTCGATATCCATGAAGGATGTGGTAGTGGTCGTCACGAGGTTTCCAATATATAATGAAAGCTAAAATCTGAGTTATAACGAAGAAGTTATGACCTGTCGAAGTTTCATGACAGAACCGGCAGGACGCTGAATGATGTAAAATATGAAATTAAGATAGAGCGATATCTAGCAATAGTGATCTAAACAGAAGTCATAAAATACGTTAAACCGAGAGCATACATAAGCATAACGTCAAAATCTGACTTTGTATGAGAAAGTTATGATTTTTCGAATTTTCGACTTAGCAGTATGCAGCCCAAACCTCGAGATACAGATCGAGTGATATTTGGCCAAAACAATCTAAATGAGAATCGAAGATCTCGTTGATAGTAGTCCAACGGTAAAAAGACAGATGAAAATGGATGTCAGATGAAGAAGATATGATTTTCTAACGGTGTTTTCTTGTCCCGGCCTACTAAAATAATATAATAAAAGTTAAATTCAAAATTAGCCGACGGAGTCTAAACAAGAAATGTAGAGCATAATCTCACCTATGCGTGGATATAAAGAACGTCGAAAATGGAGGTCGTATGCGAAAGATATGAATTTCTGAAGTTCGGAACACAAAAATCGAGGTTGTGTTAGAATTCACGACGTGAGCACAGTGGTCATGAAGTGAGCACAGACCCGACGCCTTCCAGAGCAAGTGGGCGAGTGACACATGCAGTGACCTACAGAGGTCAAGACGTGAACATTAGAAACTCACGACGTGAGTGCAGAAATCTCACCCTATAAATAGAAATAGTGGGTCAACCGATTTTGGTTGCTCCTCCCTTACTCTCCCCCTCCGTATTACCTCGTTTTGCATGCAAATCATACCCCGAAGCCCCGGTATCATTCCCGAGACCCGAAGCGAGTCCCGAAGCCCGAAGATCCCAAGAAGAAAAGAGTTTCCGAGCCGAAGCTCTACCTGAGAGAAGCCCGGTGTGTGAAGATCTTCCAGATTTTTCGAAGGATAGTACTCTTAGAGCCGTAGTGCTGTTCGATCCTCTTCTGATCAAGTGAGTGTATATTCCCTTTCTTCTAACACATAGATATGAAGTATCTACTTTAGCATACACGTTACGTGTGTATAATATACGTGTTATGTGTGTATAAATATACATGTGTATATATGTTATTCGTTTATTTGAGATGAGTATCTTATCAGTTTTTAAGTTGCATATGTATGTCGTTATCTACAAAAATGTTGGGTAGAACTTGGGTAGATAGTTGATGTGTGATAAACTGATGAGAGGCCTCGATGTTGTTGTTGATCTAGTCATCTAGCGGAGTATGGATGACGACCACACACTCTTTCTAGACAGTCCAGTGGAACACTAGCAGGTTCATAACCTGTAGGTGTTGTGAACGATGTGTTCACGAGTGTACTCTATCCCCCTCATGGTTGCCTTTAAGACATCTATTGTCAAGGAAACCCCTTTGCAGTAATGTCCGTCCCGATGAAAATCCTAGATTAGGTCCCTTGTAATAGATGTTGTTTTAGGTACGTAAAGTGAGGATAATGAGAATGGGTAATCGGGTTATTGTTGGTTGATGAAATTAAATATAATTATTTATTGTGGGTTGAAAACACTATATGCTCACCAGGCTCCCAAGCCTGACCCACTCAGTTTATTTGTATTACAGGAAGTGGTGCGAGGGCATGAGATGGATGAATCATCAAGTTATTTTGTTTATAAGCCTGTAGTTGTATATAATTGTTGTATGGCTTGTAATTCATCGTTTATGCTTTTTGGTATGTATCGGAACATGACATCTCGGGTTTTGATATCTAATGAAAATACATTTCTTTATGAAATGCTTTGGTAAATATTATTTTATCATATTTTGTTTTTGGGAACAAATTTCACAACTCTTTTAAATCAAAAGGATTTACCCTGAAATTAGTTTAAAATCATAAATGAAACCGGTCTTTTCTAGCCGAGATTTTGGGAATGTCACACATTTAAACAAAACCGTGCTTTTAATTGGGTAACTAGGGTACTCGACTTCTAAAATTTCCTCTACCTTACCATAATAATCACCTCCTTGGCTACTAACACACAATCCGCTATTGGTTGTTGATTTGTTCAGACTATGAGCTTCTATGTGAAACTTGTAACCATTGACAAAGTATACACTATATAAATTCACTTTTTTGAATGGCATTTTGGATAGGTCAGATATAGACTTGTTGTTTATCAGGAGAGTAAATTACTGAAATCGTCCCTATGGTTTGTTCAAAATTTCACGTTTGGTCACTAACTTTTCTTTTGCACTCGGATCGTCCCTGTGGTTTGATTTTGTTGCATTTTTCGTCCTTTGCATACATAAAATTAGGGACCAAACGTGATATTTTCACCAAACCATAGGGACGAAAATGCAACGAAATCAAACTATAGGGACGATCCAAGTGCAAAAAAAAGTTAGGGACTAAACGTGTAATTTTGATCAAACCATAGGGATGATTTTAGTAATTTACTCTTATCGGGATCTTACGTGCCTATATGAATAATGGTAAAACACTTAATTAGAGTTAATTATATCCATAACAAAAAATAATAATTTATAAAAAAAAATACAAAAATAACACCCACATAGTTTTGAAACCATAATGCAAAGTTCTCAAATTATGGCGCCTAAATGTGTAGACTGTGAATTGACATAATTGCTCTTTAAGTAACAAAGATTACTACGTAAATGGTTAGGGTATTTTTGTAAATACCTACGGACATTTTTGTAAATAAATTAACAGTTTAAATTTACAAAGATGAAGTTAAAGAAAATTATTGACTAAATTTATAGAGACGAATTTAAATAAAATTATTGATATAAGTAGGAGCCGAACCTCCGACTTCGGGTGGGAAGTAAGATGCGTTTGCGAGCTAAACTAAATTAACTTCCATTTCTTCTAATTAAAAAACCATAATATTATGTTCATTAATAGTGCATCCCATATGCCATCCATGCATACCATAAGCAACTACCATGTTGACCAATGACCCATATGTCATCCATATCTCATCTGTGGACACCATAAGCAACTACCATGTTGACCAATGGCCAATATGTCATCCATGGACACCATTAGCAACTACCATGTTGACGAATGACCCGTATGTCATCCATGGACACCATACGCAACTAACATGTTGACCAATGACCCATATGTCATCCATGGACACCATAAGCAACTAGCATGTTGACCATTGACTCATATATCATCCATATCTCATCCATGGACACCATAAGCAACTACCATGTTGACCAATGACCCATATGTCATCCATGGAAACCATAAGCAACTACCATGTTGACCAATGACCCATATGTCATCCCTGGACACCATAAGCAACTACCATGTTGACCAATGACCCATATGTCATCCATATCTCATCCATGGACACCATAAGAAACTAGCATGTTGACCAATGACCCATATATCATCCATGGACACAATAAGCCACTACCATGTTGACCAATTACCCATATGTCATCCATGGACACCATAAGCAACTACCATGTTGATGAATGACCCATATGTCATCCATATCTCATCCATGGGCACCATAAGAAACTACCATGTTGACCAATGATCCATATGTCATCCATATCTCATCCATGGACAGCATAAGCAACTACCATGTTGACCAATGACCTATATGTCATCCATGGACACCATAAGTGTCACACCCCAAAACCAAGAACGGTGGAAACGTTCTGGGGCGGAGGACGTCCTGTACAGTATCACAACAATGTAAAGTAGTAAACAAGCAACAACATCATCCATTGCATTAACAATATAATTATTATACAAGTGTGTTCTGTCAAATTTTGATAAACACTAAAGCATAAATCAAAATGAAAGATGAGTCTTGAACGAGCTCCATCTTCCCTAAACCTTGCATCTGTACCTGTCTATTGATGACCTGAGGATACAAGTAATTTTGAAAGCGAGTATCAGCTTTGAAGTTGGTGAGATCATAAGTATTTTAGTGTCTTAATTTGTATGTAAGAAAATGTTTGTATATGAACTGTAAGTATTGAAAATGTAAATGAACTGTAAGTATTGAAAATGTATATGAAGTGTAACTATGAAAATGTTTGTAAAACAATTGTAAATGTTTGAAAAACCCTATTAATCCCTATGATTCCTACTATTAAATAAGGGTGTCTTCTACCAAGACCTAACTGTTCTGAATGTAGTCTTCTACCAAGACTTAACTGTTCTGAATGTAGTCTTCTACCCAGACTTAACTGTTCTAAATGTTCGTTTCTTGTAAAAGTGTGTAATTTTCCCAAGTGTAACTATCATTAACAAAATATAGTTTTTACATTTAATGTTTACGTGAAAAGATCACTAAATATATGTAAAGGGAAAATTAATGTAGTACTGTAGTGTTGTATTATAGGAACTACTACTGTACTAACTACCTTAAACCGGATTTATATTAAGGTATCATGTGATTAATTGCACCATACAATTGACTGGTAACAACGACATAAGTATGGTCGTAAAAAGAAATGACGTTTGGCACCCGCAGACCTGCAGGTCCGGCTGTAGCTAGCAGCAAGGTGTAGGATAGTCAATCCAGTATAGATTTATACGCAAACTCACGCTCTCCCTCCAAGAGACTCTGGCTACAACTCGGGCCATGACATTTAAGGCATGCTCCGATACAGTGGATCACAATATTGTCAACTTATTTATGTATATGTACTCATGTAAGCGTAATCATGTAAAAGTATATGAACGTATGCCTTTGCTACCCAAAGGTATTGAACTGACTGAAAGGAACTATTATGTCCATATATGTATACATGATATATAACTAATATTTAAACGACCTTCGGACGGGTACTAGATATCCTATCAGACCACATCCAAATCGAGGAAAAGGAAACAAGGTGGATAGCCTTCCTAAGTCTTTTAAACATTACTTATATAACTATACATATATAGGCATGCTTATAACAGAAACTCTATGTAAACGTAATCATGTAATTGTATAGTAATGTACTGTGTGTACTAGCTGTAATGTATGTCCTCTCTATCTAGCAAGTATTGACTCATGAATGAACTGACTCATTGTATGATATCGCGTTCTAGTAATTATTCTAGTATCTTCCTAAACTACCCATATGGTAGCTTACTAGTAATATAACTGGTACGTATGAACATGGATATATATACCCTTGCTACCTAAGGGCATTGGATGAACTGGAAAGACCTTTTATGACTATATATGTACACATGATATATAACTAATATTTAAACGACCTTCGGACGGGTACCCGATATCCTATCAGACCACATCCAAATCGAGGAAAAGGAAACAAGGTGGATAGCTTTCCTAAGTCTTTTAAACATTACTTATATAACTATACATATAGAGGCATGCAATTTATAATATAAAAGCATAAAATAAGTTTTGTAAAACCTTTCAACATAATTATTATCTAAGAAAAGATCGACTTGATGTCAATCTATAAAACGGTTTGAAAACATGGGTTTGATAAAACAGTTTAAGTATAAATAAACATTTGTTTGAAACACAATTGTAAATAAGTTTGAAATAAAACGTACAGAGTAAAATGTATTGTGTAATAAAGAGTTTTAAACACATAAAGTGTTTATGAATGCTGCTTATTAATCACATAAACATTTGTTTGAATGTTGCTTATTAATCACATGTGATTGATATAATAAGTAGCATGATTCTACTTGTATCCCCCCCCATAAAACATTTAAAAATAGTTAAAACATTGATTAAGGGGTATGAACTCACCTGTAGTAAGTGATTGGAATTGAATGGAGTTATAGTAAGGAAGGATCGGACAAGTGCTTGGTGTTAAGTGAAGACTTTAGACACACACAATGATCCTAATTACATATGAAGACATATGTATATAAAAAATTAGTGATTAAAACACTAATTAAACATGTATAAACATTCTAATGCGAGGTAAACACTTTGGTCAAGTGCTAGGAGGCTAATGGGTTGCAAAAAACGAGTGCAAGGCCTCGTATGGGAGTTTATGGTCAAAAGACCATATGTTTTGGAGTTTACTACCCTGGAGAGTAACCTCCTAGCCGTAAACTCTATATTGGGTCACTAAATGAGGCTTAAAATTATTACAACTCAAGTGGTGAATTGTTTCAAGGCTTAAACGAGTGTTTGGGCTTCCTTTTAACTCCTTTGAGGAGTTTACAGCCCTGAGACCATATCCCTTGGAGATTACAGCCGTAATCTCCCTTGGGAGGATGTTTATGGTGTTTTCAAGTCCCTAAATTAACTAGGAACTAAACTAGGCTTTTGTACTAGGCTTTAGAAGAGTTTATGGCACCATTTGGCACCATTTTATGGAGTTCACGGCCCTAGAACTTCTTGGGCCGTGAACACCTTACTATTGGTGTTCTAAGTGTGTTTGCTAGTCCTAAACTCATTTAGGTACATGTCCAATTTAGTCTCTTGGCTTAAGGAGGGTTTTTAAGGCATTTTGGCACATAAAAATGGAGTTCACGGCCCAAGAACTTCCTTGGCCGTGAACTCACTTTCACCCTTGATTCTTAATTGTTTAGGTGGTCTAAACATGTAATGGCAGTCCCTATATTGAGTTCTAAGGCTTTGAGGGACATTGGGCACACTTTTGGCCCTAAGAATGGAGTTTACTCTCCAAGTGTTCTTGGGCGGTAACTCCCAAATCTTGAGGTTTTGATTCGATTTTGAGGTTATAAAACATAATCTAAGCTATATAATACAACTAGATAGAAGTACTCACTATTTGGGATAAAAACCCGAAGATCCGTGAGAGAGAATTTGGTTTTTCTCTAATTGGAAATGTAACTAATGAATTATTTTGGTTCAGATTTCTATATATAGTCCTGGGATTTTTGGCAGAAAATATTTTTACTCCCAGAATGAACTCTAATATCCTAGAGTATTGGAATAAAAGCGTTGCACAAAACCCTAGTGCATCCACTCTCCTGATATCTCCTTAAGTGTAAATCCTGAAAAACTGCCAAACTTATACCCGAAGTCTGGAATTTTACTGTAATTGTTCTAACTTCTATTGGCTTGATATGGTTTGTTCAGAATGGAAATTTCAGGTTGTCACAATAAGCAACTACCATGTTGACCAATGACCCATATGCCATCCATATCTCATCCATGGACACCATAAGAAACTACCATGTTGAGCAATGACCCATATGTCATCCATGGACACCATAAGCAACTACCTTGTTGACCAATGACCCATATGTCATCCATATCTCATCCATGGACACCATAAGCAACTATCATGTTGACCAATGACCCATATGTCATCCATATGACATCCATGGACCCCATAAGCAACTACCATGTTGACCAATGACCCATATGTCATCCATGGAAACCATAAGCAACTACCATGTTGACTAATGACCCAAATGTCATCCATGGACACCATAAGCAACTACCATGTTGACCAATGACCCATATGTCATCCATATCTCATCCATGGACACCATTAGAAACTAGCATGTTGACCAATGACACATATATCATCCATGGACACCATAAGCAACTATAGTGTTGACCAATTACCCATATGTCATCTATCGACACCATAAGCAACTACCATGTTGACCAATGACCCATATGTCATCCATATCTCATCCATGGACAACATAAGCAACTACCATGCTGACCAATGACCCATATCTCATCCATAGACACCATAAGCAACTACCATGTTGACCAATGACCCCTATGCCATCTATGGACACCATAAGCAACTACCATGTTGATCAATGACCCATATATCATGCATGGAAACCATAAGCAACTACCATGTTGACCAATGACCCATATGTCATCCATGGGTGATACCATGACACCATAATCAACTACCATATATATTGACACGACCCATATACCGTTTGTATACAAATTTTGGTTTAATCATAAAGCATCAAGATGAATAGTTTATTAATGTTTAATCATTGTTTATAATTTTAAATTAAAATTATACTATGAACAACTCGTTAGTGTATGTTTTTTCTTGACATTAGCTAGATGTATATACCCTATCTATCAATCTGGAACTAATTTGATAAATTTGAATTACTAAATACTTAGCAGTAATTAGCACAGTTCAAATTTTTGATTAGCGGAGGTTCAAAATATTTGGCAATTCGTTTCCCTCCAACCTACACACGTTTAGCTTGCATATTAGGGTAAGTTTACCGTTTAGAAATAGGGTTTATATTTTCTGTAATCATCATCTCCAGCAGCTAATTGATCGGAATCTTTGTTCATTATACGTTTGTGCACTGACTTTGGCGATATAGGTTGTCACTCATCTAAAATTAATTTTTATTTAATTTATTGTTATCGTGATGATCGTTTATTGTTCTTTAATCATCTTCATGTATATTATCATCTTAAATTAGAAGTAAATTGGTTTTGATTGTATTCAATACTTTGCATGCGTAGTAGTGCCTTCATATATAATTTATTTTTATTGTTTGTTTCTCTCTTCTCATCAGTAGTTTATCAAATTTAATATGTTTGTATTGACTATAGTTTTTTGGTAATTTTTAAGCAAGAAGGACGTCGAAATCGAAAGCAAAAAGAGCATCTAGTGTGAAGCCAACTAAATTCATTGCACCACAGGTTATGAAACGCAACAGGATTTCAGCTGCAAAATTCATCAACAACAGAGAATTACAAGATGAAGAAATCGACTTCCCAATACTAACAACCACATCCAAAGCGCCTATAACATGTACCCACAAAACCCCTAAACCAATATCAGTAACATCAACCATGACTACCACTACCTTTGCATCACTTACAGCATCCACATCGTCCTTAGAAAATACATCTAAAACCTCAAAAACTGGAACAGTACAATCCTCAACACTTACATCAATAACCAAAACTTCAGCACCTACATCATCTAAACCTTCCTCAACACCGACACCCACTACCACATCATCAACACCTATATCTACTACCACAACCTCAAAACCTCCATCTACACTACCATCCTCCACAACTACAGTAACTACCACACCCTCTTTAAGTAAAGGAACTACCACATCCTCAACATATACATCCATCCCAACACCTACCCCAAAATATACCCCATCAACAACACCTATCCCAAAATCTACCCCACCCCCAACACAACCAACCATGAATGGATCTGTAGTGGAAAGTTATTCCTCTTAAGATTATGGACCAGATAGACATTTAACTGTTCATGTTTGGAGAAAATGTGAGTTACCAATCAAATCTTAATTACAACTTTTTCTATGTATAAACTTTTTGTTTACACGTACATATCAATTCATAACTTAACACATCACATGATTACTTGCAGGCTAATGCAACCAGGCCCTTATGCACACTTTATTAGTCAGTCCTTTAAACAAAGAGTAGATCCAGAAGGGTACTCTTGGGCAAAAGTAAGCAATGAAATGCGCGAATTGTATTGGGAGGAGTTTCAGGTAATTAACTATATGTGATAAATTGTTGTTTGTTAAACATTTACACTTAAACTTGTGTTTATATTTTTAATGTGTAGAAAAAATGTTGCTGGGATGAAACAATAGACTCGGTGGTGAGGCAAGCTTGGGCAAGGAAAGCGGCAGAAAGTTATGGTCAATATCTCTTCAACATAAGGAGCCCAAAAAGAAACAAACATGGCTTTAAACCAGCTCATATTCCACAGGAAGCCTGGTTCCTGGCAATTAAATTGGAATACAGAAGAATACAAGCTAAAATCTAAGCAGAACAAGAAAAATAAGTGTAACGGTGTGGCTGATTGAGTAGCAAAACCTACACATAACACTGGATCCGCAAGTCATTTGAAGATAGCTTCTGATTTTGTAATTTTTTTAAATGGTGCATCATATCAATGTTTGTATATGTTTATCTGTATATTTGACATTTTATATGGTATTTATGCAGAGGAGGAAATTAGGACATGAGCCACCCCATAGTGAATTGTTCCTATATACACGTGAAGAATCACGATGGAGTCACTTTCATAAATGAAAAAGATAGACAAATTCATGTAATATTCATTTCAATTTAAAATTTTATATTGTAGCTACTCCATAATATCATTCCTAAATTTGATATCTTTTAAGTTATAATATTTTTATTTTGTAGGCAGCCTACACAGAAAAACGGGAAGAGTTGGAAGATGAAGGTGTTGAATTTGAGGAGGACAAGCTATTTTATGTTGTTGTTGGTGATCAAGACAAAAAAAGAAGACTTTATGGATTAGGCTCTTTTGCAAAGGCGGTTCCCAATAGGAACGGTAAAATGGATGTATCTTACATTCCGGAAAAAATGATGAAATAGAAGAAATGAGGGAGCTTGTTGCTAAAGAAAAACAGCAAAAAGAAGAGCTTAAAGAAATGATGAACGCCCAACAAGAGGAAAACAAAGCAAGGGTTGGGCATCTTGAAAAACAACTTCAAACGACATTGGATCTTATTAATGGGTTTACAAAACAACAAGAGTAGTAGGTTAATATATGTTTATTGTAGATTATGTATTTTAGAGTAGCAACTTTTTTTTTCCATATAATAAATAATTATTTTAATATTTTATGATATAATGGTTATGATTTTTTTTGTTTGTTTTTGTTTTTCATATATTACTAGAAAATTATTTGGATATAATTTATAAATCAATTATCCATCGGTCCATATAGAATCTGGTATATAATATACACCACTAAAATTGCTAGGGATTCATGACCATGGAATTTGCCAGGAAGTCATCAAACGGAATTTGCTAGGGATTCATGACCACAGAATTTGCTAGGAAATCGTCAAACGGAATTTGGTAGGGATTCACCACCAAGGAATTTGCAAGGGAATCACCACTACGGAATTTGCTAGGGAATCACTACCACGGAATTAGTGATGGAATAACTACCACAGATTGTGCGATGGAATCCTACTACGGAATACACGACGGAATACCACCTACCACGGATTTCATTCCGTTGTCACATTTGTGACGGAATTATCTTTTCCGTTGCAAAGCCTCGCTACGACGTTTTTAGGGACAGAAATAGGTCGAATTGGTCTGAATACAGAATACACGACTGAACTCGACAGAACTTCCCACCCGAAGAAGACGAATCCACAATCCCATGCAGAAACCCAACCTACTTTATCTGAAACCTGATGTCTCGAATTGGTTTGACTCCCTGACAGACCGCCCATACTGAACCAAAGCTAAATCCATGACACATATCCATCAAACTATTTACTCAAATCCTAATGATAACAATTCCATGAACACATTGAGATACAAAATATTGATTTCATTAACTGTCATACCAATACACTACTGTTATAAACCTGAATCCTCATCACTTGCCCGACCTTCACACATGTAGAACCATCCCAGAGCGCATACACATAAGCTAAATCCTAAACCCTCCAGATGATGCCTTTGACATACATATTTCTTAACCCACATCTCTGTGAGTACAGAACTTGCATGGATACACTCGCGATTCCCAACACGAGTTTCCACCAAAATCCCGCTCTGGAATTGGAACTCATAATATCTTCTCGTAGACCCTTCCCTAAAACTGATGAGCATCCAATTATGTATCTAACCCCAGTCCCCGACTGGAGACACTATCTAAAACCTGCAAAAATGCTCCTAAAAACATATCGATCGCGAACTTTAACCAATACCAAACTATGTGATATACCAAATCCTTAATAACCCTTGACTCTCTATTATGCCATCACCAACCATTGCTTTGACGAGCCAAGATGATCAAAACAAAAAATGTCCATGTCACATCCAACTCCTATCGACTCAGGTGTACCCCCACCTGGACAACCACTCGAGAAATTCATAAAGAACTTTATGGATTGCAACCTCATAAGCAATTTCCAACTTCAAATCAAAACCCTAACAACAGCTTGTGAACAACCACAATTATAATGCATACATCCCATAGAGACTTTCTGATACCTGACTGATACTCCCCAAAACCCTTACTGCTCCCTGTATCCAACTAACAGATTTGTGACTCGCCCAACTCCCATCAGCGTGTCGACACCGAAAGTGCCAGAAACATAAGAAATCAACAACCATTCCCTCAACTCATTCCATTGCCTTGAAGGGACCTAATCAACTTCCCTCACAACGCAAACTAAGCACAACAATGTTGCTACCAAAGCAAAACCTTATGAAATCATGGTTGCACACGACCCGAGAATAGGATAACGGTCGAACTCTTGATCCAATTCAAAGTTTATAACCCAACAGAACCACACACATAATTCAAACCAAGTGCTCCAATACTATCTTTCCCAGCTCACATGAAAATACCACCATGCACAACCTTAGGGAATTCGTATCCTCATCCAAAGAGAGAAGGAATACCAAAGATAATCAAAATAACACCTCAATCAATAACAGAAAACATCCTCATGATTGGTCGAAACAAAATCCCATACTTGATAAAGACTGAATGGATTCCACCAACATGCAACTAGATCGAGACGACTTCCAAGGTGACCCTGATTGCTACCAAACTTGAGCCTACTTATGAACTAAAATTCACACCACCATGAGGGACTAGAAGAGCATAAATCATACTGAACTTGATGATAGGTTGACGCATCCACTGAAATTCGGTTGACACAATTAAAATTTTGAGAGGACCTCTGCTGAATGATGAACCCAATGACTAGTGGTCAAGGACATATTGACACTTATTCCAGAGATCCAAGACTCACATGGAACTGAACATAACCATTCTGAATAAGATCCGTCGATCAACATCTGCCCAACTAATCCAAAAACAACAATCCAAACAACGAGCTGGAAACTCCCTCAACGGCAAAATACTAAACCCAAGAATCCCGGTTCCCCCTACTTAGGTCTCATACTACCACCCACTGGTGCTAAAACCAAATCATAACTCAAAGCCGCATAACCAGGTACCACCGTTCCTAACTCTGGGAAATTACGAGCCTGCTCAATCCTTCTCTGAACACGGAAAAATAGAAAATGCATACTCGTGCCACAGATAAGAAAATTCCAATCCATCAATCAACCATCCCACCACCAGCTGCAAATTCCAAGCCGATAATAACCATCATTTCCTTCTTAAGTCTCGCGACTCGAATGTACGGCATCGAGCAAAATCCTCGAGACCTCAAAACCAGCAAACTCATCCAGATCTCAACCAAACAACCTAATTTGATCTCACTGCTGGGGCCCAACACAAATACCAGCCCCATCATCATGCCAGAGAAACCATAACCAAAATGACGACAATATACGGGACCACTACCACGAATCATGGTATCAAACCATGCTATCCTCCGTGACCATCCCTTAGAATCACAGTAACTCTCCTCGATTCGAGTACGGATCCTATGCTTCTAGTAGTACGGGCCCAATACTACCTTCCACACATATCGATACTTTCCTCAAGGATAATCTTGGGTCCTCTAAGACATAATCATAAAAATACTCCCAAAACCTACTCTATAATGAAACAGCCGCACTAAATACTTCCTAGGCTCTCCTAGGATTCACCTACACCCCCTCTCCCACCAGCTGCTGAAGAACCCTACAAGTGTCATCTAACCACTTCATGAATACAATTACATGCTACAAAGCTTAAATAATCCTTCGAGTAAAGGACTCAAACTTGTAACGGTTGGACTTAGACAAGAATTGCGCAATAGGTCCAAGTCCTTCATTCTAAGATTATTTAACCTTCATAGCATGTAATTTATAGTTTTCATTTGATGGTTAACTCTTATCTACATGGGTCCCACAAAGCACAAAGAAAGTAGCATTCAAGCTGAGGAGCCGACTAACACTAAACACAATAAAATCAGACGAATTCTCATACGAACTCTCGATCTCAAACTCCCAGCATCTTGGCACACCTTCGCTCTGCCCCCACTATGTCAAGAGTGGCTAAACATTCCACACGATGTCCCGCTATGAACCGTACCCACTCTAAGGGAATCACTGCCTCCTCATATAATAAAGCACTTAGCCGGATGACACCACATAACTCACCTTACCACTAACTATCACATGACCCTACATTGGTGCCATATGACTATCACATGAATATAATCATATGCCCTATAGTTTAAACAATCTTAGGCAAAAGATTCAATCCCACAACAGTTGGACTCATACAACAATCAATCAGGGATTATATAAGAGATAAGACATCATATAATCAGGCAATTGTATAATGAAATTCCTGAAGATCCCTAGCCTATCACAAGCATATGGATCTAAAAAATTACAAGATCAAATAATAGTGTGGTAATTTGGTGTCAACTTACTGGCTTCGGCTAATCGTACACATCACATCCTCTTTTGGTTATTTTGAAAGCAACTAGGAAAATTATTTTCAAAACCCTTACTTTGAAAATCATTTTTAAAAACCTTTTTCCTTAGTTTGAGATTAGATTCACATGAGTGTTCCTCCAATTCACTAAAACCATCGCTCTGATACCAACTTGTAACATTCCAAAAAATTCAACAAATTTAAACTTTTCAAAACAATCCATTTACTGATCAAAGTGTTTACGAAAGCATTGTCTCCAAAACATGATTTAAAATCAGATTCTCCCAAGATCCAATCCATTGTAAAACCAAGGATGTGTAAGGTCACGCCTTTGCGTTGCCAAGAATCATCTGAAGGACCTGGAACCATCAAAAAACCTGTAAGCACAAAGCTTAAAGAGTTCCTCCAAAGTACAGAGAATTGCTGGTTGCTAGCTAACAGATTCCCAAACCGTCAATATCAAGACAACACCCCGTCAATAGGTAGTCCCACAATAATCTATGACTGCAGATCCGCTAAAATCCACGCACTATCTAATACCACAATGACAAACTGTCAACATCTAGCCCCTAACTCACACTATGAGTCCAAATAATGTTAATAACCTTTTTTCCTTCTTCAAGCTTAACCCAATGCTACAACCCAAACTTGATGCCAAAAGTCCCAAAATCCAAAATAAACATCTAAAGCCCAAATATGGCCCAATTTTCCAAATTGGGCCCAATTCCTTTTGTGGGCCTTTACCTAAGAAAGTCCAACATATCACAATAGCCCAACCATAAGAATCTAAATGGCCCAACATGGCCCAACATAACCAAGCCCAAACTGTAGCCTAAAATGAAAGACCCCAAATATGCTGAGTACGCGGGGCGTACTCAGCCTGTACACTGAGCGTACAACATTTAAGGATTGTACGCACAACGTACATACTTGTACGCCCAACGTACTTACCAACCATAGTTATCATTCGAATTAAGCACTTAATCCATTAAGACTTGGGTCCAAACTCAAATTTGACTTCTCTAAGGAGGTTATTCACATAAAGTTGCAAACTTTATGTGCATGCATGGCTAAATGGGTCTAAATCTCAAAGGAGCATAATACTTGTCTTAATACATGCATGGAACAAAAACCACCATAAAGTTTGCACCCTTATGCCCAAGGAACCTATGATAAATCCAGATGTACAATTTCAAGCTTCAAAAATGACTTTAGCTCCCACCCATCAACCAAATGGGTCAAACTGATCAAAAATTAACCAATAAGAAGATCCATGAAATGAAATGGCAAGTTTTGGAATTTATACCTCCCAAGCAAGCAAAATGAGATGCAAATGCTGGATCTCAAAGCCTTCATTCAAAGAACAAATCTTCAAGTTTCTCCTTCATCTTCTAGATCCACAAAACCCTTTAAAAAATCTCACAAGAGCTTCAAGATCACCAAACACGGGCTAGGGGTCGAATTAGGATTTCTAGAGTATGGATGCTAACTTAGAAAAGATCATAAGAGACTACCATAAAGCTTATATATGATTCAACATAAAAATTAGGGTTTTCCTTACTTACCCTCGTATGCGCATCATACGAGGCCTCGCACTCTCGTATCACTCTTCGCAGTACGCCAAGCATACACCACTTTACGCGAAGCGTATTGACCTCTGCAATAATATGCCCCTTGTACTCCCTTGGTACACCTCCCGTACTTGGGTCCCCTCTTAAACACTTAAACACTCAGAAGGCCATAACTTCCTTTATCTAAGGCCATTTCCGTCGAACTTTATATCCATCATAAACTTGAAACTCTCCGAACCAAACCAAAAATTCATAAAGAACCGAGTTAACAAATTATGGTTATACCCTTGGGCTCCGAAACACCATCGAATACTCGGATCACTTAAACTTTAACACCCTCATCAAAAAAGGTCCAAATCCTTTCTTCCCCAAGCTCCCAAGCCTTATGATAACTGATGATCGGGCTACAACCCCAAATAATGAAGTGATTCGAAACCAGGTGTTACACATAAATGGAAAGAAAATATCATGCCTTTGAGTAAGCTCTTCTAGAGGTTCATCTAATTATATTATTCTTGTCAATCATGAATAGCAGTTATCAAATGTCCATTGTAAACTGACATATTGAAGTAAATGGAATTTTCGTAGTATTAGTCAACTAAATGAGATGTACATATAATCATTTCATTCTAACTTTGATGTGAACAACTTTGAATTCCAATGAAGGAGTTGTGTAGAATGTTGAGGTTTCTTTTTGAAACTTACATGTACAATCATGGAAACTAAAACTTCAAAACATTCATGCAGATTTAATATCATGAATAGAAGTTTCAAGAAGAAGGAAGCCAAATGCCCAGGGGTTAAAATGTGATTAGTGTTGGTTAACCTAATCTAGGCCCAAACGCCAATGACAAATGAAGGGCCTATTGTGAGACATGTTTTGATAGCTATTCGTTTCCGTAACAAGGATTAAGAATGCACACATGCCCAAAAATATATATTTGGGTGAAACGACCGAAACATGAAGAAGTTAAATTTGATCATGGATCACGAGCACTTGGTACTTTCCATAGGATAAAAAGATAACTTGTTCTTCAATGTCTGGTGTTCAATCAGATATATGAATTAATAATACCATTGGAAAATTACTTTTAGACCTTGAGTATTTTATTGATGATTAAGTATTTACATTGGCAAGAATGTGCTGTAAGTAAAATCAAGTAGGAAGACTGAAACATGGAGAAGATAATTTAATCAAGAACGTCATGCCCTTGCTACCATTCATGGGATCAAAAGACATCTCTTTTCCCAAATGTTTAGTCTATGGTATTATTATTGAAATTGCTTATACTATGATTCATGAGATAATTCTAACTTATTTTAATGTGGAACATTCTAACATGTTAAAAGAAAATCAAGAAATCTTTGAAGCTAGTATAATAGCGAAAGTTCAACACTGATTTGAATATTTAAGGTGTATTATTGTGGTGCAAATATCTGTTGAAATTACTTTACCTAATGGACCATTCAGATTGACCACAATATGTACTGATTTAAATACATCCAAAAGGTTTGGGTGAATTGTATTTGTGGATGATTGTCTTGGATACATAAATAAGAAATGCATTACCAAGTATCCAATTGGATCGGATTTTGGATATCGTTTGACCTGGAGTCTCATGAGAAATGCAAATCTTGTTTATCAAGATAGATGATGAATACAACATTGGGTAACGGTAGTATCTATTGGAATTAGTTTCCACTAATGGACCATTAAGATTAACTACAATACATGGTATGACCAACTTCATATGATCATGAGTCTAGAACCTTTTAGGTGCTTAT
This sequence comes from Lactuca serriola, assembly GCF_051521515.1. NCBI lineage: Eukaryota > Viridiplantae > Streptophyta > Magnoliopsida > Asterales > Asteraceae > Lactuca > Lactuca serriola. The sequence goes on from NC_136414.1 coordinate 75,829,374, forward strand.
AACTCTTATATAGAGAAGTTGAGAATCAATTGAGCATTAGGATGAGACACTCATAGTGAGCATCGCATTCCAAAATTCATCGATCATCTGAGGAACTTTGAAAGAGTTTCACGATCTATCTCCACCCATAACAATACCACTAGGAAGTGTTAGTTGGATAGAGAAACAAATTGTTCATTGATTTTGTACTGGATGAGTCACATTATGTTTACTAACAATTCATGGATTGTACCATGAATAGTGTTAAGAGAATTCCTTTGGTCTTGTACGAACTAAGAAGGTTCATGAAACATTTTATAATATGTGAAGTGGGTTTCACACCTCACTTGAACATATGAAAGTCTACGATTATGAGGCTCATGCTCATCGTGAAGCACTCGACAATCTTGAACCTAGAATAGAGGTGTGTTATGTTGTTGGAGAACCCATCAAGCATTTTTTTATAATTGTTGAACAATCCCTCAGAGAAAAAGTGTATGTTGCTCGAAGGTCACTCTTCTAAGAGAAGGGGTTGATTTCCAAAAGAACTCGTGGGAGCTACATTTGTGACATCCCCTATTTCACAATCAGAAAATACCGATTTCTGTATGCTTTATTTGATAGTCATTGTATATTTTTAATGAAATATAATGCAGAATTTGTTCCCGGAAAACATGATAAATATATTATCAAAGCTTTTCCGAAGAAATGCATTATGTTTATATTAAAACTTTGGGATGTCATTGTCAATATAGAAACATAAGAATAAACATACCTTATTTACACTAGTGATTTATATCTCCTTTAATCTCTCATTGTACTGTAGCTTCATACCGATACCTGTGATATATATATATATATATATATATATATATATATATATATATATATATATATATATATATAAATTGAGTGGGTCAGGTTGGGAAACCTGGTGAGTACATAGAGTTTTCAACCAACAATAATAAAGTTATTATGTTTCATCATCATGCAATTAACCCAATTACCCATCCTCATTATCTTCTTTATTCTTAAGTATCTTCCCTAAGAATCATATATTCCTCAATATTTATTCCTAAGTATTGACCTGAGGAATAGACACGAAGTCCATCGCTGCCAGGGTTTGTATAACAGGCACTAAGTCCATATCTTTTGATGTTATTTGTTAAAGACTAAGTCCATAGCTGCTAACGTTTATCTAATAAGGCACTAAGTCCATAGCTTCCAATGTTTATCTAATAAGGCACTAAGGCCATAGTTACTGGAGGTTTGTCTATTCGGCACTAAGTCCATAGATGTCAGGGTTTAGCTATCATACACGAAGTCCATAGTTGCCAATGTTCATCTATTTCATCTTTCATTTCTCATCATTCATCTACTCATCTTTACCCAATATTTTTATGGGTATAAAATATATATACAATTTAAATCAAATAAAACATATATATTTTGTTCATCCAGCATAGATATCAAGAACATAGATAATATGCACACATAGCATGTAATTTGTATTAAATACGTCATATCTATGTGTAATATGAAAGTAACTATGCACTTACCTTTGTAGCATGATTTGATAGAATATAACTAGAAACGGTCAGCGATTTGTGATCGTTGGGCTAGCGACGCGGAACGGCCTTCGGAAAACCAGAGAGAACGAAAAGAGAAGTTGTAATGAAAGAATGGACCTCGATTGCTATTTATAGGTTGTTCTTGGCAAGTTCACATTGTGGAATTGATGTTCACGTCATGGAGGATGGCTGAATCACTTCGTAGTCTTGTCATCTGCGTTCTAGCTTTGAAAGGTGTCCAGATGACATTTCCACATCATGGCCTTTATGTCCACGTCGTGGGATCTTAACACATCACTCCTGTAGACTTAGCACACATTTTTTAGCCTCTATTAGTTTATTTGACTAATTTCACGTCTTGGACTTAATGTTCACGTTGTAGACTTGAGGCGGCTAGGGTTTCTACCACATGTTATGCCCTCAGACAACTACATCTTCGGAAGGTCCTAAATTTTTTCATATGAGCTCCGTTTTTGACGCTCTTTATATCCATGCATAGGCTGAGATGTACTCTACAACTTTATTTTAGGTCACTAAATCCAAAAAGTACTTTATGGTAAACTCACTTTTTAGGATTCCCGGTGTCATGTTGGTGTTGTCCCGAAACTCAGGTCATAACTTTCATTATAACCTGGAGTTCAACATTCGTTATATGTATGGAAACCTTGTGACATATACTACAACTTAGTTAAGATTATTTATTCTAAATATCCTCTATCAAAAAGTAATTATTGATGTTTATTGTCTCTAAATTGACTAGCCCGAATATGCGGGCGTTACAGTTATCTCCCCTTTAGGATATTTACGTCCCAGAATCATCGAAAAAACAGGGCTATATAATGACTCCATATGTTATCTTTTCATCCTAGTTAATAACCGTAACTTCTGTATTCCTTCGAATGAATATGTAACTTTTGTACTTCTTGACTGCAAGTGATGCTCAATCTTGCATCTACTCCTCATACTATGTTGGACTTTCAATTGTAACCATCGAGTTACAATCTCGATTCTCATTGCAAACTCCTTCTTCTTCTTCACGGGCTTAAGATAAGTTATTTCCTTTGATCACCACAATAGAACGACGGGTCATGTTCTAATGACCTCTCATCGTATGATGCAACGCTTAGACTCAGGTCTTTTAGAGTCAAATTCTAGAATGGAATATACCTTCCTTCATGCTTTAATGTGATATAATCACATTATAGCATGTAGCATTTCTAGCTATAGGCTTCTTACTTAAACAATGGTCACGATACTTCTATTGATCGCTTAAATTATCTTTCACTTCAATCTTCTAGCTTAAGTCAGATGCTACATCGAACTAGGTTCTTCGAACCACGTATCATAATTTTCTTAGTCGGACTAGATTAGATACGACCACTAGGGTCAGAATATCAATCATCTTCTTAGTTATTACTGAAACGATGGTAACGACATATTTGAACAAAACATAATCAATTACTAGCTTCTTGGGAACCTTGTGACTTTCCATGATCCAAGTGTGAGTCTTGTGCTTCCGGTAGTATAGGCCTCTACTACCATATACACCTACTCATAATCATCCCAAGTATTGTCTCGAAGTTTTCCAAGTCACTACACAAGAATTTCACATAATCATTTAACACATCAGATAACATAACGAAGGTTTATATTAATTCTTGAAACGATTACACGGATGTTCAAGTTCACCTTACACAAGGCCTCTTATAATAGGCTACACCACATGATTCTATTTGTATGGCTACTTCTAATTCTGGTCTTAGGACATATAGATCTTCACTCTTGATCTCTTGCATAGTCACCTGTTTTGTCAAGGATCATCAGGAATGCTCTTGCCTTTGGCCGTGGTGGTGCATTTGGCCTTGTTGCTTCATTTTTCTTCGAGAAATATTTTGACATGTGCCCCTTGTCTCCGCATCTATAGAATACCTTATCATTAAGCGTACAATCCCTGGAATAGTGACCGATCCTACCACACTTATAGCAAGTCACCTATCCATCGCATCTTCTGAAGTGCTTCTTCTTGCACCACTTGGCTCCATACTTTTGGTCATCTAGGTTGGACTTTGATAATTTCCCTTTCTTATAGGATCTCGAGGATCCTTCAAGATTCCTTTGTTGCCAACTTCAGCTCTCTCCATACCCTTTTCCCTTATTTGGGTCTCAACATTCTTCGCTGCCCAGATGACGACTTTCAAAGTGGTTTCTTGCTTGACCATCGGACCAAAGTCTGCTGGTAATCAGTGGGAAATCTTGTTAACCTTGGAGAGTTCAGTTGGAACTAGGTAAGGAACAAGCTTCATCTTCTCCGTAAAACTTGCGGCATACTTGGTGACGCTCATCCTTCCTTTCCTCAGATTCCAAAATTCATTGTTGATTTCTAGAAGATCCTGCTCAGAGCAGTACTGCATTTTTAGTTGCACTAGGAAATCTTCCCAAGAAATCTTGCTAGCTTCTTCCTTGGGCATCATATCAGCTAGTAGCTTCTACCATCTTAGTACTCCAGACTTTAATAGTGGAACTGCGAGAGCGATCTTTTGTATGTTGCTACAATCACAACTCTCAAACATTGTCTCCATCCCGGAGATCCAATCCATAACTTCCACCAGTGTTGGGCTTCCAGAAAGATAAGGTGGTCTGGATGCCATGAAATCCTTGTATTTGCATTAGTATTCTTCATTTCCTACATTATGGTAGTTTCTCGTTCCCACTCATGGTTCAACTTAACTAACCGTCTAAGTATAGTTCCCTTCATGAGACTGCTCAATGTTCAGCTCAGGCTGTTCAACAGACATCGTAGGTTCATCCTTATTTTCATGCAACATCTGCCTCATCTCTTCCCACTGTTCGACCATCATATCTCGAATCACGTGTTGTACTCCAGGCATTGTGATTGGCTCAGGTGCAGCAGCTACTACAGGCACTTGCTCAATCACTTGGGATTGACGTTGCTGATTGCCATTTATCATTGGCATTTCCGACTCTACTTCGGGTTCTTTCCATTTCGATCTATACACCAAATTAGGCAAGTCTAGATCTTTATTTATGATAAAAATTTTAAATCCTCCTTATTACTCCGAAAAGTTACATGCTAGTTCTAATATTGTAGTTGAGCGTTTAGAATCCTAGACACATAACGTTGCCAAATCTGGTCGGCAATAGACCATAGATCCGAGCAAATAATAGCATATAAAGAATTTTTATAGCTATAACATAAAACGTTTTGCACATAAAAGCATTTTAGACATCTAATCCTAAAGTAAGCTAGTGTTTGTGTCAATTTAGGTGTACTACCTAAAATATAATACACACTTATCTCACAAACATCGCTTAGCATTCTAAGTTTAATTCTAGAAATCCTACAAATTCCTTGTTCGCTTAAACTAATGCTCTGATACCAACTGTGACACCCCAATTTCACGGCCAGAAAAGAATGATTTGTTTATGCTTTATTTTAAAATCATAGTATATTTTTAAAGAAATATATCGAGGAATTTGTTCCCAGAAAACATGATAAATATATTATCAAAGCATATTCGAAGAAATGTATTTTGTCTATATTAAAACTTGGGATGTCATCGTCAATACAGAAACATAAGCATAAACAAACCTTCTTTACACTAGTGATTTACATTTCCTTTAATCTCTAAGTGTAATGTAGCTTCATATTGACACCTATCATACAAATAAACTGAGTGGGTCACGCCGGGAAACCTGGTGAGTACATAGGGTTTTCAACCCATAGCAACAAAGTTATTATGTTTCATCATCAAACAATTAACCCAATTACCCATCCTCGTTATCTTCTTTATTCTTAAGTATCTACCCTATGAATCATGTATTCCTTAATATTTATTTGTAAGGATTCACCTAAGGAATAGGAACGAAGTCCATCGCCTCCAGGGTTTGTATAACAGGCACTATGTCCATAGCTGTTGATGTTATTTGTTAGGTACTAAGTTCATAGCTTCCAATGTTTATCTAATAAGGCACTATGTCCATAGCTGCCAACGTTTATCTAATAAAGCACTAAGTCCAAAGTTTTCGGAGATTTGTCTAATTGGCACTAAGTCCATAGCTGCCAGGGTTTATGTATCAGGCACTAAGTCCAGAGATGCCAATGTTCATCTATTTCTTTTTTTGTTTCTCATCATTCATGTAATCATCTTTACCCAATATTTTTTATAGGTATAAAATACATATATAGTTCAAATCAAATAAAACATGTATATTTTTTTCATCCAACATAGAAATCAAGAACATAGATAATATGCACACATAGCATGTAATTTATATTAAATACATCATATCTATGTGTAAGATGAAATTAACTATGCACTCACTTTAGTAGCGTGATTTGATAGAATCTAACTCGAAACGGTCAGCGGTTCGTGATCGTCGGGCTTGGGACACGGAACGGCCTTCGAAAAACCATAGAGAACAAAAGAGAAGGTGTAATGAAAGAATGGGTCTCGATTGCTATTTATAGGTTGTTTTTGGCATGTTCACGTCGTGGACTTGATGTTCACATTGTGGCAGTTGTGCTGAATCACTTCGTAGTCTTTCCATCTGCGTTTTAGCTTCAAAAGGTGTTCGGATGACATTTCCACGTCATGGCCTTTATGTTCACGTCATGGGATATTAACACATCACTCCCGTAGAATTAGCACATGGTTTTATAGCCTCGATTAGTTACTTTGACTAATTTCACGCCGTGGACTTAATTTTCACATCGTGGACTTGAGGCGGCTAGGGTTTCTACCACGTGTCATGCCCTCAGACAACTACATCTTCGGAAGGTCATAACTTTTGCATACGAGCTCCATTTTTTACGTTCTTTATATCCATGTGTATGTGGAGATGTACTCTACAATTTTAGTTTAGGTCAATAAAGCCAAAAAGTACTTTATCGTAAACTCATTTTTTATGATTCCCGGTGTCGTGCCGGTTTTCTCGCAAAACATCGACAGGTCATAACTTCTTCGTTGTAACTCGAATTTCAGCGCTCTTTATATGTACAGAAACATTTTGAAATATACTAAAATTTAGTTGAGATTATTTATTCTAAATCATCCTCTATCAAAAAGAGATTTTTGACACTTATTGTCTCTAAATTGACTAGCCCGAATCTGCTGGCATTACAACATTAATCTTGATAAGATTCGAGAGTGAACCAACGAAGAACCTGAAGTTGGACCTAGCAATTAATTTGTGTTTGAAATAGCTATTGAGGAAACTAAGATATTTCCACCGCTTCCTAATAGATATGATGGAGGACTTCAAATTCTTAGTTATATAAGAGTTTATATTAATAAGGTAAATGAGTCACTGGTATTGAGCAATCAGAGTATACCAGCTATCGGAAGCTATGGTAGGCCCTAAAGGCTACAACATGGAAGGAGGACATGGAGAGCGCAATTCAATCCATGTATGTCAAAACATGGTAGATCAAGCACATGGCCTTAAGCATTAGGTATAACTGGATCTTTAAGAAGAGACAAGGATGGATAGGAACAAACACATAATCAAACCAAGATAGGTTGTGAAGGATGTATAAGCTTAATAAGTTCATTTACGGACCGAAATAAGCACCTCGCAAGTGGGATCATTATTTCAATGAGAAAGTCCAAAGAGTTTGAATTTCGAGAAATAAAGATGAGCCATATATATATGTCAAAGCTAGTAGGAATAATTGGAATCTTTGTTTTAATGAGAAACTTCAAGGAGTTTGAATTTCAAGAAACATATATAAACCATATATATATATATATATATATATATATATATATATATATATATATATATATATATATATATATATATGCTAATGCTAGTGGGAGCATTCTAGTCACCCTTGTATTGTACATAGATATTATACTATTCATAGGAAATTATGTTCTAACTTAGCAAGTGTAAAAACTTGGCTTGGTATGAGAATTGTTTCGCTATGATATACATAGGAGATACAAAATACATATATAATAATGATATATGGAGATAGATCAAAGTGATTCGTTGGATTAAGCCAAAGTACATAGAATATTCAAGAAACTCGACATACATAACTCAAAAAGGAGTTCTTGCTTAATACGGTATGAAATTGAGCGATGCTAATTTCCTAGTTCTACAATTGAGCTAAAGGAAAAGAGTTGTGTCCCACATGCTTCTACTATGGGACAGATCATATATGTCATGACATGTACCAGATCTAATGACTTGTATGCCTTGAGCATGAAATTTTGGATTAGATCAATTTGACACGAATGAACGAATCAAGATCAATAGCATTATTAAATGTCCTAAGAGGACAGAGGAAAGGATCTTGACAATATGGAAGAGATCATTGTAAAGGTTACATTGTTGCTAAGTACAATACTGATAAAGATAATTATGTTCACATTCAGAATTCGTGCTTTTACTAAATGGTGAGATATTATCTCGGAAGAGTATTAAGTAATACTCCATAGTAAATTTAACACACTTAGAGAATATTGTAGTTGGTCAAATTGCAAAGAAGAAAATATGATTAAAAGAGATTCATTAGTGACATCATTGTTCAAATTCAATCATTGATGGTCCTTGTGAAGGTTCTTGTGACTTTAAGGTAGAACTCACCTAGAGTATGGATCCCAAGTCACACAAACTAACAAGACACATACTCAGTAAGTATCAACACATTTGATAGTGAGTCAAATGTAAGGATGTCATAGTCAATGAGCCATATCGAAATATAATCTTATCAATCCATTTTATAAGCCAATGTCACTAACCAAGCCTAACAGTCATACAAAGTCAAGAGGCATTAGATTTGCAAATGAATTAGATCAAGAGTTCAGTAGTTGCATTTGATGGCTAACTCTCTGTTGATTATCGGATAAATATTGGACCTCGTATAGCTGATAACATGTCCAAGTGGGAGACTATCGGAAACAGTATCAAAGGTCACTAACTATTGGTAATATTTCTAATAATAATAGTGTCCTTTTGAGTTGCCCTCAAGACCCAAATTGAGTAGTATAAATAAAGGAGAGCATGGTTTATTAATATCATGGTTAATAATTAACTAGAAATTAATTGGAAAAATATTTTTGGAGTTAATTAAAAATTTAATTAATCAAAGGGTTGAATATTCATTAATTGATAGTTGGTTAATCAGGATTGTTCTAGAACCATTATAGAATTAGGGTTGGATGAAAATCACTTCTTCCCACATGGAAGAAGGAGTGAATTTCGTTCTAGGTATTCCATCCCACATGGGATGGAATACAAAACCTAGGAAGCGATCCAAGGCTATAAATAGGGCCTTAGGGATTTCATTCTTCCTTGCACCTTGGCTTGAAGTTTTGCCAAATCTTCTTCTTCCCCCTCTTAGGGATGATTTCTAACCCTCTTTGGGTTTGAGAATTAAACCTTCTCCTAGTTATTTTTATTCCACTCTTTGGTGTTATTGGGTGTTATACCATTAGATGGATTATGTTTTGGGTCATCTCATCCTACTAACTTCGTGGAGGACGATATCTCACTCATGGAGATCAAGGGCTACATAAGAGGTATGTTTTTATTCTTTATCTTCTTGTTTTCTAGGGTAGATTTAATTAGCATGAAACCATAGATCCATAGGTTTCATGTACACTTACGTATATCATACTTTGATTTTTCATGTACCTTTTTAGAGTGTATCTGATGCATAGAAACCCCAACAAAGTACACCCTTAGCTTTTCTACCAAGATTAGGGGTTTGACCAAAATTCAATGCAAGTAAAAAAGTTAAATTCGATGGTCAAAGTTGACCCTCCACGTCGTGTCCAACTTTGGACACGTCGCGGCCTTCCAACGACAAGACAGTCTTGTGTTCCCTAGTCGCCACGTTGTGCCAACCTAGGCCACGCCGTGGGCGTTGGGTTCAAAATGTCTTAATGGGTTAAGTCGAATCCTCCAATTTCAAAGGTTACAAATTCGATATCTTATCATTTCTAATGTCTAAATGGATGAATTTGCCACCTTTATCCCTTGAGACCCACCAAGAGGTCTAGATCGCTTGTCTAAGGTCAAGAAGGCTAAGAATGGCAAGAACTAAACCATTAAGCACTTAATCTCGAAAGTCCTTAGTTCAACATTTCCAGAATGCTTCTAGGACTGCTAATGATCCATAAAAATCCAAACTTTATAGACATGAATGACCCATGCATGTCCTTCTTCAAACTGTCAAAAGGGAACAAAATAATTCAAAATCCATGCATGGTTCCCATTTTATTATAAAATTCTAGATCTATGAGATATGACATTCAAGGGACATCGAGAAACTATAAAATTGCAAACTTTATCTCTTAATATTACTCAAACCACTCCAAAACGGACCAATCATGCTCTAAAACCTAGATTTATGAAGAAAAACACAAAAGGTTTGAAGCTTGAGGAATTACAAGGAGTCTAGATAATGCATAGTAATGGAGGAAAGGATCAGTTGCTAAACCAAGCACCAATTCTTCTTCTTCTTCCTTCAAGACCACCACAAGATCACTAAAATTAGCACAAGGGCACCAAGGAGGATTACGATTAGGGTTTATGGGTTTGAGAATGATGGAGGTTGAAGATGGGCAACCCTAGCCTCCACAATTTCCTTTAAATACCTGAAAATTAGGGTTATCATGACATCGGGTCGCCACGTCGTGGCCAATAGATGCCACGCCGTGGTAATCATTAAATGATCTGCGAATCTTCCGACATTGCCATGTTGTGGGATGCCTTCATTACGACGTGGTCACTTCCAAAAGTTAAATGCAAATCAGAATTAAGTACCTCCAAGAATTTGGATGTTACAGATAATTACAGTTGATCCAAAGTAAGCGTCTAACTACATGGGGTATCATTTATATATAGGGAGCAGAAAATGATGTTTTGTAGACCGAAATGTGCGTCCTGGACAATTATCCATCACTTCGTATTGTCATCTACAAGTACAAAGCTAATAATCACACTTAGATTCTTGTTTTAGACAATCGTACTCCGTAATAGACTTTATCAATCTGAAATGTATGGAGAATCTTGTTTCGGAAGAGATACTCCGAAATGATACCCCTACTCTTGAATACTTTATTCTAAAGATAGTGGTCATTTTATAATAATAATAATAATAATAATAATAATAATAATAATAAGTTGGTTATTATGATTAAAATATTCGTTTATATGATTAAATTACTCAATTTCCCATAATTCAAACTACATACCTTTTATTGTATAAATTGTCATTCATTTTTAATCTCCAGTTAACTCATAATTTATTAATAAATATGAAACCAGTTCTTTGATTTATTTTTTCTTGCTTTTCAAAATTGAGTTATTTGTGTAACCAATATATTTATTATGATTATTTATTCTTGCTTTTCAAAATTGAGTTATCTGTGTAACCAATATATTTATTATTAAGTCATTAATTTGTTGTATTATTGGACATATTTCTAATATGTTTTATGTACAAAAGATGAGACTTTTCTGTTCAAAAAAAAGTCTTAAGACTTTATCAAAAAATTTCCTAAAATAATGCGATTTTTCCGCATAAAACTTTATTTTTAACAGGACATTAATAAAAAAGAAAATTGAAATTATATGTTTTTAGCTCTTTTATGATAAAGAAATCAAATCTAAATAAATAAGCGTTTATCGACCTTCTATAAGCTTCTCTTAATATACAAATAAATTTCAAAAACTCAAAACCTACAATTGCATGACCGGAGAAGTTCCAAATCCAAACTTATCTAAACAAACCTGAATATTGGCTTTTAATTTCAGAAAGTTGGGGTTGGAAGTGGTTATATATGTTGACTGTTTTTTGGTGCCGTAAAATTTCAGAAATTTTAAGGTTTTGCATGGTCAAAGGAAGAACACTAAGTTTGACAAGATTGTTTATCAATTTTTTGGTTTGTAAATATAAATATTAAGCATAAAATCAATTAACTTTCTTAACTACACATCATCCAATATTTGACTTTTAGTTCTGTATAATTTTCTTGTTTTCTAACTCTTCACTACTTTGTTTAAAAAATCTTAACTAACCCACGTAATAAAATAAATTAGTTACTTTTGAATATATTTAGTGGGAATGTGGAATTCCAACCAAACAAGGATCAAGACTAAGAAAATGAGGCAGCCTCCTAGGAAAGAGCATTGTTTAGTCTTAGCCAACAAAGATATGGATAAGAAGAGATAACAACAACGATGAATGAAATTGACCTAAACCAATATAAAATTATTATATATTGCGGCAAACAAATGTGCCATTAGTCAATGTTTTGGTCTGTACAATTTAAATCATGGTGTGCATTTTCTTCTAGACCTCGTTTTTTATTCAAAATATACTTTAATAATAAAAAATATACTTTAATAAAAATATTTGATCATCTGAGGTATCTGAGATGGTATTTTATTAAAGACATAACAATCAAACTTACAATTAAGCAATATCTGAGATGTTATTTTATTAAAGACATAAACGATCAAACTACCACCTTTTAACTAAGTTTTGTTATCGGTTGAAGTAATCTTCATACTATTTGTTAGAAATCAAAAGAAAAACTAGGTATACCATGTTGTCCTAAAATCTTCAAAAGAACTAATTTGAAAATCTAACAAAGAACTAGCTCGAAAATTTGGAGTTAGTTCGGATATTTGACTTTATTAATACGAGGAAACCATAAAATAACTTAGTATACGGTTATGACATCCATTCATTCAGATTAAACGTGAGGTGATAGACTTTAATTTGGGTTTGTGAGTTGTCGTGCGCAGTCTTAGCCTTAACCATAGCCTTTAGACTTTAATTTGGGTTTGTGAGTTGTCGTGCGCAGTCTTAGCCTTAACCATAGCCTTTGTGTAACCTTTAATGTGACCCTCGACTTTGATAATGTGATTTGTGTATAAGTTGGAGGACCAATTGTTCGCATTTACTACATCTTTTTAGTATTGGACCCTTAATCTGAGAAGCATTTACCACATCTTTTTAGTATTGGACCCTTAATATGAGAAGGTATGCATAAGTTCTCTTTAGCATGACCAACGTCACATTTTTCCGTAAGCGACAAGTCTAACGATTGTTACCTCGTCAGGGTCTAGCCATTTAGTAGGGGTGTGGAGGATTGAATGTATGTGGTACGCATTAAACAACGGGGGTGCAGTCCATGATTGATAATGATATTTACCTAAAACATACATGTAACGATACCATGGCCACAACGTAAACCATGTATTTTGTTGTAAATCAACGATACCATGGCCACAACGTAAATAAACCCTAGATCTAGCATATTAAAATCGAAATCAAAAATATCAGATCTCAAACCCTAGATCTAGCATATTGAAATCTTCACGTGAAGATTTCAATATGCTAGATCTAGGGTTTGAGAGTTTTGGTTCCCACGACATGGTGGTCTAGTTGCGACAACGTGAAGATTTATGTCACCACGATTGTTTTGTTGTGTGGTGGCCATGACGTGGATTTGAGCTCTTTGTTTATGTGAGTTTTCTCACTATATTACCTATGTCATAGTGGTGTGCATGTTAGACCAACTGCGTCTTATATGTTGATTATTGTTACATGTGTATCTGAGTTGCTGATAACTGCAGGACTACTGATAGTTCGCAGGGTTGTTGATAATTCCTAGTTGTTTATATTATTGTGTTGTGTGTGATATTTACGATTGTTGATAGTCCTAAGGACTGCTTATTGTCCAAAGGTTGCTGATAACTCATAGTTGACTATTATTTTGTGTTGTATGTGATATTTTGGGGAACCCACTAAGCTTTGTCCTTACAGTTGTGGATTAAATATTTTTCAGATACTAATCGGATTGCAAATGTGGGACTGTACACACACATCAATAGATTTATGATTCTAGATTTCGCATTGTCTTCCTTATAACTATGTTTTTGAATTATGGTTTATGAAGAATTGGTTTACTCGAATGTAAGTTTATAAAGTGGGTGTTTATTCTATTTTAAAACTAAAAAATATATTTTGGAATTTGGGACGTTACTGTTGGGTTATTAGCAAAACATTAATCATATGGTGCACATGCAAACCCTAAAGCTTTGGATCTAGGTTTTTCTATTTGTATATGTAATAATCATCCAAAGCTCTCAAACCCTAGATCTATCATATTGAAATCGAAATCAACATAAATAAACTAGTAAGAATGTTACCTTTGATTGTTGCTTGAAGATCTTGAGCTTTTGAGAACCTAGCACCTCAAATGTGATGCCTCTAATGAATCACAAACACCAAAGCCATTGGATGATCGTGGAGAGAGGGGAAGGAGACTCAAAACGACTCTATGATCTCTAGGGTTTAAGTGGTCGATTTTGTGATGCCAAAGGGGTCTATATATAGCTGAAAAATTAGGTTTTCAGTCAAAGTCCTTGTCTGGTTTCTTAGTCTCTAAGCAGCCCACAAAAATCTTCCAGTACCTAGCCCTTGGACGAAATCCTTATGGGCCCCCATAAGATTTCGTCCAACCCCTTTCCAAGGGTTCCTCAGCCCATTATGCAATTATCTTATAATTACAAGTTTAATCCCCTTAATTCAATTAACCTCTTTTGACCAAAAAATTAATTCTAAATTAATTCTTGATCAATGTTAATTAAATAATATGATTTCTCCTTTAATATATTATTCATATAATATATTAATAAAACATAATAACCTCTTTCTCTATTGTTCATCCAGTCAAGTTGCTTTGGTGAAAGCAACCCAAAAGGATCGTGTTACAACCGGGTCAAGTACATACCAAATATAGATATCGGCTTAGACACTAATCCAACAGTCTCCCACTTGGATAAGTCTAATAACTATAAATGCAAGTATGACTTCAAAATCTGATTCGCAATCGTAGCTCTCAAAAGCCGGTGTTGAACTCTGACATGTCCTTTAGATAAGGGATCGTATAGTCATCCATTCTCAAGATTTCATGTGGACAATTACATGGAACATAGTTGTACTTATTGTCCAACAGTTTGTTTCTCGATCTTCGATTCGTCTGACATAGAACTTAATTGAACACATCAACTTAGTCCTGATCGGGCCCGACACATAAGTCAAACCAAATCATCGTGGGGCCGAAGATATCGCTTTTACCGTCGTAGGATAAAAGGAACAGATAAACTTCGACTTATATGCTTATACTATTTACTCATCAAATCATACGCAACAATGTGTTTTATAACATCAAGTTACTAATGAGTTTAAGCATTATCAATGCACAACCTACTCATAAACAACAACTAATAAATCTAGGTTTAAAGACTATATGATATTATCATCTCACAATCACTCGTGATTAAATTTCATGAAGTGATTCATGTAAGAGCGGGTTTAATCCAATACTCAAATCATACTTCATAAGTACTCATGAACGTTGCAACAAACTTTTGCTATGTCTAAACACTTAGACAATCTACAAGCCAATTCATGACAGTCTTCTTTCATACCTACTTCCAACGTATAATCAACTATGGATGGTTTAAATAATCTTATTATTTAGGAAGTAAAAACATGCAAAGTGAAACAACAGTAAATAATTGAGATAAGACAGTAACATTACTCATAAATAAAATACCTTTATTTAATCATCAAAATGTCAATTATAATTTATCTATTACAAGTTTCTAAGGCTATCTAATCACTAAAACTAATATTGTCCTTCAGCCCAATGCTCCTAGTATGCTGCAAGTGCTTAACCCTACTCAGTCCCTTTGTAAGGGTATTTGTTGGGTTGTCTTCTGACGATACCCTCTTTACCACGAGGAGTCCCTCTTTTACCCATTGTCTAATGAAATGATATTTCTTGTCGATATGTCTGGATCTGCCATGATCTCTCGGTACCTTGGTTAAGGCAACCGCAGCTTGATTATCGCAAAAAATCTACATAGGCTCCTTTATGGCTGGTACAACTTCAAGGTCACCAATGAATTTATTTAGCCATATTGCCTCCTTTGACGCTTCGCTCGCTGCTATGTACTCTAATCCGCACGTTGAATCAGTTACGGTCTCCTGCTTGGAACTTTTCCAAGTCACTGCTCCTCCATTTAGCGTAAAGACCCAACCTGACTGCGAGCGAAAATTATCCCGGTCAATCTGAAAACTAGCGTCACGATACCCTTTCACTCTCAATTCATCACTCCCACAGAGGATAAGAAACTATTCCTTAGTCCTCCGAAGGTACTTATGACTATTATTCACTGCGGTCCAATGTGGTCTACCAGGGTTCCATTGATATATGTTGACCATACTCACAATGAAGGCCACATCAGGGCGAGTACACGTCATAGCAAACATGATTGAGCCAACTGCGGAAGCATAAGGTACTCTGCTCATCTCTGTTATCTCGGAATTAGTACTCGAGCTTTGAGTCTTACTCAACTTGGTATTGCTTTGGATTGGTAACTCCCCTTTCTTGGAATTCTCCATGCTAAAACATTTTAACACTTTATCCAAGTAAGTATTTTGACTAAGTCCTATTAGTCTTTTACTCTTATTTCTCAAAATCGTTATCCCAATAATATAAGCAGCTTCTTCGAGGTCCTTCATAGCGAAGCATTTCCCAAGCCAGGACTTAACCTCCTACAAGTTTGGGACGTCTTTTCCTATGAGCTGTATGTCGTCCACATACAAAACGAGAAAGCCAACTATACTACTATTGGTTTTGACGTATACACAGGACTCATCCTCGCTTCTTGAGAAACCAAACTCTTTGAATTTCTTATCGAAACAATGATTCCATCTGCAAGACGCTAGTTTCAATCCATAAATGGATTTCTAAAGCTTACACACTCTTTTAGGGTGTTCTGTATTCGCAAAACCCTCTGGCTGACTCATGTAAACATCTTCAGCCAACTTCCCATTAAGGAAAGCGGTTTTGACATCCATTTGTCATATTTCATAATCATGAAATTCAGCTATGGCAAGCATAATCCTTATAGATTTAATGTTCGCAACTGGTGAGAAGGTCTCATCACAGTCAACTCTGGGAGTTTGAGTAAAACCCTTCGCAACCAATCATGCCTGTTATGTGTGTACTTTCCCATCCATGTCGGTCTTCTTCTTGAAGATCCATTTGCACCGGACCATCTTACGACCTGGTACATTGTGACAACTGTCAATTTAGTTCATTCTCGGACTCATACATATTTATAAAAACCATTCATGCACAACATGCCATGGCCTAGTAGTATAGATTAGGTCAAAATCTTGCATAAACTAGGATTCAACTAAGATCTAGGACTAATATACTTGACACTTACAATTCTAGTAAGTTGCTTAACTACAATAGGAAATGCCAATGCGATAATTTGAATGAAACTTTCAAGCTTAGTTATAATTGAAAAAGGGTATAAAACCCTAAAAATAAATTAAAATATTCTAATTATACTTCATTATGATGATGAATATCAAACAATATTCCAAAACCCTAAAAGAGCTAAAAATCCAAACTTATAAATTATAAAGCTTAAAAACTTTATAAAATTTGGCTATAAACTTTCTAATATCAAATTTTTATTAATCAAATTATGAATTATAATCAATGAAATAGAAAAGAAATTATCAAGTATTAATCATAATTTATTAGTTAAAAACAAGATTTTTAAATAAATCAAATTTGCTTAATAAACACTTTTATAAAATTAGGGTTTTTATAAAGAAAATAGAGGGAATTTTATAAAATTTGAAAATTAGGAGAGAGGAGGCTTAAGGCATGCAAGAGCCGGCCATTCTCCCCTCCCCATGCCCTCTCTCTTCCCAAAACACAATCATTAAGCTAAAACCCTCACACTTCCTCTTCTCTCTTCACTCTCTTACACTCCACTCTCCTCTCACACAAACTCTCTTCCTTTCTCTCTCTAACCCACGAAATCCTCCCTTCCTCTGCCATAATTTCGAGATTTAGGAGACCTTGAAGTGTTCTTACTTCTCTCAAAGTCAAAACCAAGGTAAACAACAACATCTTCTCTCATAGTTTCATGATTTTTACTTCCTCTTCTTCTTAGTTTTCTCTTCTTTTCGGATTCTATGCCTTTCCATGGCTAGAAATCCTTATTTTTCCCTTGTAGTTTGTAGATTCTCACCATAACACAATTCATGTGTTTGAAATGGTGAAAATCCGGGATCAAACCCATGCAAGGAGTGAAAATGATGCACATATGTCCATGTGACTTCAAAACCAAGTATTACATCTTCTTCTCCATTTCTTTTGTGTTCTTACATGATCAAAAGCATTTAAACCATTTCTAGTACATCTTAGATGCTCATTCACTCCATGCATGTGCTAGAAATTGGACCTTAACAAAGGCATGCATGATGTTCTTGTCAAAATATCCTAAGAATGCACTCAAAGCAAACATGCAATCTGCCAGATTACTTTGTTCAACTTTGAACGACCATAACTCGGTCATTACTTAACCAAATCATGATATTATTTTTGTATTGGATAGTTACATGAGTTATATTTCAAACCCAACTGGTCTCACTGTAAAATATTAAATATCCGATTTTTGGGAATTTTTACAAAATAGTTGCGCAAACAGCTCTTTTTCTGTGATCACCATTTTTTCCTTGCATGATCAATGGCCTTAAACCCAACCATAAATCTGAGGAAAAATAATTTAGAAACTTAACATATCCAGTGAATTATGGCTGAAATTTCGTGGCTTAAAACCTCACTGAATGGGCTACACAAATTCATGAACTTCAGCCACATTTACATCTCATGCACCATTGCATGCAACATTTCTTAACTTGTTTGGGTTCAATACCCCTATTTCCCTTCTGAATAAATTTTGAACATTTTTCCTTTTGAAATCCCTCACATGCATGTGATAATCTGTAACATACCAAAAGTTTTTATTATTTCTTTGATTTATTAAAATTATTTCTAGAAACCAAGGGCATAAATCACATAAAATACTTCCAGAGGTCAATAAATCCGGAACAAATTCATGGATGACCCTTATGATTGATAATGACTCCTCACTAAATTTCATCAATTTTTGTTTCCGTTTGGTATGATTTCCGATTTTCTTTTTGTTAAGATATAATAAATCACAAAACCACTTTAGAGAGTGTAAAAATTTTATCTAACAATTTTCGCATACCTTACCTGTGATGGTTGACTCAGAAAAATAATTTCAACATTTTTCATCATGCCTTGCTATTTTTCCCGATTTTTGCTAATTATAATGGTTTTAAAATGGGAAAAATAGTTATGATTATCCAAAATTCAGGAAAATTTACCAGAACATCATATTGTACAGTAGGAGGTTACATAAAAATTGTGAGGATTTTTCTCTACTGTAAACTATTTTTCACTTATTTTCTAAAGTTAATTACACATAAATACCCAAAACCAGATTATACATTATGAAAACCACTTTTGATATTTTTCCCAGGTTATTTATACTGTAAATGATGTTAAAAAAAATTTTGGTAATTTATTTTAACTGTTTAATATTTTTTCATCAATTAATGATTATTTAAAGGAATAAAACAAGGAAAAAATAGAAATACCCACTGAAAAATATCTTTTATATCTTTCCCAGCATATTTATGTACAATAACAGTTAAATAAAAAGTTTGGGTAATTTTGGAAACTGTATTATATTTATTTCAATTTTTATTGGAATAAATGCTCAAAAATCATAAAATATAATTAAACAGCTTGGAAATCCATTTTTATATTTTTCCCAGCTTATTATTGTGTAATAACAGTTAAATAAAAAGTTTGAGAATTTTTATCCTTTGAATGCTATTTTTCGTGAATTTATGTTGTTATAAAGACTTAAAAATTTGAAAAAGTGTAACCAATTAATATAAAATCCAATACTAAAACATAAATTGGCATTTCACTATATGTAGAGTTTAGTATATTAGCATTAGATTTCGACATGGAAACTCACTAGTGTGTGTTTCATGTCGTAGGATCCCGGTAGTAAGACGTTGGTGCATCCCGAGGCACTACTTGTACCTTCACGAAACATTATAAGTATTCACGCACTCCCCTATTTTCGGTTTTTAAATGTTTTGGGGTGGAAAAGCATGTCCTAAACAATTTTTATGTTCGTTGTATTTATTTTGACTTGTATGAAACTTGGTTGCTATATTTCATATGTATGTGTATGTTACTTTAATTCATGAGGACTGTATCGCGGTTAAGTCCCTGGAATCTCTAGACACAACTCATTAACTCTTTTGAGCCTATGGTTATTATGGATAGCGCTATCAGGAGGTAGACAACGCCTCACTCGCACGATTCGCTTGAGTGCATTTTACCATTTTATACACTATGTTTGCGATACACATACTAGTCAATAGGGCACGATTCGGTCATTAGGCTTGGGTTGGGAACTCATGAATGGAAACTTGATGCACATACTATTCTTATTGCACATACGAAACTTGTATTCTCATGTCAGCAACGACTCTTGTATACTTATTTTGGCAATGAAACTTGAATACTTATTTTAGCAACGAAACTTGTTACTCATTATAGCAATAAACTTGTTATTTATTATGGCAATGAACTTGTTTATCAATTATAGCAATCAACTTTGGTTCTCATTAAAGCAATGTACTTGTATTCACGAAAAGCCTTATTTCAAGCTCGATTTTATAAACTTGTGAACTCACCAACTATTTTCATAGTTGACGCTCGTTTTACATGCTTTTTCAGGAAATAATTAGTAAGTGGATATAAAGATTCATCATCATAGAGCATGCTGCATCGTATTGAAGTTATTTATGAAGTTATATTTTGAACAATGTTGTTTTGGAGAACTTGTGCTTTGTTTCTTTTTAAACTATGGGCTGTAAACTTTTAAATACTGTTATGGTGATGTATCTTTATCTTTTGCAATGAAACCGTTATCGCTGTCATATCTTGCGTTTCCGCTTTAGCGGGGTGTGACAGCAGCACATCCCATAAGAATTCTGCAGTTAAGCGTGCTCGGGCGGGAGTAGTACCAGGATGGGTGACCCCCTGGGAAGTCCTCGTGCCGAGTGGCCCAAAGCGGACAATATTGTGATACGTGCCAGAGGGGGATGTTACATACATTGTCAACCAAGTTCCAGACTTGATTTTCATACATGGACTGAATCTCTCTGTTCATAGCCTCTTTCCATTTCGCAAACTTTGGGCCTGCCATGGCTTCCCTGTAGTTGTTAGGTTCATCCAAATTTATCAGTGTACTCTCACTAATAAACGTATCACCCTGAGCAGTTATATGGAATCCATATAATACGGGTGGGACACTAACTCAACCGGAACGTCTAAGAGGTAAGGACTCGTTAGTCGGTTCAACAGGAGTTTCCTCCTCAGGTTGAGTGCCAGTGTTAGAGGTTCCTTCATCGCTTTATTCTTGAAGATATTCAAGATCAGTTTTCCTTCCATTGTCCTCTTGGCATATAAGTTCTCGCTCTCGGAAAACCCCTCTCCTAGCAATGAAGACAACATTGTCACTCGGTCTATAGAAGAGATATCCTAAGTACTTCTGCGGATAGCCGACGAAAATACACCGCCCACTACGAGGTTCGAGCTTGTCTTGAGTCTCTCGTCTTACGAAGGCCTCGCAACCCCAAACCTTGATATGTGCCAATGACGGAGCTGTCCATGTCCACATCTTATGAGTTGTTTTGGAAACCTTCTTAGTCAGAACTAGATCAAGGATATGGGCGATAGTATCTAAGGCATACCCCCAAAATGAGATAGGTAACCAAGCCCGACTTATCATGGAATGAACCATGTCCAACAAGGTTCGATTGCACCGCTCAGCTACACCATTCAACTGCGGTGTCCTAGGTGGCGTCAATTGCCAAACAATTCCGCATTCCATGAGGTAGTCATGGAATTCAATACTAAGGTACTCACCTCCTCAATTGGATCGAAGCATATTAATTCTCCTGCCCAGTTAATTCTCCACTTCTTGCTTAAACTCTCTGAACTTTTCAAATGTTTCTAACTTGTGCTTGATCAAGTAGATATACCCATATCTACTATAATCATCGGTGAAAGTCACATAGAAGCGGTTTGCATCCCTTGTGGTGGATCTAAAGGGCCTACAAACATCGGTATGTCTGAGATCCAATAAACCCTCACCCCTTTCACAAGTGTCAGTGAAGGGTGACTTGGTCATCTTTCGATGTAAACAAGACTCACATGTTATCATCCCTAAGGTCATATGACTCCAACACTCCATCCATTTGGAGTTCGGATATGTGCTTCTTGTTGACATGTCCAAGACGACAATGCCACAAGCATGCTTTATCCAAACCATTGGAAGAGTCGATATGCAACACATCATTTCCAAAGTTGTCCACAACCATCACAGTTTCATATATTCCATTACAAGGCAATGCTTCAAAATAGAAAGTACCATTAAAGAAAGCATTAATAGAACCATTTTCATTATTAAACGAAAATCTAAAAGATTGTTTATACAAACCATTAAAGGAAATAATTGTTCGTGTCATTTCTGACGAATAGCAAGAATTATTCAATTCGAGACCTAACCCACTACTAAGCACTAAAGAGTAAACTCTGATCTTAGTGACAGGCGACACTTTCCTATTCCCCATGATCAAGATTATCTTCTCATGCTCCACATCCCTACTTCTTCTTAGACCATGCAAATCAAAACAAATGTGAAAACCACATCCTTGGTCGAGGACCCAAGACATAGCATGTGATGAGTTATTAGATTAAATAATATAAATACCTATGAAGGTGGTCTTTATCTTCCCCTCCTTGATGTCTTGAACGTACTTCGGGCAGCTTTGTTTCCAATGCCCTTTCTCGATGCAGTAGTAGCACTTTGCTTCCTTTGGGTTGGAGGAGGGAGCAGTAGGACCAGCTTTGGTTCCACTAGAAGAAGTACCATCGTGAGACTTTCCCGTGTGGACCTTAAAAGAAGCCTTCCTCTTATTTCCTTTTCCTTGCCCAATAGCCAAGACAAGGGGCAGCAGTAGTAGGAATAGATGCAATAGATTTGCCTTTCAGACTACTCTCAATAGTCCTTAGAAGGCCTTGAAGCTTGCTTAGAGTGACCTCCTTCTTGTTCATGTGGTAGGTCATATAAAACTAGTCGTAGCAAGGAGGTAAGGAATGTAGAATAATATCTATGGCCAGCTCATCATCAAAGTTAACATTTAACTTTAGCACTTGATATACGTATCTCTGCATTTTCTGCAAGTGGGACGTGATGGACTCTCCATCCTTCATTTTGGTAGTGATCATCACAGCGATGATCTCATATCGTTCCTGCCAGGCACTTTAATGGTACCTTTCCATCAAATATTGGTGCATCTCGTAGGGATAGTAGTCCTCGTAGGACTTTTAGAGTTCCGCAATCATCGTTACAAGAATTATGCAATGAACCTTCGTAGCATCTCGCTCATGACTTTCGTAAGCAGCGATTTCTTCGGGAGTAGCATTGTTCACATTAACCTCTTTCAGCTCCTTTTCGAGAACAGACTCCTTGTCCTCGTAACGGGTGACCAAGCGAATGTTGTGGATCCAATCATTGAAGTTTGACCCATCGAATATCACCCTCCCACACTAGTTCATGAGTGAGAATGAGTCGTAAGGGGTCGAGTTAGAAGCGTTGTTGTTGTTCGAAGTAGACATCTGAAATAGAAAAGGAACAAAGTTTAGATTAGATAAGAATCCCCAATTAAACACCCAAATGAGAAATTAGGGCTTGGACCCAACACAATTATTTACAATTCAGAAGACGGATGTCGTAATCTAATTGCAAATAATTTGAAGGTAGGTAAATGACGATTTACCAATTTCCACCGTGAAAAACAAAAAAGACAATTAAGTTTTAAATGAGTTGAAATTCCTAGATCTTTTGAGATTCGTTTAACTTTTCAATGGCATGTTTAAGTCTCGATATGCCCTTCAAGTTTGTGACTGGGATACCGAGAATGACAAACAAGGTGTGAATAACCATGCAAATGTACTTGGTACACTCGATGTCATTTACCACCTAATCAATGTGTCGGTTAGGCACACACGCTACATTGATCTATGATAAACATCGAGTTACCCTATGCCACCTTTACTAGTCCCAAATTAGTGTGGTGGTTATCCACGCATGCTCCACTAACGACTTGGCAGGGTGCAAAGTGAAATTTCATGGAATAGCAAAATTTCACATTTTTCCTAAAGTAACTAAGATTGGGAATTTTTATAAAAACATTTAGTTACTTTATCAATCATTATACTTTTAATGAGGAATTAGTTGCCCTATCCTACCCGATCGGCTAACGACCCTCCACCAATCAAGGAAGTGGTGGGTGAGAGTGGACACCCATTAAACTGTCATTTTAAAGGCAGCAACCTTATACCCCCCCCCCCCCCTTATAGATCGACTTCGCGAATGAGGCTTGCTATCGGTAAGACTAGGTTAATCTTATATATATATATATATATATATATATATATATATATATATATATATATATATATATATATAATTATTAATCGTATAATAGTATAATAGTATAAGGGTTGAGTTTTAAACTTGTAAAATTCTAGGGTTTGGAATTTAAATATTTCAAAACTAAAACTTTTAATTAAAAATTTAAATCCCAAAACTTGAGGGCAAGTTTTGAAACTTTTGAAAACTTTTTTTAGATCAAATTTGAAAAATAATAAATTAATCATATTATTAATATTTATCACATAATTTGACTTAATCTATTTTCTTGATAGGTTAACTTAAACCAAAATACAAATAATTAATCTTTATCATATAAAACAAGTAATTATCGTATTTATGACAATTATCTTTGAATTGCATTACAATAATCCATACCTTATTATAAAAATCGGACTTTAACAGCAAAAAATGCTTTTGTAATTATCCTAATTTAATTTCAGTCAAAATCCAAAAAAATCAGCCACCAGACTGCCTGACTCGCCGAGTCAGAGAATGGACTCGTCAAGTTGCCCTGACTCGTCGAGTTTATCAGGTGAATCGACGAGTTCATCAAGCAGAAGCATGATTTTTCGATTTCCGGCTTTGAACAATTTTAGCAATGCATAAATATAAAAGAAAAACGACCAAGGCTCTTATACCACTATTGGGTTATTAGCAAAACATCAATCCTATTGTGCACACGCAAACCCTAAAGATTTGGATCTAGGTTTTTCTATTTATACATGAGATAATCATCCAAAGCTCTTAAACCCTAGATCTAGCATATTGAAATCGAAATCAACATAAATAAACTAGTAAGAATGTTACCTTTGATTGTTTCTTGATGATCTTGAGCTTTTGAGAACCTAGCACCTCAAATGTGATGTCTCTAACGAATCACAAACACCAAAACAATTGGATGATTGTGGAGAGAGGAGAAGGAGGCTAAAAAATAGCTCTATGATCTCTAGGGTTCAAGTGGCTGGTTTTGTGATGCCAAAGGGGTATATATATAGCTGAAGAATTAGGGTTTCAGTCAAATTCCTTGTCCGGTTGCTTAGGCTCTAAGCAGCCCACAAGAATCTTCCAGAACCTAGCCCTTGGACGAAATCCTTATAGGCCCCCATAAGATTTCGTCAAACCCCTTTCCAAAGGTTCCTCAGCCCATTATGCAATTATTTTATAATTACAAGTTCAGTCCCCTTAATTCAATTAACCTCTTTTGACCAAAAAATTAATTCTTGACCAATGTTAATTAAATAATATGATTTGTCCTTTAATATATTATTCATATAATATACTAATAAACCATAATAACCTCTTATCTATTATTCATCCAGTCAAGTTGTTTTGGTGAAGGCAACCCAAAAGGACCATGCTACAAGCGGGTCAAGTACATACCAAATATAGTTATGGACTTAGACACTAATCCAACAGTTACAACATATATGATTTATACATCCCTAACTTCTCCATAGAAATAACATTCTTGCACCATTAGCCAAAAAAAGTTCCAAAAGCATGGTCCAAAGTGGTTTCTTCTAATTCTGACACAACAGATTCATTTATCCACATAGTTCGAACTTATAAGATCATATTGCACCTGTAAGAAGGATGATATCAGCCAATTTTCATGGATAACATCACATATTTATGGTAAATCATGATGGATCCTAACCATATGATCATCAAAAGTCTTATCTTCGAAATGCTTTGTATGCATCCCCAATATATGATTTTATGTCTCTTCTTTTTTTTTTCTTGAATTTCTAATGCGTGTTCATTATTAAGTGCCAACAATATGGGGGATAGTAAGTGATTGGGAAAGGCTACCTAACATTTCGTTCCATTAGGAAAAGTTATGTTATTGACATTAACTTTGAGAAAATATTTTTTTCATTAATATATGTATATATATATATATATATATATATATATATATATATATATATATATATATATATATATATAATGTCTTTTATTTTGAACACTAATATTCATTGACATCAACCCACATTCCTCATTAATAGAATTATTATATTTTTACTTATGCGATCATTTTCTAATTTCAATAATGATGTTCATTTAAAATACAATTTATTTATAGCTAAATGTAATTTATAATTTGATGTTATTATCATTTAAAATTGTTATTGATTAATTTTAAACCACTTATTATTAATAATAAGTTAAAGAAGACTTTTAAGAAACACTTAGTATTATTAGTAAATTATGAAACATACACGAAATAATAAAGTGATAACATAGACAATTTGCATTTCAAAGGAGACTTGCATGGATAATATGACATATCCATGTTATTTGATTTTATTATTTATAACTATAGCTTAATAATTTTAAAACCACTTATTATTATTAATAAGTGAAAGAAACTTTTAAAAAACACTTATTATTATAATTAAAATGTTAAACATATACTAAAATATAAAGTGATAAGATAGACAATTTACATTTTAAAAAAGTTTTACATGGATAATATGGATAATATGACATATCCTTGATTTTTAATTAATTATTGTTGTGAAGCAACATGAACATACAAACATGTATACAATAGTTAATTAAATATTATATATATCACATTCCCTAACATATGATCGATAACATGAATCCAATCTAGTTTACATTAAAATTTTAACCACATCATACAATGATATTCTTAAAACAATACTTAAATCAAGAAAATACAAAAAAGGATTAGTATATAACAAACTTACAAATTACAAACTTCAACATAATAACATGGCTCAAAAAATTGTTCAAAGCCCTCAAACCAACACAAAAAACTTTAAACTTGTTTTCTTTGTGAATTTTGTATGTGAATTGCATTTGTTTGTCTACTAAAAATGATTGACCTTTTTATAGTAGAATATCCATTAAATGTATATTAAATATATTATATAAGTTATAAAACCTTTGAAGTGTTAATCATTACTAAGAGACTTTTGAGTGGTATTCATTAAAATAGGAGGTTTCAAATGCATGAGATGTTTGCAAATTTTTATGGGGGTTTCAAATGCATGAGGTTCAAGGAAAAATGATAGCTTTATAAGTATGTATGATGTATGATGATTTGATAGCCAAACCCTCCACATTATTGCTTGTTATGTTGTATTCTGATAAAAAAACAAAAAATAAAAATAAAACTAACTCTACAATTCCCAATCATCTATCTCCCTTACTTGAAATTAATACAAAATGAACCAAAATAGTTTATCATTTTTAAGCAACAACGCAACCCAGTCATCACAAATAAATAATACCTATCATTAATAATCATATAAAGATTAAATCAACATATGCATGTACTTATTCATATACAGCTTTTTAATATAGTTCTTATCTTTCCAATCCTTCCAATTCGTACAATCTACAAGATTCTTTCTCACTGGGGCTTTTACCATTTTTGTTAAGGAATATTGGTCGTGGTTCTAAAACATCAAGGCTTATCGGACCCTAAAACAGATTTACAATCATAACTCTAAGC
The DNA here is from genome assembly GCF_051521515.1 of Lactuca serriola. Lineage (NCBI taxonomy): Eukaryota > Viridiplantae > Streptophyta > Magnoliopsida > Asterales > Asteraceae > Lactuca > Lactuca serriola. The sequence goes on from NC_136414.1 coordinate 75,856,896, forward strand.
CACCAATGATTACCAGATCCTAATGAAGATTTCCTGTCACGATTATAAACCACCAGGGCTTACCGGACCCTAATAAAGATTCAGCTTCTCGATTATCAGTCACCAATGTTTACAAGACTATAGAGAAGATTTTTGGTCATGGTTTTCATCCATTAAGGCTTACCAGATCCTAATAAAGATTTACAGTCATTGTTATTAACAAATAAGGCTTACTAGATCCTAATAAAGATATCCACCACATATATCTTGTCCATTAGTTTTCACATAAATCCAACGAGAATGTATATCAATTAATAAATGTCATGGAAGGAACATGGTTACGTACCTTGAGAAGTCACAAGAAGACAAATTCCTACCCCTTAAGTATCCTCGCCACTCTTTATCCTTAAAGTTGCAAAAAACATAGTATGTTTACACATCAATATTCAGTAATATGACTGCTCTTCCAATCTTTATTCTGAAACACAACTTTCCCTAGTCTTCTTTAGCCAAAACTCATTCTAGATATATGATTACTTTCTGGTTATAAATAGTTTATCCAAACTAACATTTTGGGTCTCCAATTGTCACTTTAACAAACGAATTCATGTTATAATTTTGAAGTATCTAACTTGTAACATGTGCTCAATACCCATTTTGTCATCATTCATCACTATCTTTAATATGCAAAGACATATGAGAACTAAGTTTTGTGAGCAATCTTTTAAATCCACCAATTAAATGTTGGGTTTTTATTCAAAATTTGTTTCAAAAATATAAAGATGGCAACATAAGACTTTGATTTTAATTAGAATAAAACTAGTTTTATTCCCACTAAAACATCATTTTGCAAGATTTACAAACATTAAATATAACCCAAAAAGAAGAAAGTGAAACGACCTTTGAAAACAATATAACCAAAGAAGAAGAAAGTGAAACAACCTTTGAAAACTTTGGTTCCTTTTGGTAATTATAAAGTTGATGAAGTTAGATTTAAGCTACAATCAAGAAGCTCTCTAGAAGTATCCACTAACATTTAGCCAACTTGATAAGATGTTATTCTTCTTCTTGTAACAACAACACTCTTATGCCTTTCAGAACAAAAAAACGCTTTCATTCTAAAGGAGAGTTCAAGTAAAGTATCAACTTATTCCTACTTTGATCTTAACACTTTAAGAGACAAAACTAGAGAGAATATGGATATGGGACCCTTAAATTTTCGTGGTTTTTTAGCTTATGAATGAAGAGATAGATGTAAGCCTTTTAATCATCTTATTCCTTTTGTTTCTTGAACAACTTTTAATCATCTTATTCCTAGTCCTTACCCATTGAGTCTTGATGCTTTAATAAACCATGCATCTAGCAACAAATTGCTACAAGTGTAAGAACATTATTTTATGATTATATAAATGCAAACATATATTCTTTTCCCTTTATGGCCTCATTAATATTTTATATAAAGAAGAAGCTAATTTTTCTATAAAAACTCTTCTAAGTTTTGTAACTCATAATACATATAAATCCATATAAGACGAAAAAAACCTTTTGGTCCAAAAGGATGTACATGACATAGTAAAGTAGACATTATGATATATTTAGATATATTTTTTTACTTAGCATTGAAAATTAATATTTCCATGAAATAAATAATTTCCGTTTAATTACAGGAAGTATATTTATTTATCAAGGACCAAATTCTTATAAATAATATATTTGCGTCAAGTTGTTAGTGTGCCCTTTAAGATCATATATTTTCTAACGATATCATTCTATAAAGATTCTTAGGCATATACATCTTTCAATCTCCCACTTGCACAAGACTCGTCATAGACTGATATAGACATAGGTGAACATGTAGCAACATTTCACTTCCCCGAGTAATATATGACTTAGTGTCATTCTATCAACATCCATTTCCAAAAATCTCCAAGCTTTAATGGTTATATTAAGGTAAGTTTATCAGTTATCCCTTTGTTATAGACATGTTGTTGAACATGACACTTGGATTGCATCAATATTATTTAGAGTTCAACTTCGAGTAACGTGCATTAGATATCTAACTCTCAACACATAAGAGGGAAAAATTTCATCTTGAATACATAAGCCTCTTGTATAGTTCACACCATACCTGAAAATGGATTTTATAACTGTCCAGTCAAGGATCAACATTTGATCATATCAAAGCACAATACTTCATACACTTAAGTCCCACTATGTATCTCAAGTGTGAACGATACAAAACTCGTACCTATTAATCAAGTATCACTCACAATAGCAATCTATGAGGTGATCTTGATAAGGGTATGTTCAGTACTAGTTCTCTAACAAGTACTTATGAAACTTGGTTATAACCATTTGCCTACTTTTCTTTGGGGAGAGTCATTCAATCCAATTCATATTAGTTTTACTTCATCATTGCTCCCACATTTTACTCAACTATATACTTTTAGAATAATAAGATTGTTCATCGATCAAACATGTTAATATAGTTTACAACAAGTATTGATGTGTTGATCATATTCCAATATATCAAAAAAAACAATATAATAGTTGTCGTCTTAATGTTCCAATATCCAAATACTAAATTCAGATCAAAACCCCATTTCTAGAATAGTGAAGTCTTATAGTTGAAATGTGATCAATCATACTTAGCTTAAAAGAAGTACTTTATTAATGGGTTCGACTTAATTTAATTTTTGTGAATTCTAAAAAATACTATCATCTCCATATTTAACTTTACTGTAAGTATAGTAGAGCTTTGGAGAATATGATTGGTGCTCTGATGTGACATAGAGATTCTTTGATTGATTAAGTACACTCTATAAGTCATAAAGATTTCTATGTGATCCTTGAATGGCAGAAATCAACATAGTTTTTCAATGAACTCATTCATCTAATCACATTTGATTTTAGCTTCTAAATTAGTAGTGTATTCTTATTTAGTAGATTGTGCTATTATATTTTATTGGACCTCATTCCAACAAAACTTACTGTTCTTTCCATAGTGAATTCATAATCCAATTATAATTTGTAATTATGTCTAACTATTTTGAAGTTAGTATCTTATGTAGCTCTTTACATAAAGATCTTATTCTAAAATGATTATCTCATATACATTCTCTTAGTTCTTCTTACGTACACTTAGAATGTTCTCGTAGTCATCTACTGACTTACCCATGTATTTAATTGGTATCTTATGATATGTTAATAACTTAATTCTATACCTATTCTTGTGCATAATATGAGATAATGATGAATTCATTAGCTAAGCAAATTGAATATATAAATCATTCCATCTAGCTCAAACCTATATTCTAGGACCTTTTGAAACAGACTCAAAATGATTCCATGTGACAATTCCAAGAATCCTCCAAAGGAATCTTGCATCTTGACCTCTTTGAAGATATTGTTAGTTCATGCAAAAGAATTTAAAACTTTTAACATTCAACTTTATCTATCTCTATAGAATTTACATTCCAAAAATATATCTTGTCACTCCTAAGTCTTTCATTTTAGAAACACTTTTCTTGTCAAGGTGAAACGACCTTGCATAATCGGAATATATTTTCGAATGATTAAGTATGTATCATGCATATAAGATTAGGAATATAATTGTAACATCCCAAAATTGAAGTACAAAATTTTGGTTATCATAAGAATACAGTCGTCAATTAAACATATTTATAAAACCATAATGAAATATAGAGTATGTCAGTCAAACATCCCAAAAGACTTCAGAGTCAAGTACCTGAAACTTAAACTGAAAATCGTAAGCATAACGCTTAGTGAGTTCCTAAAAATATCGCATACCAAACATATCTTCCTACTCAAGGCTGTGTCGGGTCTATTTTACCCCCGAGTCTATTTCAAATCATATAGCGGCCCAAGGCCGTACCGAGTCTATTTCACCCCCAAGTCTATTTCAACTCATGTGTCAGCACAAGGTTGTACCGATTCTATTTCATCCCACACACATATAGGAAAAAGGAACATAGGCATATAACACATACGATAGGAGTCACAAAGACTACATGCACATAACATATCCTAGTGTCCTACAGTAAAACTCACCTCAATATGCTATCAATCAAACAAATGATCATGTTGTTGAAACAGAAAAACCCAGTTCTAATCAATCAAAAAAAACCCCAATCAATAATTGGGCCATAAACCATAACTGGAAATCTAGTTCAGTTATCCAACACCCATGGTAAAAGACCAATTTACCCTTTCCTCACTTGGCCCAATAACCGAGGCCCAATCTAAAGGCACCAAAAATCCCAATATGACCCAAATCCCTAAATGACACCAAAAACCCACCCGAATCCAAGAAGGCCCAAAACCTCACAAGTTGATTGTTTCATTTTATTTACTTCTTTTTATAGTTTATTTTAGCATATTTCATTCTTAATCTAGTTAATTCCCATGTATATTTTGCCTTTTATTATTTTGTGTTTATTTCGGGTGCTCTCTAGTTTCTTGAGCGTAATTGCAGGTTTTTGGAGACTAGTGGAGCGGGAATGTTCGGAACTTATGGAAAGCGGTTGGACTTGGAGGACAAAAAGAGTCTCGGGCTTAATATCTAGTGGAGTCGATGCATAAAATGGGCTTTAGATGGATGGAGCATCGAAGAAAATGGTCTCTTAATTAAACGAAGATGGAAGAATTTTTCAAGCGTGCGAGAATTTATGATTGGGAGATTTCGAGAGCTTTGGAGGAATTGGAAAAGACAATTGGGCTCAAATTGAAGAAAACTTGAAGAAAAACGGGCTAGAAGCTGATCGGACTCAAAATGGGCTAGTCGACTGAGTAGTGCAGGCCCAACAAATAAAAAATGCCCATTCTCCAGCAGTTCATGTGGCCCGCGTGAGTTCCTATAGGGGCAAATTCGTGATTTTACATTTGGTTGCTATTTGAGGAAGTTTGGTGGAATTCGTTTTCAACTCTTGGACATCCGAAAACTCACCAACTCTCTGGATTTTTTAAATCACTTTGAACGCCAAGAACCCTCAAGAACTTCATCATTTTTGCTCTTAATCTTGTTCAATGTTTGATATAATCTCTTCTAACTTTGTTTTCTTGTGTTTAGCCATGTTAGGGTAAAGCAAAATTGGTTGACTTTGGTGAAATCTTTTGACTAGTTGTTTAATGATGAAGATTCCATAAACTTGTTCTTGAGTTTTTATGGAATGTTTTGTGTTTTAACATATTATCACTGCTTATATGTTTTTATTCATGAGTTTAAATGTATTTGTGGTGATTAGTTGCCTAATTTCTTGATTAAGTAAAAGATCCTCAAATAATCAAGCGACATATGATTTTTGTGTTAGTTTTGCTTCACACAATCATAAAAACATTTCCTCCAACATGGTAGTGAAAGCATTTGACTCCTTTTGGATTTGGTGACTTTTTAGTTCATAATGCTAGTTGACTTTCACTAATTATATGCTTAATGGAAATTGTGACTTTGTCTACGGAAATTGTTATGAGCTGCTCTAACCATTTCAAAAACTAAGGAAAGTATAGGTAATCTCAACTTCTTGGATTACTATAGCCAAATCAAGGATTTAAAACAAGTATTGCACCATTGGATTCTAATAATATGTTCATCAAAAGTGAAAGTGAGGAAATCTAAAGTCAACCATCTTTCTCTTATTAATTTTACATCAAACTATTGTTTTTAGAGAACTTGTCTATTTAAATCTTAGTTTAATCCTAGTTTATTTCAAGTGTTTCAAAAGATCAAAACCCCCATTTTTTACTTTTATTGTTATTTTACAAGAACTATTACAAAGAGAATTTTCATAGAGTTCTAAAATTGAACCAATCTCCGTGGATACGATCCCTTTACCACTATATACTATTTTAGTGTAAAACATTTAGGGTTATTAATTTTATTGGCCTCGACAACCACCACAAGTCAGAAAGACTAGTGGCCCAAGAAGGCCCAAACCCCTAATAGTCAAAATATGGCCCAACTCGTAAAAGTCAACGTAAGTCATTGGCTGTTGAGTACGCCCTGCGTACTTAGATTTACGCCATGTGTACGCCACCTTTGGCTAGTACGCAATGCATACGAGCCAGGTACGCCCAACATACTCGGCAACAAGCCTGACTCACCATTAATTGCTTAATTGGTTAGGCCACTAAGTCCACTTCTTAGATCTGATCCTAAATGATGTCTTAACATGTAAAGTTGGGAACTTTACTGCTTTAGATGTCTTAATGGGACCCAATACATGATTTTGACCAAATAAACCCATAATAAGAACCCTAACTCATGCATGGTCCAATATAACACATCAAGATTGCATTTTATGAACAAGCAACCTCGAAAATGCTAAGATCTACCATCACTAGCTTCTAGAGTAGCTCATACTCTTATGCATGACTTAAAGGACCATAAAAAGCACAAAAACAATCCGTAACTAGATCTATCCAAATGAACCATCAAGTTAAGAGCTTTATACCTCCAAAAGCTTTCCAAGTTGGTGATGATTTTGGATCTACAAGATTCAACCACACCAATGCAACTTCCAAGACCTCTTTTTCCTTCAAGATCACGAAAAACCCTCTTAAAGATCACTTCCAAGCTCAAAATACTCAAAAAGAAATTAGAGTTTCATTCTCAGGGTTTGGAGAGGTGGAGGCTAGTCATAAGAAGGTTCAAGCGCAACTTAAGGTGTCTAAATAGGGCACAAACCATAAAAATTAGAGTTTGTCCCTAATGGTCATACGCCCTACGTACTCCACGTATGCCCAACATACGTGGGTCACCTTCGCGACCAAGTTATTGAGCCAGTACACTGAACGTACTCCTAGCGTACACCCAACATACTCGAATATCGACCAAAATTCAAGAGTTTCTCAAGTTAAGGGAAATAAGGGAAAATACCTGAAATGCAAATGTTACACTTCTCCCCCACTTGATTCAGACTTCTTCCTTGAAGTCTGTCGCTGCGAATAACTCCGGATAATGCTCTCTCATCTCGACCTGGGGCTCTTACGTCCATTCTGAACCCTTGTGTTGCTACCATTGCACCTTCACCAACCCCACATCCTTATTCCTCAAGGTTTACGTCTTCCGATTAAGGATCGCCATTTGTCTCTCAATGTAATTTAGGCGATCATCCACCTGAATACCCTCCAATGGAAGCACCGCAGAATCATCAACCAAACATTTATGCAGCTAAAATGTGAAACGTGTTATGGTTCTGACTAAGCTCATCAAGTAGATCCAAGCGATAAGCAACCCTTCCCACCCGGGAAAAAACACTAAAAAGACTGGTATACCTGGGGCCTAACTTGCCCTATTCCTGAATCGGGTGACACCATTCCAAGGTGACACCTTTAGGAGAACAATATCCCCAAGCTGGAACTCTAGATCTGATCTACACTTGTTGGCATAGCTCTTTTTCCGAATTTGTGCTGCCCAAAGTCTACTCCGAACCTGTTGAATCAACACAGTAGTCTTCTGTATCACCTCACTACTCCCCATGACTCACTGACCGACCTCACCCCAACATATCGGGTCCTGCATTTCCTCCCATAGAGCATCCCTAAAGGAGGTCAATAAATGTTGGTGTGATATCTGTTTTTATATGACAAATATGCAAAAGGGACGTACATATCCTAACTCCCAACGAAATCCAATACACATGCACGAAGCATATCTTCCAAGATCTGGATAGTCCGCTCACTTTGTCTGTGAGTCTGCGTGTGGAAAGTCGTGCTGAAATGCAGATGAGCACTCATCTCCTCATGAAACCACTTCTAGAACCTGGAAGTAAACTGGGCATCTGTGTCTGAAACCACTGAAACTGGCACCCCATGTCGTGCCACAACTTCCTTGATGTAAACGTAAACCAATCTCTCTATAGAGAAACTCTAGTGAACTGGAATGAAATGTGTGTTCTTGGTTAATCGATCCACGATGACCCATATCGAATCAACTCTGCGCACTGTCCGTGGAAACTTTGTGATGAAATCCATAGTAACCTCTTCCTATTTCCAATCGGGAATGTCTAATGGTTGTAACTTCTTGTGAGATCGTTGATGCTTAGCCTTGACTTTCCAGCAAGTTAAGCACATATCCACATACCAGGCCACATCTCGCTTCATGCAAGGCCACCAATAGTCTAGCTGGAGATCCGTATACATCTTTGTCGCTCTGGGATGAATCAAGAACCTCGAATTATGTACCTCCTCCATCAAAACCTAGAACGCACCTCCCAAATAAAGAGCAAACACCCTCCGATGAAGGTCAATATCCCTCGGTTATCATAATCGAAGAAATCCACCTGAACCACTATGCGCTCACTCTTCCAGTGCTCTTCCTTCATAGCCTCAATCTGAGCCTCTTGGATCTACTCTAAAAGTGGAGTAATCACCGTAATCCCCAAACACATATCACTCATTGGAGCCGTGACTGCCTTGCGGATGAGAGCATCGCCCACCATGTTGGCCTTCCCCGGGTGATAAAGGATCTCATAGTCATAATACTTCAGAAGATCTAACCATCTACGCTGCCTCATGTTCAGATTCGGAAGATCCACCAAAAACCCCAGGCTCTTGTGATCCATGTAGATAGTACAGCGGGCCCCATAGAGGTAATGTCACCAAATCGTAAGGGGAAACACCACAACACCCTACTCTAAATCATGTGTAGGGTAACTCACCTCATAAGGCTTCAGCTTCCTTGAAGCATAAGCAATAAAACGACCCTACTGCATCAACATTGCTCCCAACTTACGATCGACACACCACAATATCCCACAAAATCCTCAACACTGTTAGGCAAGGTAAGAATCGGAGCCTCGCATAATCACTGACTCAGAGTTTAATAAGTTTCCTGCTACTCAGGCCCCCAATGAAATGTGACCATCTTCTTCATCAACTGATTCAAAGGAACTACTATCTTGGAGAAATCCTAAATGAATCTCCAATAGTATCCGACCAATCCAAGGAAACTCTAAATCTTAGATGGAGACCTTGGAACCTCCCACCTCATCACCACCTTGACAAGGTGCCCCAGAAAATACACCTTGAACAACCAAAACTCACACTTGGAGAACTTCGCAAACAGTCTCTCCCACCTTAGAGTCTCCAATACATCCCTAAAATGCTACTCACGCTCTTCCTGAGTCTTGGAATAGACCAGGATGTCATCAATAAATACAATCACAGAACGATCCAACATAGTCCTATGTACGCGATTCATGAGATCTATTAATGTGGTTGGAGCATTGGTGAGTCTGAAAGGCATCCCCACGAACTCGTAATTGCCATAACAAGTCTGGAAGGTCGTTTTGGGTGTATCCTCCTTTCTCACCCTCATCTGATGATAACTCGAATGCAGATCAATCTTCAAAAACCAAGATGCACCCTGAAGTGGGTCAAATAAATCGTCAATCCTCAGGAGTGGATAACGGTTCTTCACTGTTAGCTTATTCAGCTCTAGGTAGTTGATACACATCTGATACGACCCATCCTTCTTCTTTACAAATAGGTTCGACGCTCACCATGGTGAACTACTCGGCCAGATAAATCCCTTGTCTAACAGCTCTTGTAGCTGTGTAGACAACTTCTGCATCTTAGGAGGTGTTAATCGATAAGGTGCTTTGGCTATCGAAGCCACACTAGGAACCAAGTCAATCTGAAACTCCGCTTGCCTCTCCGGAGGCACTCCAGGCGACTTATTTGGGAACACATTCAAATATTACCGGAAAACCGGTACATAATCCACAGTCTCCTTACCCTTCTCTCGGGTATCCATCACATCGGCAACAAATCTATAATAACCCTATAGATGATAGCGTCTGGCCCTAGTTGCTGAACATAGAACCGACCCACGCTGAACACCCTCTCCCTGAATCACCAAATCTCCCCCACTTGGATTATGGATACACACCAACTGCTTCTAGCAATCAATCATTGCCTCATTGGGGCTCAGCAAATCAATCTCCATTATAAATCTGCTCTCAGGCAGGGGAATAGGAATCAAATCAATCGAATACCACTTGCTGAACAGCTCCAAGACATAACCCCGATGAACCCTCAATACTCACACAGGACGATCATCAATCTCAACCTCTAATAGATAATCCAGCTCCCTCAAAGCATCGACAACCTCTTGTTGGGTGCAAGAGATACAAACGATCAGGGAGCCCCGGAATCAAACACTACCAAAGCAAAGATACCGTTCACAAGGAACGATCCCCGTCATCATATCAGGTGATGCATGAGCCTCATCGGCTGTAAGCTGAAAAACCCAGCTCCTCACAACATGTGCATCCGCCTTGCTCTGGCGGCCATCCGTGATCCTCAAATTCGTCGGAGCAGGTTTTGCAACTGGTCATGCTGATACTAGACTTGGACAATCAGCCTTTCTATGGCCCCTCTTATTGCAATGGAAGCAAATCAGACTCGATCCCTGGTTAGTGGCCATGAAATCCTAACTAAATTGCCCAATCTTGCTGCAATTATAGCAGCCTGAACCACCACCAACCGTACAAGCTCCATCGTGCGTCTTGCCACACTTGCCACAACAGCCCCGGCTATACTTTACTCTTAATCTCGAATCAAAAACATTGGCCTACTTGCCGGAACCCTTTGAACCCTGAACCTGATCTGACCTCCTCTTCTTCTCCATATCCAAGTCAATCTGCCTCTCTCTGGATTGTGCTATCAAATCCTCCAGAGTCTTGCAACTGGATCAGCTCACAGATTGCCTGATATCGCTCCTCAAAATCACGTGGTGTCTCGCATTTTTCATCTCGTCGTTTGCCACATACTACGGAACCAATGATGCCCTCTTAAAGAACATAGCAGTGGTCTCCGCCACCATATCAATAATCTGCTGAAGGTACTGAAACTCTTCGCCAACTATTGGAACTCAATCACGGGTGCGCACTCAGTCCAAAACCTTGTCACAAAATCCTCCCAAGTGATCAACTCAGTCGTCTCGCCTCTCAAGGCATGTTCAACCTCCTCCCACCAGTCTTCATCTCAGTCCTTCAAAAAACAAGATGCAAGTATGAGCTTCTCCTCCTCAGGACAAAGGCTAGATCATAAGGCATTCCCGACGGCTTCCAGCCAACGCCTGCTCGCAATTGGATTCTTCTTCCCGAAGAACTTCAGAGCCCCACATTCCCAAACCTCACGGAAACTCAAAGTGCGAGCTCCCATAATACTCGCACTGGTGAAATGAACTCCTTCATTTGGTCATCTATATGCCCGGCTCTAGAGCCTGAACACGAACCACACCAGCACCAGAGTCGTTACCATAACCTCCTCGAGTGACCACCATACTAAAAATAAGCCATATAAACCATCATAATATACTTGACTAATCCCACATTCTACAAGCTTCCATGAATCATTGTGACTTTCCTTGACTCGAGTACGGATGCTCTACTTTCAATAGTACGGGCCCATACTATGCTCCACATCTATCCATACTTTCCTCAAGGATCGCCCCAAATCCTCAAAGTCACTCCCTTATCATTCCAAACAACACTAAAGAAGACAAGGCTCCTGGCACCGAATCACATCCGAGGTTTTCCTAGGGCAACCATCATACCACTCTCCACTATTAGCTACAGAAGGAACTCCCCTTAACATCCTATAACTAGCTCACGAATACAATTACATATCATTGACACCAGATAATTCTTCGAATGAAAGGTCTCACGCTACAATTGTTGCACTCAAACAAGAGATGCACAATAGAGATAAAACCTAACCTTATAAAATTATCTAGTCTTAATAATATGTAACTTAACATATTCACTTACTAGTTAGCTGATGTTAATGGGAACTCCTAAAAAGCACAAAGCAAGCAGCATTCGAGCATCGAGTAATCGGAATCAAGCATAACCTAAACATGACATCCTATCACTGATTGATCAGTACTAGCATGCAAGTATTCAAGCTTATACAACGGTCATACAAAGGCACCTCTCTTAGCATTCTATCATGCAATCCTAAGCAGATCCTTAGCCCTAATCTATCATGCAATTCATAGTTTCACAATTCAAAGTATAACATAAACATGTATGGGTATTTTGGGAAAACCTACTTAAGCTTGGTCGATTGCATGCACCACAACCCTTTTTATTAGAAAAACTCTTTTTGTAAAACATTTGTTTTATAAAATATCTACCAAATCCCCAGTTGAAGTTTAGACACACTTGAGAGTATGCCCGAATCACTAGAACCAAGGCTCTGATACCAACTTGTAACGTCCCAAAATTTAAGACCAAACATTTCGTTTTCATAATAATAAATTCATCAATTAAACATGTTAAAAAACCATGAGGAAAAACAAGGTATGTCAATCAAACATTCCAAAATAATTCAGAGTCAAGTAAGGCGGAAATCATGATGTGTGAGACGCAATTATCCCGAGTCTATTTCTACTCATACGTCGGCCCAAGACCGTACCGTTTCTATTTCACCCCACATAGATTTACCAAACAGGAACACAAGCATGTAACACATACATTAGGATTCACAAAGACTACAAGCACATAACATAACCTAGTGTCCTACAATATAGTGAGCAAACTCACCTCAGTCGTCTGTCAGTCGAACAAATGATTAGGCTGCTGAACTGAAAAATCCTAGTTCTAATCAACCAAATAAAACCCCAATCAATAATCAGGCCATAAACCATAACTAAAATCTAGTTTATTTGTCCAACACCCATGGTAAAAGACCATTTTACCCTTTCCTCACTTGGCCCAATAACTGATGCCCAATCTAAAGGCACCAAAATCCCAATATGGCCCAAATCCCTAAACGATACCAAAAATCCATTATGGTCCTAGATCCAAGAAGGCTCAAATGCTAAAAATGGACAAAATTCAAAAAGACTAGTGGCCCAATGAGGCCTAAAACCCTAATTATCAAAATATGGCCCAACTCGCAAATGTCAACAAAACCCAGCAATTGTTGAGTACGCCCAACTTACTTTGACTTACGCGCAACGTATACCACCTTTGGCCAGTACACTTTGCATATGAGCTGGGTATGCCCAGCGTACACCAAAGCTAAGCCAACTTGCCATTAAGATCTTAAGTGGTTAGGCCCCTAAGTCCACTTCTCAGATCCTATCCTAAATAATGCCTTAACACGTAAAGTTGGCAACTTATTCCTTTGCATGTCTTAATGGGGATGAATACTTGATTCTGACCAAATAAACTAATAATAAGAACCCTAACTCATGCATGGTCCAATATCACATATCAAGATTGCATTTTTATGCACAAGGGACCTCAAAAATGATAAGATCTAACATCCCTAGCTACTAGAGTAGCTCATACTCTCATGCATGACTTAAAGGACCATAAAAAGCAGAAAAACAAGCCCTGACTAGATCTATCAAAATGAATCATGAAGTTAAAAGCTTTATACCTCCAAAAACTTTCCAAGTCGGTGATGATTTTGGATCCACAAGCTTCAACCACACCAATGCAACTTCCAAGAGCTCTTTTTCCATCAATATCACCAAAAACCCTCTCAAAGATCACTTCCAAGCTCAAAACACTCAAAAAAATTTAGGGTTTCATTATCCGGTTTGGAGAGATGGAGGTTAGTCATATGAAAGTCCAAGGGCTACTTAAGGTGTTTAAATACGTCACAAATACTAAAAATTAGGGTTTGTCTCTAATAATCGTACGCCCTGCGTACTCCATGTAGTACATGGGTAACCTCCGCGACCAAGTTACCGAGCTAGTACACCCAGCGTAATCCTAGCATATGCCCAATGTATTCGACTAGGGAATAAACTGCAAGAGTTTCTCATGTTACTAGAAAAAGAAGGGGGGAAATACCTGAAATGCAAATGTTATAACCATTATCCTCCCACTAGTTCTGAATACACACAAGTTATCTTCATTTTTCATTTAAAAGCATACCTTATGTTATTCATATTAAAATGATGATTTCAACTTTTAGATGTTTCCTTTATATCCACAAGTAGATCTTCAGCCTTACACATTTTCTTAAGATAACATGGATTAAGAAAACCTCCAGTCTAAGCTATATAGATATCTTGTAGTATATGTCTATTAAGAAAAGTGGGTTTCTTGAAATCTATTTTCCATATTTCATATTAAGAATAAGTAGTTACTGTAAACAATATACTTGTTGATCTAATCACAGATACTTGTCAAAATGTTCGATCGTCTTCGCAAGTTGAATGTCGACTTTAGGGAAGATTTGGCTATCGACATGGTGCTTCATTCCTTGCCTCCGTGTTACAATCAATTTAGGATGACCTACCACATGAACAAGGAAGAGGTCACCCTAAGTAAGCTCCAAGGTCTCCTAAGGGTTGCTGAGAGCAACCTCAAGGACAAGTCTGTTGCACCAACTCCCAATCCACCCGTTGCTCCTGTTTTGGCAATTGGGCAGGGAAGGGGTAAGAAGAGGAAGGCTCTGTCTAAGAGCCACCACAAGGGAAATTCCTGAGATGGTTCCTCTTCTAGTGGGACCAAATTTGATCCTGCTAAGCCCAACCCTAACCCAAAGGAGGCAGAGTGCCACCATTGCCACAAAATAGGGCATTGGAAGAGAAGCTGCCCAGAATACCTGCAAGCCATCAGGGAAGGAATGATCAAGCCGTCTTTCGCAGGTATTTACACAATTAAATCTAATGATTCATCTCATGCTATTTCTTGGGTCCTAGATACCGAGTGTGGTTACCACATTTGTTTTGAATTGCAGGGACTAAGAAATAGGGATGTGGAGCGTGGAAGATTAAATCTAATCATGGGGAACAGAAGATCGTCGCCTGTGACCAAGATTGGAGTGTATTCTCTAGTGCTTAGTAATGGATTATGTTTAGATTTGAATAATTGTTGCTACTCGCCAGAAATGGCAAGAAACATCATTTCATTTCATGGTTTGTTTAGACAAGGATTTAGATTTTCTTTTAATAATGAGAATGATTCAATTTATGCTTATCTAAATGGTGTCTTATATTTTGAAGCAATGTCGTGTAATGGAATTTATGAAACTGTTATGATTGTAGATAACCTAGGAAATGATGTTTTATGCATGGATTCTTCCAATAGTATGGATAGAGCATCCTTATAGCATTGTCGCCTTGGACATGTCAACAAGAAGCGCATAGCCCAACTCCAAAAGGATGGAGTGGTGGAGTCATTCGACCTTAGGGAAGATGACACATGCGAACCTTGTTTACTTGGAAAGATGACCAAGTCACCCTTCACTAGCACATGTGAAAGGGGTGAGGGTTTATTGGACCTCATACATACCGATGTATGTGGACCCTTTAGATCAACCACGAAGGATGGGAATCGCTTCTATGTGACTTTTACCGATGACTATAGTAGATATGGGTATATTTAATTAATCAAGCAAAAGTCAGAAACATTTGAAAAGTTCAAAGAATTCAAAAATGAAGTGGAGAATCAATTGGGCAGGAAAATCAAGATGCTTTGATCTGATCGAGGATGAGAGTACCTAAGTCTTGAATTCCACGACTATCTCAAAGAATGTGGAATAGTTTCACAATTGACGCCACCTAGGAGACCGCAGTTGAATGGTGTGGAAAAAAGGCGTAATCGAACCTTGTTAGACATGGTTCGTTCTATGTTGAGTCGTGCTTCACTACCTATCTCATTCTAGGGGTATGCCTTAGAGACTGCCGCCCATATCCTCAACCGAGTCCCTACTAAGAAGGTTGCCAAAACACCTCACGAGATGTGGACAGGGAAAGCTCCCTCGTTAGCACATATCAAGGTTTGGGGTAGAGAGGCTTTCGTAAGACGAGATACTCACGACAAGCTCGAACCTCGTAGTGAGTGATGTATTTTCATCGGCTACCCGCAGAAATCCTTTGGATATCTCTTTTATAGACCGGATGACAATGTTGTCTTCGTCGCGAGGAGAGGGGTTTCCGAGAGCGAGACCTCATAAGCCAAGGAGACAGTGGGAGGCAAATCGAACTTGAAGAGATTCAAGAATCGATTGATGAAGGAACCTCTATCGCTGGCGCTCAACTCGAGGAGGAAACTTCGGTTGAACCAATTGACGAGTCCTTACCTCTTAGACGTTCCGAAAGAGTTAGAGTTCAACCCCATTTTTATGGTTTTCATATTACTACTGAAGGGAACACGTATATTAGTGATGGTACACTAATAAATCAAGATGAACCTAATAGCTATAAGGAAGCCATGGCAGGCCCGGAGTCTGCAAAATGGAAGAAGGCAATGGACAGCGAGATCCAATCCATGTATGACAACCAAGTTTGGAATTTGGTTGATAATGTGCCCGGACGTAAGACCGTTGGGTGCAAATGGATCTTTAGGAAGAAGACCGACGTGGATGGAAATGTACACACATATAAGGTGCGATTGGTTGTGAAGGGCTTTACTCAAACTCCCGGAGTTGACTATGATGAGAACTTCTCACTAGTTGCGAAGATAAAGTCTATTAGAGTGATGTTAGCTATTGACGCATTTCATGATTATGAAATTTGGCAAATGGATGTCAAGACTGCTTTCCTTAATGGGAAGTTGGCTGAGGATGTTTACATGGCTCAGCTAGAGGGTTTTGTTGATCCGAAGCATCCAAATAGAGTGTGTAAGCTTGAGAAGTCCATTTATGGACTTAAGCAAGCGTCTCGCAGATGGAATCTTTGCTTCGATGAGAAAGTCAAAGAGTTTGGATTTGTACGAAGCGAAGATGAATCATGTGTATATGTCAAAGCCAGTGGGAGTATAGTCAGCTTCCTTGTTCTGTATGTCGATGACATACTACTCATAGGAAACGACGTCCTGACGCTACAGGAGGTTAAGTCCTGGCTCGGGAAGTGCTTCGCTATGAAGGACCTCGGAGAGTCTTCCTATATTTTGGGTATAAGGATAGTGAGAGAACGAAGTAAGAGACTAATAGGACTTAGTCAGAACACTTACTTGGATAAAGTGCTAAAGCGTTTTAGTATGGAAAAATCGAAGAAGGGAGAATTACCGATACAAAGTAATGCCAAGTTGAGTAATACTCAATGTCTGAGTACCGAAGCTGAAATAGCAGAAATGAGCCGAGTACCATACGCTTCCGCAGTTGGCTCAATCATGTATGCTATGACTTGTACTCACCCTGATGTAGCCTTTGCTTTGAGCATGGTTAGTAGATATCAAGCAAACCCTGGCAGAGCCCATTGGATTGCGGTCAAGAATATCCTTAAGTACCTTCGGAGGACTAAGGAATGGTTTTTAGTCCTCGGAGGGAGTGATGACTTGAAGGTGCGAGGGTATAGTGACGCCAGCTTTCAGACCGACAGGGACAACTACCGTTCGCAGTCGGGCTGGGTCTTTACCCTGAATGGAGGAGCAGTAACTTGGAAAAGTTCCAAGCAGGAAACCGTAGCTGATTCAACGTACGAATCAGAGTACATTGCAGCGAGCGAAGCATTGAAGGAGGCGATATGGTTGAAGAACTTCATCGGTGATCTTGGAGTTCTACATGCCATAAAGGAGCCTATGGAAATTTTCTGTGATAATGAAGGAGCGGTTGCCTTGACCAAGGAACCAAGGGATCATGGCAGATCTCGTCATATCGACAGAAAATATCACTTTATTAGACATCGAGTAGAAGAAGGACAACTCGTTGTTAAGAGGATATCATCAGAAGATAACCCAACAGATCCGCTTACGAAGGGACTGAGCAGGGTTAAGCACTTGCAGCATGCTAGGAGTATTGGGCTGAAGGATGATATTAGTTTAGATTAGATAGTATTAGAAACGTGTAATAGATAAATGTAATTAACATTTGATGATAAATAAAGGAGTATTATTTATGAGTAATGTTACTATCTTATGTTAGTTGTTTAACTATTGTTTCACTTTCCATGTTTTGACTTCCAGAATAATTGAGTTTATTAAGAATAATCGAATTATTCAAATTGTCCACAATCATTCATATGTTGGAAATAGGTATGAATGAAGATTGTCATGAATTGGTGTGTAGAATGTCTAAATGGTATTAGACATAGAAAAAGTTTGTTGCAACGTTCATGAGTGCTTATGAACTAGTTTTGAGCATTGGAACTAAGCCGCGCTTGCTGGAATCACCTTATGGAATGTGACAAAAAGGTTGATCGAAAGACGATAATATCATATGGTCTTAAAACCTAGATATATGGTTTGTTATTTGTTAATTGGTTGTACATTGATAATGCGAAACCGCATCAGTAAATTGATGTTATAAAACACATTGTTGTGTATAGTTGATTAATGAATAAGTAAATGCATATAAGTTGAAGTTTATCTGTTACTTTTATCCTAAGAGGGTAAAAGCGATATCTCGGCCACTCGATGAATTGATTTGACTTATGTGCCGGGCCCGTTCAGAACTAAATTGATGTGTTCGATTAAGTTCTATGTCAAATAAATCTGAGATCGAGAAACCAACTGCTGGACAATTGGTTCCATAGAATTGTCTGCATGATATCTAAACAGAGGACTGTACGATCCCTTATCTAAAGGACAGGACTGATAAGATCAGAGTTTGACAGCGTCTTTGAGAGCTACGATTGCTAATCGGATTGTGCTTGTGTATATAGTTACTAGACTTATCCAAGTGGGAGACTGTTGGAATAGTGTCTAAGGCTGCAACTATATTTGGCAAGTATTTGACCCGGTTGTGCATGGTCCTTTTGGGTTGCCTTCACCATAGCAACTTGACAGGATGATTTATAATGAGAGAAGAAATATTATTAATATATTATGAGAATAATATAAGGAATAATAATATTGTTATTTGATTAATGTAAGTCATAAATTAATTAGGAATTAATTTGGGGACTTAAAGTGATTAATTGAATAAAGGGGCATAAACTATCAATTGTATGATAGTTGTACTTTGGGCTATAATTCTTTATGTATAAGGGAGTGGACGATTTTAGGGTTAGGAAAGGCCTAGAAATCATCCAAGGCTTATCAATAAGGAGATTGGATTGCTTAGGGCCTAAGTTATCCAATTAGGGTTTAAGGGTGAAACCCTAGGAGGCTCACTAGTATAAATAGACCCTTAAGGCTAAGAAAATCGGCATCCTTGTGATTGAAGAAACCCTGGCCGACTTTTCTTACCCTCCTCTCTCTCTCTCTCTCTAATCATCCTCTTGCTAAGTTGGTGTTTGTAAGCCATTAAAGGAGTGACATTTGTGACTCTAAGCTCCAAGGACAAGAAGATTCAAGCAAGCAATTCAAGGTAATCTTTCAGATCTAATTTCATGTGTTATGATATGAATGTTTTCATTAGATCTATCAATCAAAGTCTTGGATACATTGCATGTTCAATTAGAGAAACCTAGATCCAAGAATTAGGGTTTGTATGTGCACATAGGAATGTTCTTATGGCTCAAACCCATCAATTTCGTCCCGAAATTAAGTCTAAAGTGACACACATGGACTAGGGAAAAAGATGTGGGTACTTTTGTTTCTGAATTCAGATCCCATCTTAGCATTCCAACAAACCTTCACTATGGGTATATGGCTTTGTTTGGTTCTCCTGACTTCCCTATCTAGGATTTCTACTGGTTCTTCCATGAAGTTGAGGCTCTCAATTATCTCGATTTCATTGAGTGGAATCACAAGAGTCTCGTCAGATAAAAACTTATTCAGATTAGACACATGGAAGGTAGGGTGTACGTTGTTAAGTTCTTGTGGTAGTTTGAGTTTGTAAGCTACTGGGCCGATTCTAGAGATAATCTTGAAAGGCCCAATGTACCTTGGATTCAGTTTTCCACGCTTCCCGAAGCGTATCATGCCCTTCCAGGGTGAGACCTTCAATAGCATGCGATCACCAACCTAGAATTCCAGGATTTTTTTCTTTTTTCTGTGTAGCTCTTCTGTCTCTCCCTAGAGGCTTTCAGTAGTTCACGGATTTGAACACTCTTTTCAGTCATCTCTCTGATGATCTCCGGGCGAGTGAAAGTGTTGTCAGGAACTTGTCCTTTAGCTAGTTGCGTACCACCCACTTCAGCCCAGCACAGAGGTGATCTGCACTTCCGACCATAAAGGGCTTTGAATGGGGCAACCTTGATACTGTTATGGTAGCTGTTGTTGGATGAGAGTTCGACCAATGGAAAATGGGTATGCCATCCTTTACTAAAGTCGATCACAAAAGCTCTCAGCATGTCTTCTAACATTTGAATCGTTCTCTCACTCTCCCTATCGGTTTGTGGATGGTAGGTTGTACTCATGTCGAGCCTAGTTCCAAGGAATTTTTGTAGTGACTGTCAGAACCTTGAGGTGAATCTACTGTCTCTATCAGAGATAATAGATATGGGAACACCATGTAGTTCTACAATCTATCTAATGTATGTTCTGATCAGTTTCTCTATTTTGTCAGTTTCTTTAATTGATAGGAAGTGTGCGGACTTGGTTAACCTGTTAACGATCACCCAAATGGTATCGAGACCACCCGTTCTCTTGGGTAACATGGTTATCAAATCCATTGTAATCCGCTCCCACTTCCACTCAGGTATTTATGGTTGCTGTAGATAACCTAAGGGCTTTTGGTATTCTACCTTAACCTTGGCAAAAGTCAGACACTTGCCCACAAAGGTCGTAATCTCTGCTTTCATGTTCGGCCAGCAATATAACTTCTTGAGGTCCAAACACTTGCCCAAGTGGGGGAGAACTGGTGATACATGGCGATAGTGCATCGCAGGGGGCAACCCTCTGTTTGGCTGTGAGGGCTAGGAGGTTCCTGCAGCAGGGTTGTTCAGGATTTCTGGCTTATATCTCGGATACGAGGGTAGAGATCGTGAAGGAAGTGGGCATTGTGTTGTTTGTTCAGGATTTTCGGGATGTTTTCCCCGAAGAGTTACCAGGAGTGCCTCCGGAGAGGCAGGTGGAGTTTCGCATCGATTTGGTGTTGGGTGTCGCTCCAATACAAAAGGCACCATATCGGTTGGCACCACCCGAGATGCAAGATTTATCTACACAGCTTCAGGAGCTGTTAGACCGAGGTTTCATTCTTCCGAGCAGTTCCTTTTGGGGAGCACCAATCCTTTTTATGAAAAAGAAGTATGGATCCCACGGGATGTGTATCGATTATAGGGAACTAAACAAGGTAACCGTGAAAAACCGTTATCCGTTGCCAAGGATCGATGATTTGTTCGATCGGCAGCAGGGTGCGTCTTGCTTTTCCAAGATTGATCTTCGATCGGGATACCATCAGATGAGGTTTTGGGATGAGGATATACCAAAGACAGATTCTAGGACTCGGTAATGGCATTATGAGTTTGTAGTGATGTCGTTTGGGCTCACCAATGCCCCAGCAGCGTTCATGGATCTTATGAACAGGGTGTGTAGACCGATGTTGGATCGGTCGGTGATCGTTTTCATTGATGATATCCTGGTCTATTCTAGGACAAAGGAGAAGCACGAATAGCACTTAAGGGAGGTGTTGGAGACCCTAAGGGAGGAGAATCTATATCCCAAGTTCTCCAAGTGTGATGTTTGGCTGCGAGAGGTACAATTGTTGGGGCATATCATCAACCATGAGGGTATTTCGATTGATCCAGCCAAGGTTGAGGTTGTGATGTGGTATGAAGTACCGAAGAATGCATCAGAGATTCATAGCTTCTTGGGTTTAGCGGGTTATTACCAAAGATTTATCAAGGATTTCTCCAAGATTGTTGTGCCATTGACCCGTCTGACGAAGAAAATGTGACGTTTCGGTGGGCTACGGATCAGCAGTTGGCCTTCGAGACCTTGAGATGGAGACTGTGCAAGGCTTCGATCCTTATACTACCAGAGGGATTAGATGATCTGGTGGTGTACTGCGACGCATCGATTTCATGGTTAGGTGTGGTACTGATGCAGAGAGGGCATGTGATAGCATATGCCTCGCGACAGTTGAAGTCGCATGAGGCAAATTACCCTACTCACGATCTGTGTAACAACAACAAAATTCAGGTCAAAATTTAAACTTTTATAAAACCGTAATTAAGTATACTAAGTGGTAGATATTGTAACCAGGTTTTCATACATATAAAGAACACTAAAATCCGAGTTATAACGAAGAAGTTACGACCATTCTAAGTTTTCCGACAAAAATCGGCAATACGAAGTTACGTAAAAACGCGAAGTTTCAATAAAATACTTTTTGACCTTAGGTGTCTAAATGAAAGTCATAGATATCGTTAAACTACAAACGTACATAAAAAGAACGCCCAAATCTGACATCGTACGAAAAAGTTATGAATTATTAACGAATTTTCTTACCCCGAACTTTTAAAAATATAATATTAAAAATAATTACGGAATTTGCCGATGGAATCTAAACGAAAGTTGTAGATCGTAGTCTCACCTTCGCGTGGATATAAAGAACGTCGAAAACGGAGTTCGTATGACGAAGATATGAATTTTCGAAGTTTGCTAAATAATAAAAATATAAATTAAATTAAAACCCGGTATTATCCAAAGAATGAGTCAGCGGTCCGATCCCCGGTCCGCCCAGCGTACTCGGATGCTAGGCTCCGGTTCGTCCACGTCGCTCCGATGTTTCGACCGAGGATGCGCTTATGCATGACGCATGAGTACGCAGCGCGTACTCTAGTACGCCCCGCGTAACGAGACCTCTCAGACCCCTATAAATAGAGATGCGAGGGTGCCGGCCAAATTTGCTAATTTCCTTCCTTTCTCACGCCGAAGCTCTGCGTTTCAACCCTCGGAGTCATCCCAAAGGCCCGGTTTTCATATCCAAGGTGGGAAGAAAGTTTTACACTCCCAAGACTCCATGCGCTTTAGCT
This sequence comes from Lactuca serriola, assembly GCF_051521515.1. NCBI lineage: Eukaryota > Viridiplantae > Streptophyta > Magnoliopsida > Asterales > Asteraceae > Lactuca > Lactuca serriola. The sequence goes on from NC_136414.1 coordinate 75,879,670, forward strand.
TATAGTCAATTCTTAACCCTATTCTCGTATAGACTCAAATGGTTGGATTCCATCACCCCGGTGACCCCTACTAACCCAACCAAGGTAATAGAGAAGGGATAGAGAATGATCCTGAAGAAGGAATGCAAGAAGAATCAGAGTCAGATCCCGAGAACAATAACCTACCCTTAACGGTTCCAATTCAAAATCCTAATCCTCGACCGGAATTTCATGGCTCGACGCCCCTTTGGGCAACTAACCTATATAGGTGGAGCCGTGAACAAGATCAACCCCTTCCATTCAACGGAGACCGAAGCTTCTACAACCTAAGCGAGGGAGGCTCAGCAGACAGAGCCCTTCCTATATTGGTTCGTCGGATTTCTCGCATTGGTGAACAAGGACGGACGACCATCCATCGAACTGAGGAAAATGATGCGAACACTGGAGTCAACACAGTTCGCATCCGACAGTTAGGATTAGCTCACGGGAGAATCGTAAATCGAAATGAAGCGTTGCAGAGAGAGCTAACGGCAACTTAAACCGAAGTGATAGAACTTCGGGCACGCCAGGGAAGACATGAACTACGTATGCTCGAGATGGAGTGTCAGTTGGTAGAATCTAAGGCCCATGTAGCCAGCTCGCGTAACAAATAAAACCTGTCTGACTTCCAAAATTTTGTCATAGCATAAGACCTCGGATAAAGTCCTTACTTTTCTTAACCTTGTCATCGGAGACCTTTAGATAGGTCAAATTTTCCTAACTACAAAATGTAACGCACCATGTTTTATAATATATGATGTATTTCCTTTATTAAACCCTTTGCATACCCCTCAAATTCATGAGTTTATCTACTCTCCTCATGAGTCGAACTCAAAACCCTATTCAGGGGTAAACCAAACTTCTGATATAACAAATCACTAATGCGTGACTTTCAAATCATTAAAACTTATAGTTTTTCATGTTATTTCCTTATCAGAACAATGTCTCCTCGTAGATCAGCACGTAGAAACACAACCCCACCACCACCTCCTCAATATGACCCCAACATAGTGCAATCTGCTATCGTTGCGGTAGTAACAGTTGTACTGTCTCAAGCAAACTTTAGCAACGCAGAAAGGACTGGAAATAATCAATTTACCAACGCAACCCCATTCCTACGATTGGACACCGCCACTTTGCAAGCTACAGTTATAGCCACAGTGGCAGCCATTATAGCATACAATAACTCTGTCAACTCAAGCAGTGAAGAAAACGATATCAAAAATCCTAATCAAAGAAACAATCGAAGCCACCTACCAGTAGCTACCTACAAGAATACCGCAAGGTGCGAACACAAGAACATGAAACGAAAACCCTGGAGCAAGAGGGGAGGCAAATCAACTCAAAGAAACGCCAAAAAGCAATCAACAAACCATACCCCTACACCCAAAAGGTCGTACAACGGCAACCATCCTAAGTGCAAACGATGCAACTTTCATCATCACGGATCCTGCCGTGAAATGCATTGCGTTAGGTGCAATAGAAAGGGACACACCGTCCACTACTGCAGAGAACTAGCCCAACCAACTGCCCTAGCCATAAATGTAGGAGTAGATAGTGCTTGTTATGAGTGCGGAGAAACGGGACACTTCCGAAGGGACTGCCTGGAGTCAAGCATAATGAATGCTGGTGGAGGAGGCCAAGTATTCGCAATGGGCCAAGAGGAGGCTATTGCAGACCCCACGGTTATTCTGGGTACATTTCTCCTTGATAACTTATTTACATACATTCCATTTGATAGTAGGGACGCAGAGAGTTCCGTGAGTCACAAGTTTAAAAATCTACTCGAACAAACACCCTAATCATTAAACAAAACTTTCATAGTAGTAATAATAGAGATAGACTAAAAAGCACTGAAAACACATACGTAGAATGCCCTATCCCACTAACGAACGTCTTACAATGAGAAGTACCGACATTGGCATTCGATGTGGATTGGTGTGGCCGCACCCATACCAGTTCCATGTGTTATAAAAGACCCTTTCACTTTAACCATCGACTAACGAAACTCGATCGATTTATAATGACAAACCCCACACAAACACCAATTGGTTTCAACTTTCTAAACCCCGAAGTACTCATGTGAGGAATCTTTACAACCTTCCCGTAGTATCCCCCAATAGATCATTTAGAAATACCACGCATACAACAAGTCAAATCCAAGCTCAGAAACTAGCAGTGAATTCAACCATGAACTTCAAAACATAGCTGCCCTAATTCATCGAGTGAATATGCTAACATTTAGAAGAACATAAGTAAATAAACCCAAAACCGCACGATCCCGATCGGTCGAAGTGATAGGCGGAGTAATGAAGTTCCGCTGAAACACGCACATTAGGATCTAGATTCATAAAGGAACAAGAGGAACAAATGGACCATAAGCACTCACGCCTGCCCGCAAGTATTGGATTCCCAGTCAAAATGCGAATTTCGGGACGAAATTCTCTCTAACGGGGGGATAATGTAACAACAGCAAAATTCAGGTCAAAATTTAAACTTTTATAAAACCGTAATTAAGTATACTAAGTGGTAGATATTGTAACAAGGTTTTCATACATATAAAGAACACTAAAATCCGAGTTATAACGAAGAAGTTACGACCATTCTAAGTTTTCCGACAAAAATCGGCAATACGAAGTTACGTAAAAACGCGAAGTTTCAATAAAATACTTTTTGACCTTAGGTGTCTAAATGAAAGTCATAGATATCGTTAAACTACAAGCGTACATAAAAAGAACGCCCAAATCTGACATCGTACGAAAAAGTTATGAATTATTAACGAATTTTCTTACCCCGGCCTTTTAAAAATATAATATTAAAAATAATTTCGGAATTTGCCAACGGAATCTAAACGAAAGTTGTAGATCGTAGTCTCACCTTCGCGTGGATATAAAGAACGTCGAAAACGGAGTTCGTATGACGAAGATATGAATTTTCAAAGTTTACAAAATAATAAAAATATAAATTAAATTAAAACCCGGTATTATCTGAAGAATGAGTCAGCGGTCCGATCCCCAGTACGCCCAGCGTACCATCATACGCCCAGCGTACTCGGATGCTAGGCTCCGATTCGTCCACGTCGCTCCGATGTTTCGACCGAGGATGCGCTCATGCATGACGCATGAGTACGCAGCGCGTACTCTAGTACGCCCCGCGTAACGAGACCTCTCAGACCCCTATAAATAGAGATGCGAGGGTGCCGGCCAAATTTGCTAATTTCCTTCCTTTCTCACGCCGAAGCTCTGCGTTTCAACCCTCGGAGTCATCCTAAAGGCCCGGTTTTCATATCCAAGGTGGGAAGAAAGTTTTACACTCCCGAGACTCCCGAGATTTTTCGAGAATCTCGAGAGATCCGCTTTCTCGAGTAGAAGTTCTGCTCGGTTTTCGTCACGCTTTCTTCAATCAATCAAGTGAGTTCATACCCCTACAAACATACTTTAAATACGTTTTTAAATGCTTTTTATGTTTTCTTCAAGTTTTAAGGGGGGAATACAAGTAAACACACGACTAAAATCATTTGAAACATCGATCTTTTGCTATACTTTTCATACTGTTGTTTTAACTATCTTATGAAGTTATTATCATGCAAAACACCTCACAACACAACTTTACCCTCTTGGGATACAATATTTTTTGTAAATAGAAATATGTTTTAATTATACGTTTACATACAAATACATCATATCAAGAGTAACCATCGTTTCTAAACCGTTTTATACATTCAAAGAACTTATGATTGATACTTTGTCGAACATTGTGAAAAAGGATAAACTTTGCATACAAAACTATTACTTTAATACAGACTTAGTTGAGAATCCGTGAGACGTGTACATCTTCAAATACTACCTTTTGCTAAAAGGTATCGCTACAAGTCCTGTCTATAACCAGAGTCTCCCGTTCGGAGAACGTGTCAAATGTGTATAGATCTATACGGGAAGTCATGATCCCGCGCCCTGACTGTTAGCTACAGTCCGTCCTTTGGGGTGACAGTTTGTCATAACGCTACGACACCTGAAGAACGTCGTTACAGGCATATTATGTTTAGTATGGTTATAAAACTCATCGGATATACAATTATTATGGTATTATGCTTTTATGAACGAGTAGCTATTAAAACTATTCTTCATCTAACAAGTGCGATCTTCGTATAGCTTTATTATATAAAACTATGACACAACTTTTAAGCACGTCGCTTGCTTGGGATTTTCGGTCTTAGAGACTGCCAGTTATGTTAGGAAAATAAGGGATTTTCCTGGTGCAATTATTTACAACTTATAACACGAACATTCATATGCATTTCATACTTTTATAAGAAAATAAGGGTTTTTCTTGGAAAACACAACAATTCATATCTCAACTATTAGGGAAAATATGGGATTTTCTGGATCTAATACATTCATTTTCAACACAACGAATCATAACTCTTTACATTTGAAATACTGTGTTTTCTGGAAAACATACACGAACTTTCGAATGGCGTACATTTTCTCAAAACACTACTCATGAACTCACCAACTTAATTGTTGACACTTTCTTTTTGAAATAACTTGTATTCTCAGGGAACCGCTAAGCAGATTTGGAAATCAACTTTTGGGGATTAACGTGCTGACGTTAATTACTTCTTTTTAAGGATGTTTATGTATTTATCTTTTGAACATGTAACGAATACAATTATGTAAACATTTTGGAAACTTTAATATATATGGTGGTGTGTACGTTCCTTTCTACGAACTGTTATGATACTGAATATGACGTCCTCCGCCCCCGAACGTTTCCGCCATTCTGGTTTGGGGGTGTGACAATCTAGAACTTGGGGTATTGGTGTTTCCCCTCAAGATTTGGAGGCATTACTTGTATGAGTGCGGTGTACCATTTACACCGACCACAAGAGTCTGAGGTATTTGATGGACCAGCAGAACCTCAACGTGCGATAGAGAAGGTGGTTGGACGTGCTAAAAGACTATGATTGCGAGATTCTATACCACCCAGGGAAGGCCAACATAGTGGCCGACACTTTGAGCCGTAAGACGGCAGGTTCCCCGATTGGGAATGTGTGTTTGAGGATGACGGTGATCTCTCCATTGTTGGAGATGATCATAGAGGCCCAAGTTGAGGGATTGAAGAAAGTGAATTGGAAGGTAGAGAGGATCCGAGGTCAGTATCCTTTGTTTGTTAAGGATAGTTGAGGATTATTGACGTAGTGTGGTCGGGTGTGGGTACCGACTACTGGGGGAGTGAAACAGAAGGTACTGGAGGAAGCGCATAAGTCCAGGTTCTCTATGCATCCAGGAGCTACAAAAATGTATAGGGACTTGAGGCTGAGTTACTGGTGGCCCTTAATGAAACGGCAAATTTCTTGGTTTGTAGAGCAGTGCTTGACCTGCAGTGAAGGTCAAGACCGATCACCAGCGACCTCATTGTAAGGTCCAGCTGCTACCCATTCCCATGTGGAAGTGGGAGGAGATCACGATGGACTTCATTACGAAGTTGCCAAGGACGGCGAGGGGTGTGGATTCCATAGGGGTGATTGCGGATAGACTGACGAAGAATTCCCATTTAATTCCGATATCCGAAAGTATATCCGAAGAGAAGTTGGTAGATATTTACGTGCGTGAGGTGGTGGCTAGACACGGGGTGTCTGTGTCGGTAGTCTTTGATCGTGATGTTTGGTTCACATCTAGGTTCTGGAAGAAATTCCACCAGGAGTTGGGCACTCAGCTGCATTTTAGCACGGCACACCACCCTAAGACCGATGGTCAGAGTGAGAGAACAATTCAGACACTGGAGGATATGCTACCGGCATGCGAGTTGGATTTTGGAGGGAGTTGTGATACATATCTTCCACTGGCAGAGTTTTTTGTACATTAATAGTTATCATACCAGTATCGATTGAGATGTTATATGGTCGGAGGTACAGGATCCTGGTTTGTTGGGACGAGGTTGGACATCGGGTCAAGCGTAGCACTGAGGTAGTGCTCAAAACTATCGGGCTGATTCTGCAGGTGCACGACCGGCTACGACTCGCGCAGAGCCGTCAGAAAAGTTATGTTGGCTGAAGGCGATCATATTTGGAGTTCTAGGTGGGGGACTTCGTGTTATTGAAGGTGTCGCCCTAGAAATGGATCATCCGGTTTCAGAAGAGGAGTTTAGGACCTTGGTATATTGGGCCATTCAGGATTTCGGATCGGGTGGGCAAGGTAGCCTATCGCTTGGATTTGCCGGAAGAGCTTAACCAGATTCATAACATCTTCCACATATCTCAGCTTCGGAAATGTATCGTTAACGAGGCCGCGATTGTCTCACTGGGTGATATCTGTTGGGTTTTGGTCCTAAGAACATCCTATGTGCTCATACAAACCCTAATGCTTGGATATAGGTTTCTCTATTGTACATGCAAGTTATCCAAGACTATAAACCCTAATTCTAGCATACAAGTAATCATATTAACATGAGAATAGGTTTATAATATTATCTTGATTGTTATGTAGAAATAACAATCCCAAATCTCCTTGTATTGACTTTGGAAGGCTTAGAGTCACAAGTGTCACTCCTCTAATGGTTCACAAACACCATAAGCAAGAGGATGAAGAGGAGAGAGGTTAGAGGCTGCCCAAAAACGTGTGAAACCCTAGAAGGTTGCTTGTCCACGTTTTTGGTCCTTAAGGGGTCTATATATAGTGAGGCAATTAGGGTTATCTAACAAGGAAACCCTAATTTGGTTGCTTAAGCCCTAAGCAACCCATGGAGCCCTTTCCTTAAGGCCTTGGACGATTTCATATGGGCTTCCCCCATAGAATTCGTCCACCTTATAATAAAAGGCAATCCATGGCCCAAATTGCAATTATCTTATAATTATAATTCCAGTCCCTTAAGTTTAATTAATCTCTTTTAGTCACAAAACTAATTACCAATTAATTCTTGACTAATATTAATTAACCAATATGATTTTTCCTTTAATATATTATTCTCATAATATATTAATAAATCATATTTAATCCTTTCTCTCCATAATTCATCCTATCAAGTTGCTTTGGTGAAGGCAACCCAAAAGGACCATGCACCATCGGGTCAAGTACATACCAAAATAGTTATGGACTTAGACACTAATCCAACAGTCTCCCACTTGGATAAGTCTAATAACTATTATGCGTATGACTTCAGATCCTGATCTGCAATCGTAGCTTTCCAAAGCCGTTGTCAACTCTGATCATATCAGATACGCGTGTCCTTAGATAAGGGATCATATATTCCTCCATTCTAGATATTCATAAGCACTCATGAACGTTGCAGCAAACATTTTCTTATGTCTAATATTTTTTTTAGACAATCCACACACCAATTCACGACAGTCTTTATTCATACCTAATTCCAACATATGAACGACTGTGGCCCGTTCGAATAATTTGACTGTTCTCAACGAATTAAATTATTCAGGAAGTCAAAACATGCAAAGTGAAACACAAGAATAATACTAATCCCATATGGCCTCAAACCTTTGAGTATAAATAAAATACCTTTTATTTATCACCATATCGATTACTCATTATTTGTTGTTTCGGTTAATCAACTTCTTACATGAATTATCACACTTGTCCCATGCTCTTAGCATGCACACAATGTTTACCTATGGTTCTTACTTTGTGAAATAGATCAAATTGAACACATTTCCAATCATTCTCATTTCACAACTCCAAATCCTTTTTCATAAGTGAAAGAATATCAAATTCTTGTTGCTTATAAAATATGCTAGATTTTAACATTCTATGCAATGATCCTTTTGTAATGTCACTGCATCAAAGTCACAAAGACTATTGCCAATGATATTACAAAGTCCTCTATCAGACATTTTTACAAGACAATTCCTTAGATGTGATGTCTCTCACTCAAAGTACATTCCTTTGAACATCCTTTTGCATAAAAGTTTCTAATCTAGACATAGATTTGTCAATATTCAATTCCCAATATGGATACGCTTCCATATTTTGCATATGACAACTCATTCTTAATAGAATCTTATCTATTCGTAATGATGTCGATATGGTCCATCCAATATGAAACATTTCCACAATTTCCATATGAAAACTCATTCTTAATAGAATCTTTTCTATTCATAATAATGTCGATATGGTCCATCCAATACCATGCTTCCAACTACTCACAAGCGACCAATCCTCATCAAACTTTGGATTGTCCTTTGATAGTTGTTTAATTTCTTTAGTCAAAACCAATTCTAGTCCCTTTTCCCTCTAAATGCGCTCGACATTTGGAAAATTTTAGAATGGTCAAACATTAAAGCATTTGCAGTCGATCCTATACCCGAAGCGTATGGGACACGACGCATAATGTTTTATTTGCTATGTTCTCAAAATTCGAATTGTGAAGAGGAATGCCATAATCATAATCGAAATTTTAAGAACACACTATGTACCCTTGACTAAATTTTATTAACATTTCTCAACCTAATCCTTTAGATTTGAAATGAAGCATAATATTCTCTCACTTAATTATAGCAAAACAACTTTACAACCCTTACGACTTTGCAAGGTATGACTCTTGTTTTCTATAATTAATATTGCCAACTTGCAATACGTGCCTTAATAATCATACAATCATAACATTTATGCTCCCACTATCATGATGATTATTATAAACATAACACTTATGCTCCCACTAGCTTTGACATGTATTCAAAACATCTTAACTTCCAGAAAAACAATACCTATTAAATTTCTTAAGTCCATGTTTCTAATACTTAATGCTTTGATAATCTTTTATCAAGGCCTTTTAAACTTATACACCTTTGCCTTAGATAGTTTATATGTGTGTCTAAACATTTAAGACTAATTGCCAAACCTCACAATTCAAATTACGGAAAGGGATACCGTAACCATAATCGAATTCGAGAATGCAATTTTACAATCACTATCTTCTTAAAATCTTTCTTAGTGAAAGCATTTCCTCTCAATCATTTTCAAGAAGGAGGAAATCTTATGACACTTAGATTTAAATGGTGTATTTGTTCCTATCCATGTGAATTTGTCAAAACCAAATTTTACGACAAATTCAACCTCATATGGATCGAACTTTCTTGATCTCGATTTCTTGTCTTTATGGTAACACAGCTGCCCACCATGTCTTCCAAGTAGTTAAGCAGCTCACCTTTTCTTATCAATGTACTTTCCATTGATCGAGGTCTTTGCCTTTTATGCATTCAAATGAGAACTCATAGGACTCACATCCATAATTAACTCGATTGGATTGGCACAGAAACAAAATAATGTCAACATGATAGGTTGTAAACCTCAACTCGTGTGCTAGTGATGATCGATAAGGTTTATTTGATTTGTTCTTGAAACCTTTCAAGACCATTAAGACTCCCAATAACTCCTTGACATATAATATTCTCTTGTCAAAACATTTCTTGACAAACAAATATTCAAGAGTTAGTGTAGTTTTATCAAAACACTTCATAAATTGGACCTAGTTGGTCTTTGTCTTATCCAAGACATCACAACTTTCCACATTTGATGAATGTTACAAATCTTCTTAATACTATTCACTCAATGTCACAATCTTAACTCTAAGACTTGTTTTTGGAACGAAGTATGATTGACTTCTTGATTTAACCATTTCTTCAATCCTTGATTCCTCTTCTTAGACATACAATTGCACTAAGACTCACTTAGAGGATCAATTGAGATATGGTTCTTAATCATTAAGACCTATCATAAAGCATAAAAGCTACTCTCCCTTCTTCTTAGAATGGAGAAACTTTTATCTTTCTGCCTACTTGATTCTTCTTATTCGTTTTGCTATTGATTTAAACTTTTTCAATCAATTCCGAATTACACTTAATCTTATAAGTATAATCATATTTACTAAACTTTTAGTAAAACATGACGAATATCTTTGTTACTCTTATGGTGGACTTGATCAACATGCAACTTTGTGTGCTCGATCTCCAAGTCCTTCACTTGACACTTTGTCAACGAACTAGTCTAATTTCCAAATATGAAATTTCTCATTCATCAGGCAACCAAGTTGCGTGATTCCAAATTTCTGTCCAATTGAAACTTGGGCGATGAGAAACTCTCCCTATTTGGTAACTCTCGACTTTCCATAAATAACATAATAAGAACCAAATCCATTATTGCTAATAATAGAAACATTCAAACATCAATTTTTCATATACGCCATTGCAAGGATAAATAAATAATATAAAATCAAAATTTATTTTATTGCGGAAAAATTTGTCCTTACAATGCATTTCATTGAAAAACTATGCTAATACATTTTTCTTAGCAATCTAATTCTAACTCTAAGTAGTAGCTCAAGAATCTAATCTTCGAGAAATGCAATCGAAATCCATTCCTTCACGGTTAGATTCTGCTCACTTCTTCCCTTAAGCTTCCTTTCTTTTCTTCGATCCTACAAAACATCAATTGTAATCTTATCACATTATGTATTAAGAATCTAGAATAGAAGCTTAAAAGAGTTAGTTAATGGATTTTACCTATATTAGAGCCATACGTTTCGACTCTCCCATCTCTTAGATCTTTTAGGTAAATGGGGCAGCTTCGTCTCCAATGCCCTTTCTTTTGGCAAAAAAAGCAAATTGACTCTTTTGGAACATGACATGGAACTACTTCAGACATTGCCTTTCTCTTATGATCAAACCTTTCGATCATAGCATGTCTTTTGTCTATCTCCATAGAGGTCTTGAAGGCAGATTCACCAATCAACTTTGCTTTTCTATTGCACCAAACCATTGCTGATTTAGCAGCAATAAGCATATAGGTGAGATCTATAAGGGTCATGTCGCGGTTCATCATATAGTACTCTCTTACGAACTCACGGAAGTGACTGAAGAACCCAATCAACAGCCATCTCCTCACAGACAACGGATCCCAACATTCTTAACCTATCAATGTGTGACTTCATCCTTAGGACGTGTGCACACACCGGTTTTCCTTCTTTATGTTTACTTGCCAAAAGGGCTTGAGTGATCTTGAACTTTTCAAGCCTTCGAACTTGTCGGTTAGGGAGAATAATTGGAGGAGGAGGAGGAAGTGAAGTATGATCTCTTGTTCCTTGATCGAATCGTGGAATATCATCTTCATGTGGAATGCTTGTTCCACGGGATTTGAGAAGACCATAGTTGTCAAACTTTGACATCTACAAAACGGGAGAAAATAAATTCAAGTTAGTTGATTGATTGAGTCCTTAGTAAATCACCCAAATGAGATACTAAGGCTAGGACCCAACACAATATTCTACAACTCGGGAGAGGGATGCCGTAATCCAAATTGCAGAACATTTGAAGGTAAGTGAATGACGATTCACTAATTTCCACCATGAAAAATGAAAAAGAAATTTAAGTTTTAAATCTATGAAAACTCCTAGATCCTTTGAGATTCATTGAACTTTCAATGGCATGTTTAAATCTCGATATGCCCCTCTTGTTTGTGACTGGGATGCCGAGGATCACAAAGCGGGTGTGAATAACCATGCAAACTTACATTGTGCCCTCACATGTTACAGTCACCTATTCGATGTGCCGGTAAACCACACACGCTCCACCGAACTATGACAAACATTGAGTCACCCTTTGCTACCTTTGCTTAGAACCATTTAGTGTGCCGGTAAACCACACACGCTCCACTAACGTCTTTGCAAGGGCACAAAGTGTAATTTCATGGAATTGCATCAATTCACTTTTGCCTAAGTAACTAAGATTGGGAATTTTATGAAAACATTTAGTTACTTTAATGATTCATTATACTTATAATGGAAGGTTTTGTCCTATCCTACCCGTTCGGCTAACGACCCTCCACTAGTCAAGAGTGCGGTGGGTAAGAGTGGATACCCATTCAATCGTCATTTTATAGGCAATTTCCTTAAACACCCCTTATAGACCAGCTTCGTGAATGAGGCCTACTAACGGTAAGACAGACTTTTACTCATACATACATATATATATATATATATATATATATATATATATATATATATATATATATATATAATGTTAGACTTTTAATGTTATATATATAGTATAGGGTGTATTTTACACTTTTAAAATATTAGGTGGTCAAATTTAACAATTATACTTTTAATTCAATTAAATTTTAAACCTAAACTTTTATGGATTTATTAAACCTCTTTTAATTATACTCCTTAATTAATTAATAAAACCATAAGGGTGTAATTTGAACTTTTCAAACAATACTAGGGTTTTTAGAATTTAACATTCCTAATTAAACTTTTAATCAACTTTTAAATTCCAAAACTTGAGGGCAAGTTTTGAAACATTTCAAAACATTAGGGTTTAGAATTTAAATATACATCAAAATTAAACTTTTAATCAAAATTTAAATTCCAAAACTTGAGGGCAAGTTTTGAAACCTTTTTCAAAACATTAGGGTTTTAACTATTTAAATTTCAAAACAATAAAACTTTTGGATTCAAATTTAAACTATAAAACCTAAAGGGGAAAATATGAAACTTTTCATAACAACAAGGATCAAATAACAAATAATCTAAATTAACATTTAATTACATAATTATCCATATTTGATTTATTTAATGATTTCTTGCAAAACAATTTATCAATTTAATCAAAATAATTAATCAATTATCACATAAGGAAACAAATATTTTATTAATTGATAAATATCTTCAATTAGATCAAGAATATAGTCAAATATATCATAAAATCGGATTTATATTGATCTAATATGATAAGGTAACTATCCATAAGCAAAAACAACAAGAAATCGCGAAATACCCTCCATCTGACGAGTTGACTCGTCGAGTCAAGCTTGGACTCTTCGAGTCTGCATGGACTCGGCGAGTTCAGCTATGGACTCGGCGAGTCCAGCCTCCAAAAACCAAAAAATCGAATTTTTCAAACATATCAAGCATCAATACAATAGAAACCAGTCTAGGCTCTGATACCACTGTTGGGTTTTGGTCCTAAGAACATCCTATGTGCTCATACAAACCCTAATGCTTGGATCTAGGTTTCTCTATTGTATATGCAAGTTATCCAATACTATAAACCCTAATTCTAGCATACAAGTAATCATATTAACATGAGAATAGGTTTATAATATTACCTTGATTGTTATGTAGCAATAACAATCCCAAATCTCCTTGTATTGACTTTGGAAGGCTTAGAGTCACAAGTGTCACTCCTCTAATGGTTCACAAACACCATAAGCAAGAGGATGAAGAGGAGAGAGGTTAGAGGTTGCCCAAAAACGTGTGAAACCCTAGAAGGTTGCTTGTCCACGTTTTTGGTCCTTAAGGGGTCTATATATAGTGAGGCAATTAGGGTTATCTAACAAGGAAACCCTAATTTGGTTGCTTAAGCCCTAAGCAACCCATGGAGCCCTTTCCTTAAGGCCTTGGACGATTTCATATGGGCTTCCCCCATAGAATTCGTCCACCTTATAATAAAAGGCAATCCATGGCCCAAATTGCAATTATCTTATAATTATAATTCCAGTCCCTTAAGTTTAATTAATCTCTTTTAGTCACAAAACTAATTACCAATTAATTCTTGACTAATATTAATTAACCAATAAGATTTTTCCTTTAATATATTATTCTCATAATATATTAATAAATCATATTTAATCCTTTCTCTCCATAATTCATCCTATCAAGTTGCTTTGGTGAAGGCAACCCAAAAGGACCATGCACCATCGGGTCAAGTACATACCAAAATAGTTATGGACTTAGACACTAATCCAACAATATCCAGATGGACGAGAGCTTGAACTACATTGAGAATCTCGTTGCCATTCTAGATAGGAAGACGAAGGTTCTTCGGAATAAGGAAGTAAGACTGGTGAAAGTGTAATGGCAACATCGGAAGGGTTCCGAATGGACATTGGAACCGGAAGAGGAGATGCGAGAGCATTACCTTGATTTGTTTGGGTCAGCAAACTTCAAGGACGAAGTCTAGTTCAAGTGGGGGAGACTTGTAACACCTGGTTCAGGTGTTGGTTGGAATATTGCCAAATTAGGGAGGTTTTATGCATGGACTCGGCGAGTTAGGAGATCAACTCGTCGAGTAGAGTCGAGACATTTTGCACGCGGGTTGGAACTGACTCGGCGAGATGGAAGGCCCGACTCAGTGAGTCAGAGTTGTTTAGAGAAAACCCAAGTTCCAGGGTTTGCCCCATATATAAACATCATTATACGCCTCTGTAGCCTTCCTTAACATCATAAGAGAGCGTTTACGGCCGCAAACACTTCGGTGTGTGAAGTAAGAGCATTGGGAGCTTAAACGTTGGGATTGTTGAAGGCATTCCAAGCATTTAGAAGAGGTATCAAGGGGAAAACACTAGATCTAGCATATATTTCATCTTGGGCATCGAATTGAGGTATGAATTTGTTACCTTAAGCCTAGATTCTATTTGATAGTTTATGACCAGCTTTGAGGAAATGGAAGCAAGCATAGATCTAGACCTATCAATGGATATGGTTCTAGATATGGACCTTCTTAGGTGCCACATATCATAAAGTTTCACATTTTATAAAGCTCATTCCCTCTCCGTGCATGAAAACCTCATTTGAAGGTTAGTTTTGGTGTTATGGCCATGTGAGGACTTGCATGCACGTAAAGTTTGCAACTTTACGTGTTATCCACACTAGTAGAGTATAGATCTGAAGTTTGGGAGCTTGAGTCCCACTGGAAAGGGCCGTAAACATAAGGAACTAAGGGGACTCGGCTAGTCGTGTAAGTGACTCAGTGAGTCGAGAGGGTTTTCTCATTCATGGTCAAGGGTTTACGGTCAAGGGTATTCAGTTGGTGGTTTATGGCCGTGAACGTCAAGGAACTCGACGAGTCTCTCGGGTGACTCGGTGAGTCGATGAGTTAAGCAGGGAACCCGATGAGTGACTGATTGTACTCGACGAGTCAAGGTCAATATGAACTGATTGACCTTGACTATAGACCTTGACTTTGACCAGGGTTGACCTTGGGGGTATTTATGGGATTATGTTGAGCTATTTACTCATTGATTATAGGCAGTTTGGGAGGATCACTGTGGGATATATCTGACTTCAGTTTTCTAGTTCAGCCTTGGAGAGGTGAGTCTTCTCACCATACCAATGGGTCTAAGGCACCAAGGCCGACCCATTTTATGATAGTTGGTATACTTGTTGTGTTGAGGAGTGTAATATGTTTAATTGTAACGATATGCGGTAGAGATTGCCTTTATGGCTAATGGTAGAGAGAGCCTTTATGGTTGATGGTAGAGATAGCCTTTATGGCTAATGGTAGAGATAACTATTATAGCTAATCGATATGTGTTAATGGTAGAGATTGCTATTATAGCTAATCGATATGTGTTATGGGGTAGAGGTAGCTTATATAGCTAATATGACATGTAGATGTTGTGTAGGGTATGCTCTGGGGAACTCACTAAGCTTTCAGCTTACGTTTGTGGATTTGTTTCGGGTACATCGAAGCCCAAGGGCAAGGGCAAAGCTTGATGGCGCGGTGTGCACTCTCTCCCGGACGTTTTATGGGACACTCTGATGTTTGAAATAAAAGTTGTATATGACTTATGTTTTGAAAACAATTGTTTTAGAGTTTCATGATTTACGGGAATGTGTTTGATAAATTAAAAACGAAAATTTATTTGAAAAAAAAAACCAAGATTGGGTCGTTACAAGTTAGTATCAGAGCCTTGGTTTGAGGGATTCGAGCACACCTTCGGGTGTGTCAGGACTCAAACTAAGGAAATGGTAAAATTGTTTTCAAAAATAACATAAAAAGGGGGTTTAAAAGAAATGAAAAGATGAGAGTGCAATGCGCGTGATCAGCCGATCCAAGTAAGTAGTTCCCCAATATGTTATCCATGTGATACTGATATTCGAGCTTTGTGAACTTGCTATGTGTATACTTTTAAAATTGTATACGGTTAGGAGCTTATAGCCTCAGAATGATCGATTTGGCCTTATTTCCTGTTCCTTGTTGGGTTGTGGTCCTAGGGTAGAATCTTTTATTCGAAAGCGTATTTGATCATTTTCTATGTATAATTTGCATGCATAAAGGCAACTTGTTATGATGGGTTTGATTGATATAAGTAGAGTAAATCTTAGGACATCCTGAGATTGATGTACACGGTAATTTTAGGATATGGCTTGGTTGTGGGACGAATTGGAGTTATTAGGTAGAGCAGTGGGGAAAGGTACAGGTAGGTGTGGAAGGTAGTATTGGGCCCGTACTATTGGGAGCACAGGACATGTACCCGAACCAATGTTAGATCTGACGAATTTAAGGAGGACCGGTGTGGGAAGATCCCTTACATGGTAATCCTGATCATTATGAATTATTGTATTTCAGTTTAGCATGGCAGTGACACGATTTGGATCAGGAGGATCAGGATCGGGATCTGGATCCGGGGCGGGATCAGGTGACACTACCAATGACATTGATGAGAGGCTACGCGAGCTGATTGCGGCTGAGGCTACAAAGGGCATCCTGGATGCTACCCCAGTCATCTTTGGGACGGTCAAGGAGGGCATGATGGAGATTATGGTGGAGAGGCTCCGGGCATTCAGAGTTGAGATTGACGCAGGCTAGGTTGGGGACCGAATT
Organism: Lactuca serriola; assembly: GCF_051521515.1. Lineage (NCBI taxonomy): Eukaryota > Viridiplantae > Streptophyta > Magnoliopsida > Asterales > Asteraceae > Lactuca > Lactuca serriola. Next base: position 75,896,306 of record NC_136414.1, read on the forward strand.
TCCCTCGTTTCGGGAGTTCAAGGTGTGCGGAGCGCCAGAGTTTTTCGGGGTTAGGGACCCCATTGTTAGCCGACACTGGATTGCGAACATCAAGAACGCCCAACGCACGAGTTCTTGTCCGGATGTGTCAAAGGTGGGATTTGCTTCCTGTATGTTGAGAGATAGAGCCCGAGATTGGTGGGGTGAAGTTACTAGCCAGGTGGGAGCAGCCGATGTGGCTGAGATGTCATGGGCCAAATTCATGCGACAATTTGATTTGGAGCACCAACCATTAAGGTGCAGAGGATGGTGAGGGAGTTCCAGGAACTCCAGTAGACCACCGAGACTGTGGCGGAGATCACCGCCAAGTTTCAGGAACGAGCATTGTTGATCCCACAGTATGCTACTGATGATGATATGTGGAGGACGAGATATCATTCCATGCTAAGGGATGATATTCAGGAGTTTGTGAGCTTTACGGGGTGCAAAAACCTAAATGAGATGGTGGAAAAGGCCCATGAGCGGGAGACGGAGTTGGACTTCCGCACGAAGCGGAAGCCTGAGCAGGCCCAGGCAGCAGTAGGTCAGGCTAAAAAGCTAAGGACCTCGGATTCATCTAGTCAGGGTCAGCAGGGCCGGAGCTGGTGTGCCAAGTGTAGTAGGGTGCGTAGTGGAGCTTGTTGTATTGCAGGCTCAGGGTGTTATGCATGTGGCCAGCAGGGCCATATAAGTAGGGACTGCCCCATAAAGGGCTTGATATGTTTTAACAGCAACCAAACCGGCCATAAGCGGTTCAACTGTCCAAAGTTGCAGGGAAGGGGAGGAGCGGTGGCGGCACCTACACTTGCCACAATAAGAATCAACGATGGCCAACCTGCTAAGGTGGAAGCCCCGGTGGTGAAGAGTCGTGCGTTTCAGTTGACTACCGAGGAGGCTCAGGTTGCGCCAGATGTAGCTGGTAGGTGTCTAATATTCTTTTTTTATATTATTCTTGTATGACTTATGTGTAATCTATGATTACATAGGGACCTTTATGGTCAATGGTATGTCTGCTCATGTCTAATTTGATTCGAGTGCTACCCGATCATTTGTGTCACTGGCGCTTAGCAAGAAGTTCCAGGATATGTTGAGGACTTTGGGTTTCCTGCTTGAGGTAGAGATTGTGGTTGATCGCATTATTAGTGCTGTGAGGGTGTATCGGGACATTGTCTTGAACGTGCTTGGTGAGAGATTTTGTGTCGACCAAGTCCTGATACCGTTGCGAGGGATGAAAGTGATTATCAGAATGGATTGGTTAGGGACCAACGAGGCCATGATTGACTGTGAGCCTCAGTTGGTGAGGCTTCGAACCCCAAGTGGGGGAGAACTGGTGATACATGGTGATAGTACATTGTAGGGGCCAACCCTCTGTTCAGCTGCGAGGGCTCAGGATTTCTTGCTTATATCTAGGATACGAGGGTAGAGACCGCGAAAGAAGTGGGCAGTGTGCCGGTTGTTCAGGATATTCAGGATGTTTTCCCCGAAGAGTTACCATGAGTACCTCTGGAGAGGCAAGTGGAGTTTCGCATCAATTTGGTGTCGGGTGCCTCTCCAATAGCAAAGGTACCACATCGGTTGGCACAACCCGAGATGCAAGAGTTATCTACACATCTTCGGGAGCTGTTAGTCCAAGGGTTCATTCGTCCGAGCAGTTCCCCGTGGGGAGCACCGATCATTTTCGTGAAAAAGAAGGATGGATCCTACAGGATGTGTATCGATTATAGGGAACTAAACAAACTAACGGGGAAGAACATTTATCCGTTGCCAAGGATCGATGATTTGTTCGATCATCTACAGGGTGCGTCTTGGTTTTCCAAGATTGATCTTCGGTCCGCATACCATCAGATGAGGATTCGGGATGAGGATATACCGAAGACGGCTTTCAGGACTCGGTAAGGGCATTATGAGTTTGTAGTGATGTTGTTTGAGCTCACCCTGTTCATAAGATCCATGAATGTGCTAAAAGACTATGATTACGAGATTCTATACCACCCAGGGACGGCCAACATAGTGGTTGACGTTTTGAGCCGTAAGATGGCAAGTTCCCCGATTGGGAATGTGTGTTTGAGGATGACAGTGATCTCTCCACTGTTGAAGATGATCAAAGAGGCTCAGGTTGAGGGAGTGAAGAAAGAGAATTGGAGGGTAGAGAGGATCCCAGGTCATTATCCTTTGTTTGTTAAGGATAGACGAGGACTATTGACACAGTATGGTCGGGTGTGGGTACCGAGTACTGGTGATCCGATTTAGGAAGCGGGGCAACCTGGGCCCTAGATACATTGGTCCTTTTAGAGTGATTTCTCAAGTACGTAAGGTGGCTTATCAGTTAGAGCTGCCTACAGAGTTGAGCCAGATCCATAACACCTACCATGTATCCCAGCTGAGGAAGTGTGTGGCCGACGAGACAACAATGGTCCCTTTAGAGGACATTCAGGTTGATGATCACCGGAATTAAATTGAGAATCCAATGGCGATTTTGGATAAGAAGGTGAAGTTCTTGAGGAATAAAGAGGTGCCCTTGGTTTAGGTTCAATGGCAGCATCAGAAGGGATCCGAGTGGACTTAGGATCCGGAGTCCGAGATGCGTGAGTAGTACCCAAAGTTGTTTCCGGAGCATGAATTTGAGGGCGAAGTCAAATTCTAGTGGGGAGAATTGTAACATCCTGACTCCCAGGTATAAAATTAAATTAATTTTTATTCATTTTGACAGGGCAACTTGACGAGTTGGAGGCCCCAACTCGTCGAGTAGAAATTAAGATAGTCGTGCGGGTTTTAGAGTCAACTCGACGAATTGGAGGACCCAACTCGACGAGTAAGAGCTAAGATAGAATACCCTAATTTCCAGGGTTTGCACCCTATTTAAAGGACCTTAATTCCTTTACCCCACCTTCCTCATCACCTTATCACCCTGAGAGAAACCCTAATCGAGCTATCATCCACTGTGAGATAGAGTGAGCCTAAGAGTGTGTATTTTGGTTCATTCTTTGAAGGAGCTTGAGGAGTAAAAGGCTTGGAACAAGAACGAGTCTTTGGATCCGGAATTCTTTCAGTGTTAGCGGCCATTTGGAGGCGGAGTCTAGGCCTACCGTTGATTACGATACATACTTGCTTAATTACAAGGTGAGTCTTCTCACTATACTTAACTGAGTGGTAATACTGTGTAACCAGACGGTCTAATTTGAGTTATTGACCGAAGGGTCTTATGTGCTTATACTGAGTTACGTGATATCATGCATTTTGTGTTTGTCATTTATCTTGTATATTATTTTGTGCCTTATTGAGTTAGGACCGGAGGGTCCAAACCAAGTTGTGAGACTGGAGGGTCCCTACTGAGATACCGGACTCGAGGGTCCAACCTGAGTTTTGAGACCGAAGGGTCTTCACTGAGACACGTGAATAGAGGGTCCTTATCAGGATATAGTCATGAGAGGCTAATTATTTATGTGTGGTATTTTGAGGAACTCACAAAACTTCGTGCCTACAGTGTTGTGTGAAATGTGTTTCAGGTACCTCTCAGGATCGTAGGAAGCCGTCGGCATGATTGTACACACCAGCTTGAGATTATGTTTTTTGGATTATGGGATATTGTCAAACATTTTGTTCTCTTGTGTTTTGAACAACTTATAAATTTGGGTTTGAGAAATGTGAAACCATGTTTTGTGTGGTTTTAAAAATGAAATTTTTATTTGAAAATTTAGAGTGTTACAGCAGCACGTTTGTGCATGGCATCCGCGTCCCTTTTACTGCAGTACGCCCAGCATACATAGGGTGGTATGCCCCGCATACGGCACATGCTAAGCCCAAAATGAAAAAGGTCTAATGACTTCAAGGCCCAAACTCTAAATAGTTAAATAACCAAATTTAAATATATACCTTAAAATATCGGGCATTACGTATATTTAGGATATTCGCTTACTAGTTAGCTGAAGCTAGTGAGAACTCCTAAAAGCACAATGCAAGCAGCATTCGAGCATCAAGTAATTAAACCAAGCATCACCTAATCATCCCATCCTATCACTGACTGATCAGTACTAGCATGCAAGTCTACAATCTCATACAATAGGCATACAAGGGCATCTCTTTTAGCATTCCATCATGCAAATATTGAGCAGATCCTTAGCCCTAACTAGCATGCGATTCACAGATTCACAGATCAAATCATATCAAATAACATGTATGGGTATTTTGGGAAAACGTACTTTAGCTCGGTCGATTGCATGCACCACACCCTATCTTGTCTTAGAAAACTCTTTTCTTAAAAATACATTTATTTTTTAAAAAAACTTTACCAAATCCTCAGTTTGAGTTCAAACACACCCGAGAGTATGCTCGAATCCCTCAAACCAACGCTATGATACCAACTTGTAACATCCCAAAAATAAGACCCAAAAATTTCATTTTGGATTTAAGAAAAACATTAATCCAAACATTTTCATACAACCCCAAAAGATCAAAGTATGTCACTCTATCAGAACATATAAGAGTAAATCTCAAAATGTGGAAAAACATGGTGTGTGCTCTTCTATCATCTCGGGCTCTTCCCTTTCGATTCGGAAGTACCTGAAACATAAACCAAAAACCATAAACACAAAGCTTAGTGACTTCCCTAAAATACCACATACCATATATACATAAATAAACACATAATGGGCCCCACCCGTCATCAGGACCCGCCCAGCATCGAGCCCCGCTCGGTATACAGATATGTCAGTCATCAGGCCCCACCCAATATACATATAAACATATAATAAAATAAACATACAAACACATGCGATAATCATAAAGATAATAGCATACGGTACATTCATCGAGCCCCACCCGACATCAGGGCTTACCTGGTAACCATACCAACACATAATATATGCAAGATCACGAAGGAATCTAGCATACTAACATAATAAACCATGGGCTGGCATTTAAGCACAGTAAGGAAACTCTCCTCACACTGCTGAATCTCACAGACAAATCTCTGGCTAATGGCTCGCTAAAAATAATCCATGCGTTATAATCATAAGTAATATCCAATTAATAATTGGATCCCGACTCACACAATGAGTCCAAATCTAAGGTAGAAGACCATATACTCATTCCTAAATTGTCAGAAGGCCAAAGCCCAAATCAAATGTCCAAAGAGCCCAATTTCCAAAATAATCCTCTAATGACCAAATATGGCCCAATTTTCCAAATTAGTCCCAAAGCCTATTCTTGACCCACAACCAAAGGAACCCCACGGTACTTACCAAAGGCCCAAAACAAAGGTCTAATGGTCCAACAAGGCCCAACTGAAGAAATCCCTTCCATGGCCCAAACCGAGAATACTAAGTCCATTCGGACCATCTGCTAAGTATGCGAGGCGTACTCAGCTGGTAAGCTTAGCTTACCCACTCCGGGGTCAGTACGTGCAACGTACTCCCCCACGTTCCTTAACAGCTCTATTAAGCACTTAATCCGCTCAGCCATTACTTCATATTCTAGATCTGACTTCTTCAAGGTGACTTATCACGTAAATTCGGCAACTTTACGTTCATACATGGCTTAATGGGGATCTAAAGCTCGAAATAACTAAACAAAAGGGTCTTAACATATGCATGAATCAATAAACACCTCCAAGCTTGCATTTTTATGGACAAGGTAACTGTAACGATGTAATTTTTCAACCAAAATTTTCATTTTTAACATAATAAAGTCTTGTGTCATAATTCTCAAAACACATATTTCTTAAGTGTCAATAAAAGAAAACACAATCCCATAATCATAAAAACAATCTCCTTCCAGTGTGTACAATCATGCTGGTGCCTTGTCGCGATCCTCAGAACTACCTGAAACACATAACACATAACACGGTAAGCATAAAAGCTTAATGAGTTCCCTAAAATACCACACACAACACAGTAGCCACTCGAGGCTATAACTCAAATGGACCCTCTGGTTAATATGTCTTAGTGGGACCCTCTGGTCCCACAACACATATGCACCCTCCAGTCCCTCAACTCTGCATCACAATATAATACTAATAAAGCATAACACAAGTAAATAGCAGGGTATCTCATTACACAGTTCATGCACATAAGACCCTCTGGTCATACATAACTACCACTCAAGGTAATGTAAAGTGAGAAGGCTCGCCTCGTAAGCTAGTGAATGAAAATCTCGCGATCGGGATCGTGATCTCTACTCCTGGGTCTAGCTCCCGCCTAACACATAATAATTATCCCTAATTAATATTGGCCATCAAGAAGCTAGACTAATCCTTCTACACTCACAGAAGGGTAAAAGACCATTTTACCCCTCCAATGCTCAATAGCCCTTAATCTTGACCAAACCCTAAAAGTCAACAAAAGTCAATAGCGGGAGTACGCGGCACGTACCAGATCTATACGCGGGGCGTACCCCGTGCATAACTAGAAACAGGGAACTCGACCCCCTACGTTGCGCGTACTGGGATTACGTCCGACGTAAGTCCCAGTTTCACACTTCTCGTGGTTTTTGGTCTGAATCGGCTAAGATAAAGGATCAAATCCTAGATCTATTTACTCTAATCCCTCTTAATCCATAAAGTCAGTGACTTTATGCCTTTGCATGGCTGTAAAGGTCACCAACTTCCAAATCATGCCATTTCCTTCCTTAAAGGACTCATAACTCATGCATGGACAACTCTTAATGACCAAAATTAGATTTTTATGGCTCAACAACACAAAATAAGCCAACATGGGACAGATCTCGGGTTCTAAGGGCTTATCAACTCATAAAGCCATCAACTTTGGGGACAAAAATCCTAAAACACCCCATACATGAACACAACAAAAGAGTAGGAAAGCTTGAAGCTTTTTATCTCCAACTGAAGCCTCTCTCACTGCTAAGCTCAGATCCAAGAGCTTGGGCTCTAACTCCTTCTCCAAACCTTCCTTTCCACTCCAAAAGTTCAAGAACACACCCACAATCTCTCAAAGGCACTCTCATGCTAAAAGAACGAGATTTAGGGTTTTGGGGAGGTTAAGTCTTTGGAAATGGTGGCCACAAGGAGGCCATAACACTCTTTAAATAAGGGACACCCTAAATATTAGGGTTACAAATTAGGCCTGGTACGCCCGGCGTACTAGGCGGCCCTCCGCGATCAAGAATGCGCACAAGTACACTAAGCGTACACTCTAGTATGCCCCGCGTACCCGTCTACCACCCCTTTTCTTATCAAGGACCAATATAGACAAATGCTTCAAGGATAAGGGTTCACAAGGTATACCTGGGTTTTTAGATGTTTTAGGAACCCTAAAATGTCTAGATCTATAAGGTTAGGCTTCTGAAACGACCCTAGCTCAAAAGGATCAACCAAAAGGGACTAAAATGTTCATAAACAAGTCCAAAAGAAGATCCATATATAGAGTTGTCAAGATAAGATCTTTATACCTCAAATGACTGGAAAAAGGAATTATGATTCTGGATCTCTAAGCTTTACACCTAGTAATGAACCTTCAATCTTCTTCTATCCCTTCAAAATGAGTAATAAAACATCAATGTTTCATCTCAAGAGCTCAAAGACATGAAATGATGGCTAAGTATCGAAATTTAGGGTTTAGGAGATATGGAGGCTAGTAAGAGGCTAAGCTAATGGGACTTAATGAGATTATATAGTGGTTAAACCCTAAAAATTAGGGTTTCAAGTTGGCCAGATTACGCCTAACGTAACCCCATGTACACCCAATGTACGTGGGCAGTGCTCGCGACCATCACCAACTAGTACGCTTAGTGTACACTATAGTACGCCCTGCATAGTAGCCTTAAGGACCAAAAATGTGATTGTTTAAATTACGAAGTGCTAAAAGGAAACATACCCATTTCAAGTATTATAGAAACATAATCTCATACAAAGTGGGAGTCTTCTGTTACACAAAAACAATTCTTCAATGCAGTCCTTATCAAAATAAGGAAATATTATCTTTAGTTGGGGGTTTCATCTACTGCTAGATCTTTGTGAAGAATCCCGATGACATCAGTGGATACACACCCTGATGCCATCAGTGGCAACAAACATTAATAAACAGGTTTTGATACATCAAATCATTAGGGTCCTAATATATATCAATTTTAAACACTCATAACTCTCTCATATGAATTTGTGTTAGGGTGCAAAACTCTTCATTGGATGGTGTCTTAGGCTTTCCCTTATTTGATATGGGTTATAGGTTGAGCTTGCCAATAAATACTTGGTTTTAGAGAGCTCCCTTTGCATAGATGAGTAATCTAGTTCTAGAGAGAGAGAGAGACAGATAGACAGACAGACCGACAGAGACAGAGACAGAGAGAGAGAGAGAGAGAGAGAAAATTGTAGTAAGCAAGCACATGCTTCTACATTTTTCTGCCACTCCATTATCTATACAACTTGTGCTTAACCATTAGATTGGGTCTTATTGATTATGCATGATTGTATAATTCCCTGTTTTTCATCTTAGATGTGGTATCAAAGCCTAATCTTGACGATTTAATCAACTTTTTCAAGAAAACGATCATAGATGACAACAATTTTGTGTAATCGACCGAAATATTCGAATTCTTTGAAGAGTCACTCCTTTGGATCTTTTTTATGCTAAATTTGTTGATCCATTTCTCTTTTGATTCAATATTTTCTTTTGGTTTGGATCTGTTTCGAGCCTAAACATTTAGCCTAAGTTCATTTTGGATTCATTTCATTTGATTTAGCCCGAATTTCGAATCCATTAATGTTCATAAAATCATATTTTTGAGCCTAAATTTCACGATCTGTTACTGTTCAAAACACTTGTGAGCTCAATTTCATTTCAATTAATTTATCCATTTTTTATCGTTCATGAGAAAACACATTAGTTTCTCAATTTTATCATCAATCTCAATCGTTCTTAGTTATGAAAACTGATTTCATCAAGTTCTAATCTATAATTGGTTTTATTCAATTGAGTTTTCCATTTCGTTGGTTGATCTTAATTCTGATTTTTCACTATTGAACATGATATGAATTCTTTACTGATTGGTTGAATGATTGGAAACTGATTTACAAATTATTGCTAAAGAATACTGAAAATCGAGTTAAATTCTTTGTGATAATCGAATGGTGATGATAATGATCGATGTTCTTAAATGAAATTTGATTTATGTTTAGTCAAAAATGATGGAATCAAGAACTTATTGAAGAACACTCAAGAATAGATGAAGAACATGTGAAGAAAGGTTGAAATTTGATGTATAATCTGAAAATCGATTTGAGAAATGTGTTTTTGGTGTTTGTCAAGAATCGTTTCAATGGGTGAATGAAAATTCAAACATAGAAAGTAAAAATTAGAACAATTTCTCGTTGTTTTGATCGAAACGAAGACTGTGGTTTGGTGATTAGTCTTGAAATTGCAATTTGTTGTTTGTTATTGATCTCATAGTCAGAACACAATGATTGGTTATGTAGCCATCGGAACAGAGATCTCGATGAATGTAATCTAAATCAATTTTGGTTCTCGTAATTAATGCATTTACTGGGTCGAAAGTTGATTTGTTGTTTTCGCAATCAATCTCGATTATCGCATATACCTAGCAATATGGTGGATTTAATCTCTCAAATTGATTAAATCGATGGGTTTTGCCGTTCGATACTTCTCGCAATTGGTTTGGTCTTATAGTTTGTTAAGGAGTTCGCATCAAGATGTGTATTGTATTGAATGGTCTCACAAGTACTCTTGTTCTCGATTTAGACTCACACTCGAAAATAAGACTTGCAAGTTGATGGATTGTCTCGCTACTCGTAATTAATGGGTTCGCAATTGATTAGATATCGAGTGTTCAAATATCGAGAGGTCGAAATCAAGCTTTATGGTCGAAGGATTTGAGGACAAAGGATTGGGTATCGAAGATTGAATGGGAAGAGGTATAAGGTTTGAGAACGAAAACAGTAGTTCGATGGGAAGTGAGTTATTCATATGGGAAGCCTATGCTTCGATGGGAAGTGAGTGTTTCATATGGGAAGCCTATGATTTGATGGGAAGAGGATGATTTTCATTGTTTGTTGTGGCTCAAATTAGTTTTTATCATTCTGTTTTTTGCAACGGGAAGGAATTGGGGAAGAAGCTAACAAAATTCATCTTTTGGTCCCTGTAGTTTGTTAAGGAGTTCGCATCAAAATGTGTATTGTATTGAATGGTCTCACAAGTACTCTTATTCTCGATTTAGACTCGCACTCAGAAAGAAGACTCACAAGTTGATGGATTGTCTCACTACTCGTAATTGATGGGTTCGCAATTGATTAGATATCGAGTGGTCAAATCTCGAGAGGTCGAAATCAAGCTTTATGGTCGAAGGATTTGATGAAAGGATTGGGTATCGAAGATTGAATGGGAAGAGGTTTAAGGTTTGAGAACGAAAACAATAGTTCGATGGGAAGTGAGGTATTCGTATGGGAAGCCTATGCTTCGATGGGAAGTGAGTAGTTCATATCGAAAGCCTAAGATTTGATGGGAAGAGGATGATTTGCATTGTTTGTTGTGGTTCACATATGTTAGTTTTTATCGTTCTTTTTTTTTTAGCAACGGGAAGGAATTGGGGAAGAAGCTAACAAAAATTCTCTTTTGGTCCCTGAAGTTTCAGCATTGTGACACTTATTATCCAAAAACTTAAATCTTTTCAAATTTTGGATATTTTTTGGGGATTTCAAAAAGTTGTTATTTTTGCAAATTTTTTCCAGCAACATGAACAAATTTTCTTCATTTTGAAGTCAAAACTTTATGGGAAGTCTTTAAAGAATTATCATATTTTTCATGTTTTCCGGTTTTCTCGTTTTTTGTCTCATATCGTGGGGGAGGATTGTATTGCCAAATCCATATTTAGCACTTTCTCATTCCAATTTGGTGTTTTATAATCATGATTTCAAAAGTTTTTTGTAACATCCATAAAATTCGTAAAAATTTAAAACTTTTTCGAGCATTCAAAAACCATCATTTATTACAAAATGTTTTCAAAATAGTTTCATATCAGAGTATCCCATAAATCAAATCATAAAGGTGCGAGGAGGTGCACAATCACACCTTCGCCTTCTCGCGATCATCTGAAGTACCTGAAACAAAATCCAAAACTGTAAGCTCGAATCTTAGTGAGTTCCCCCAAAATACCAACGTCATACAAACCATAAACATATCATAATAAACAGCATGCATATAGAGTCTACAGTATGACTGGACCGCCGCACCGGGCCTTCAGTCTATCTGGCCCACTCTCAGAACCTTCAGCATGTCTGGTCCGCCCTACCGAGCCTTCAGCCTGTCTGGGCTGTTCTCCGGGCCTTCGGCCGGACTGATATGACCCATCGGGCCTACACTCTATCCAGGGTGCCCTAGGTATGTTGGCCTACAGCACAAAGCATGTCCGCCTCAACCCAACCCCAAACATACAATAAACACATATATAACAATGTTAGAATGTATAAACAGTCAAACCAATATACCAAATCACTAATCATTGCATCATCCTATGTATCAGGATACCGACCTAACAGGTCACTAAACATAGTGTCATCCTATATACCAGGATACCAACCTAACAGGTCACTAAGCATATCATCATGCGATAACCAGGATAACAATCCAAAAGAAGGGTTGGCATTGGTGCCTTCGACCCTGTTGATATAGTGAGAAGAACTCGCCTCACAATGTCGATTGGAATTGAAATATTAAAGTCCTGAAACATGGATCCAAACACAAACATCTACAACCACCATTGATCCAATTCCATAAATTACCAAAATACCCTTGGAAGTTAAACTGGTCAACCCTTGTTCAAAGTAAAAGTCAATGGTCAAAGTCAACAGTCCATGTTGACCTAACTCGTTGAGTGCAGCTTACAAATTTGTCGAGTTCCTTCAGAACTCAGAAGTCACAAAAACCCTAGTCAACTCGTCGAGTTACCAAGTAACTCATCGAGTCCATGTAGCATCCAAAATACCAGGAAAAAAAAACCCTAACTAACTTGTCGAGTCATCTCGCTAACTCGCCAAGTTCATGCAGAATCCAGAAAGCGGGAAACATGTTAGATTAGTGTCTAAGTCCATAACTATTTTGGTATGTACTTGACCTGATGGTGCATGGTCCTTTTGGGTTGCCTTCACCAAAGCAACTTGATAGGATGAATTATGGAGAGAAAGGATTAATTATGATTTATTAATATATTATGAGAATAATATATTAAAGAAAAAATCATATTGTTTAATTAATATTAGTCAAGAATTAATTAATAATTAGTTTTGTGGCTAAAAGAGATTAATTAAACTTAACGGACTGGAACTGTAATTATAAGATAATTGCATTTGGGCTATGGATCACCTTGCAATAATAGGTTGGACAAATTCTATGGGGAAACCCATTAGAAATCATCCAAGGGATATTCTAAAAGGGTCCATGGGCTGCTTAGGGCTTAAGCAGTCAGATTAGGGTTTCCTAGTTGAAAACCCTAATAGCCTACATGTATATATAGTACCCTTAAGCCCAAAAACGTGGCTAAGAGTTCCACTAGGGTTTCTAGACGTTTTGGGTAGCCTCCTCTCTCCTTATTCTTCATCCTCTTGCTGTTGGTGTTTATGAGGCATTAGAAGAGTGACAATTGTGACTCTAAACTTTCTAAAGTCATTACAAGGAGGATTTGGGATTATTATTGCTATATAACAATCAAAGGTAATTCTCTAAACCCTAATTTCAGTTTATAATATGTTAGATCTAAGATTGTAAGTCTTGGATACATTGCATGTACAATAGAGAAATCTAGATCCAAGCATTAGGGTTTGCATGAGCACATAAGATGTTCTTATGGCCAAAACCCATCATTGGTATCACAGCCTTGATTGGTTTCTGTTGTATGTGATGCTATGTTGAATTATTTACTGAAAATCGATTTTTTTGGCTTCTGCCCGACCTGACTCGGAGAGTCAGTGGATGAACTCGGTGAGTCTGTCTGACTCGGCGAGTCCAGGGGTCAGACAGAGGGAATATCGAGATTTCTTGCTGTTTTGTTGAAGGATTAATACCAAAAACGTATTTTTATGTTAAAATCTGATTTTTATTATATTTGGATGATTATCCTTCATAAAACAAAAGATAATTTCAAATCTTTTGAATAATAGTTTCCTTATATGATAAATATGGATTATTTAAATTATTTGGTAATTATCTTATGGGATTAGGTCAAATATAGATAATGATAAAATTAATTGTTTAATTTCTATTATTTGTTATTTGATCCTTGTGTTGTGAAAAAGTTTCAATTGTCCCCATGTAAGTTTTATGGTTTAAATTTGAACTTAAAGGTTTTGTTTTGAAATTTAAATAGTTGAAACCCTAATGTTTTGAAATGTTTCAAAACTTGCCCTCAAGTTTTGGAATTTAAAAGTTGATTAAAAGTTAATTTAGAAATGTTAAATTCTAAAACCCTAGTATTGTTTTGAAAAGTTCAAATCATACCCTTATGGTTTTATTAATTAATTAAAGTCTATAATTAAAAGAGATTTAATAAATCCATAAAGTTTTGGTTTACAATTTAATTAAATTAAAAGTATAATTATTAAATTTGACCACCTAGTATTTTAAAAGTGTAAAATACACCCTATACTATATATAACATTAAAAGTCTAATATTATATATATGTATGAGTAAAAGTTAGTCTTACCGTTAGTAGGCCTCATTCACGAAGCTGGTCTATAGGGGGTGTTTAAGGAAATTGCTTATAAAATGGCGATTGAATGGGTATCCACTCTTACCCACCGCACTCTTGACTAGTGGAGGGTCGTTAGCCGAACGGGTAGGATAGGACAGAAACCTTCCATTATAAGTATAATGAAGTACAAAAGTAACTAAATGTTTTACAAATTCCCAATCTTAGTTACTTTAGGAAAAAGTGAATTGATGCAATTCCATGAAATTACACTTTGTACCCTTGCGAAGACGTTAGTGGAGCGTGAGTGGTTAACCAGCACACTAAATGGTTATAAGCAAAGGTAGCAAAGGGTGACTCAATGTTTGTCATAGTTCGGTGGAGCGTGTGTGGTTAACCGGCACATTGAATAGGTGGTTGTAACATGTGGGCGCACCATGTAAGTTTGCATGGTTATTCACACCCTGTTTTGTGATCCTCGGCATCTCAGTCACAAATCGAGGGGCGTATCGAGATTTAAACATGCCATTAAAAAGTTCAATGAATCTCAAAGGATCTAGGAGTTTTCAAAGCATTTAAAACTTAATCTGTTTTTCGTTTTTCATGGTGGAAAATTAGTGAATCGTCATTCACTTACCTTCAAATGTTCTGCAATTTGGGTTATGGCATCCCTCTCCCAAGTTATGGAATGTTGTATTGGGTCCTAGCCTTAGTATCTCATTTGGGTGATTTATTAAGGACTCAATCAATCAACTAACTTGAATTTATTTTCTCCCGTTTTGTAAGATGTCAAAGTTCGACAACTATGGTATTCTCAAATCCCGTAGAACAAGCTTTCCACATGAAGATGATATTCCACGATTCGATCAAGGAACAAGAGATCATGCTTCACTTGCTCCACCTCCTCCAATTATTCTCCCTAACCCACAAGTTCGAAGGCTTGAAAAGTTCAAGCTCACTCAAGCCCTTTTGGCAAGTAAACATGGGAAACCTGTGTGTATACACGTCTTAAAAATGAAGTCACACATTGAAAGATTAAGGATGTTGGGTGTCGAGATTTTAGGTAAGTTCGCTGTTTACTGGGTTCTTCAGTCACTTCCTAAATCATATAGTGTTGGGGAAACCCATTAGAAATCGTCCAAGAGATATTAGGTAAGTTGGCTGTTGACTGGGTGTCGAGAATTCTATGGGGAAACCCATTAGAAATCGTCCAAGGGATATTCTAAAAGGGTCCATGGGCTGCTTATGGCTTAAGCAGTCAGATTAGGGTTTCCTAGTTGAAAACCCTAATAGCCTACATGTATATATAATACCCTTAAGCCCCAAAAACGTGGCTAAGAGTTCCACTAGGGTTTCTGGACGTTTTGGGCAGCCTCCTCTCTCCTTATTATTCATCCTCTTGCTCTTGGTGTTTGTGAGCCATTAGAGGAGTGACAATTGTGACTCTAAGCTTTCTAAAGTCATTACAAGGAGGATTTGGGATTGTTATTGCTATATAACAATCAAAGGTAATTCTCTAAACCTTAATTTCAGTTTATAATATGTTAGATCTAAGATTGTAAGTCTTGGATACATTGCATGTACAATAGAGAAACCTAGATCCAAGCATTAAGGTTTGCATGTACAATAGAGAAAACTCCTAGATCCTTTGAGATTCATTGAACTTTTCAATGGCATGTTTAAATCTCGATATGCCCCTTGATTTGTGACTGAGATGCTGAGGATCACAAAACAGGGTGTGAATAACCATACAAACTTACATGGTGCCCCCACATGTTACAGTCACCTATTCAATGTACCGGTTAACCACACACGCTCCACCGAACTATGACAAACATTGGGTCACCCTTTGCTACCTTTGCTTATAACCATTTAGTGTGCTGGTTAACCACACACGCTCCACTAACGTCTTCGCAAGGGTACAAAATGTAATTTCATGGAAATCGTCGAGATTTTAGGTAAGTTGGTTGTTGACTGGGTGTCGAGAATTCTATGGGGAAACCCATTAGAAATCGTCCAAGGGATATTCTAAAAGGGTCCATGGGCTGCTTAGGGCTTAAGCAGTCAGATTAGGGTTTCCTAGTTGAAAACCCTATTAGCCTACATGTATATATAGTACCCTTAAGCCCCAAAAACGTGGCTAAGAGTTCCACTAGGGTTTCTGGACGTTTTGGGCAGCCTCCTCTCTCCTTATTATTCATCCTCTTGCTCTTGGTGTTTGTGAGCCATTAGAGGAGTGACAATTGTGACTCTAAGCTTTCTAAAGTCATTACAAGGAGGATTTGGGATTGTTATTGCTATATAACAATCAAAGGTAATTCTCTAAACCTTAATTTCAGTTTATAATATGTTAGGTCTAAGATTGTAAGTCTTGGATACATTGCATGTACAATAGTGAAACCTAGATCCAAGCATTAGGGTTATGAGCACATAGGATGTTCTTATGTCCAAAACCCATCAAAACCCTCATCCAACTCGTCAAGTTTACTATGTAACTCATCACGTTCTTTTATTCCTTTTCTCATTCAGACACTTTTAAGCGAAACCAAGGCCCCAAACTGTAGATCTCAACTCCTAGGGTGAAGTTACCACGTAAAGTTGCTAACTTTACGTGTATGCAAGGCTTGAAGAAGCTAAAACACTCAAAAATAGCCTTAGCAAGAGGTTTAGCGCAAGGAGAAGGGCCAAAGCTTCATAAAGCTTAAGGATTTATGTCATTGAGGGCCTAGAGGAGTCCAAATCTGAAACCATGTCCTTGTGACAAGCTCAAACCTAAAAGTGACTCCATTTTGCACTAGAAATGACCATTTTCTTTCACAAAGGAAGATCTAAGCAATGAGAAGTCAAGGTAGTAGCTTTATACCTCATATTGGTTGCCAATACAAAGTAGATAATGGATCTACAACCTTCTTCTTCATCCAAGCTCCTCAACCTTCAAGTTTCCTTTCAAAAGAGCACCCAAAATTACTTCCAAGCTTACACACTCACACAATGGGGAGATTAGGGATTTCTCTGTTAAGGGCACGATGAAAAGGTGGTAAGGAGGCTAGAAGGATGACTTAAGGTCCTTTAAATAGGGTGCAACCCCTAAAAATTAGGGTTTTCATGCACAACCTCTACTCCTTGAGTTGGTGTCCTCCAACTCGTCGAGTAGGTTCCTTAAACCACACGGCCTGATCAGTCTCTACACGACGAGTTGGGGCAGCCAACTCGTCGAGTAAGTATATAATTATGAATATAAAAGCTTTAAAATTTATACATGGGAGTCGCAGTGTTACATTTTTGGATATTCATATGTGACAAATGATCATTTATGATTGAAGACTGATGTGACCTTGAGAGGGAGTTGATTATTAAGTGATTTGAATTCGAATTTCTGAAATGGTTTGTTTTTATGAAGGGTTTGCTCTTAATGAAGATTTTTGGGATGTGCTTTTATGTTCAAACTTGGGTAATTTGCCTTGGAGTTTTGGATACTCAAGGAACTTAAGTTGCCTTTTCATGCTTTGGATTGTAATGTCTCGCATTCTAGAACCTGTATTTTAAGATCATTGAAGACTTGAAGATTTTTTGGTTGCTTCTACATTTTTGTCACGCTTGAGGTCTAATTCGCAAAGTTGCTCTTTTTGGAAAATGAAGTCAGGTCATCCATTCCAAGCTTTGAAGGGGAGAACGTTAGGGTGCAAAGCTCTTCATTAGATGCTATCTTAGGATTTCCCTTATTTGATATGGGTTATGGGTTGAGCTAGCCTATAAATACTTGTATTGTATTCATTGTATAGGTTTAAGAGAGTTCTCATTGTATAGATGCGAAGTCTAGTCTTAGAGAGAGAGAGAGAGAGAGAGAGGGTCTGTCCCAGAGGGTGGGCGATATGGGCGACCGTCCATGACCCATCTTTTAAAGGGGTCTAAGTGTCTTAAGAAAATTGTTATATTTAGAAGATAGTACAACTAATTTTCTTTCAATTATTGGGTTATTATAAAATAACTTGATGACATTTGTGTATTTTAAGGGTCTTTTTTTCTTTCGCTCTGAGTCCAAAATATGTTTGAAACAGCCTTGCACACACACACACACACACACAGAGAGAGAGAGAGAGAGAGTATTGTAGTAAGCAAGCACATGCCTCTATATTTTTGTACTACTTCATTATCTATACAACTTGTGCTTAAACTTTAGATCGGGTCTTATCAATTATACATGATTCTATAATTATGCATTTGTCATCTTCCATGGGATCTTACAACTTGGTTTGGGTTGACTCTTTTGCTATGCGTTCTTTGTATCCTTAACTTCATCCCATAAAGAACCATGTGTTTTGTTATACTTAACTCTAGTTTCATAGCCTCAAACATGAGATATTACGCACATAAATCGTCAAAAATCTGCAACATGTCTTTTAATTCTTATTTTTCTATTTGTTCTTTGTTGTTATATTTATCATATATGAAATATGAAGTTGTTCCTAATTTAGTTTGTTTGTACTTTTGCCTATGTAAATTGTACTTTTTAAAACTGGTACTAAAATGAGATTGGTACCAAAGTATCAACATGGGTATCGAATCCGAACTGATATCGCACAACACCTAACAGTGATGAACAACTTTTGACATGTCAAATCATAAGGGTTGTAAATATAACTTATCTTTTGTCGCATGCCTTGTAAGGAAATATAATTATATGGCAAAAGCACAAGTCAAAGGAGCAAAAGATGGACAAAATCTCTATAGAGATTTGAATAGAAGATGTAGGGTTGCTCCTTTATCCTGAGATTAGATAAAGATTGGCCTAATCCTTTATGTTTCTAATGTTTCAAAAGTGGTATGATAGTGGCCGTTTGTGATTAGGAGATATTCCAAATGCAGCTATGATTCATGGTGGTACCCGAACCCATTAATATATTATAGATTAGACCGGTCCAAAGGTGGTAATAGAGATTTATCCACCGTTTAAGAGGCATAAAAAATTGGGGTGTCCAATAAATATTTTTGTAGCCTTATTATATATCTATATAAAATCGTCGGATGTAATTCTTGAGGATCCGTAAAATGAAATAAAATTTCAAAAATTATGAGAGCCCATAAATATTTTTTATTTTATAGTTTAATAGTGAATAATGAAGTGATATACTTACATAAAAGATATTTGTATCTATTTTATTATTAGGTATAAGACCCATGTATTATATGGGTTCATTTTAAAGAAAAAAAATATATGAAATTCTAAATATTTGAGGAGTTTGAATTTATAAGAAAAAAATCAAAAATATATATATTGAATTATTAAAATTAAATTTTTTGTTTTTCTTTTAAATTAAACAAATAATTTAGATAAATAAACAAAGGAAACTAAATGAAACTAATGAAACTTTAATTTAAAAATTTTGAAATTAGAAGGAAGTTAATTAATGAAATTGATAGGTATTTATTATTATATTTATTGCAATTGTTACATTTAAATATTATGTGGAAATTAATAAATGAAAAAAAAACTACAAAATGTCATATGGAAAAAATTTTAATTAAAAATAACCACAAAATGACATATAGTCAAATCAATGAGAGTGTGACACGTGGCAAAAAAATTTTATTTATTAAAGAGGACTAGTTGTTAGACTCGTATATTATATGGGTTGATTAAAATAAAATGCTAATTATGGACGATTAAATAGTAAATTTATTTGAATTTGAAGTTTGAAATAAATGAAAATTATGAGAAAAAAACATGCAAAAAATAAATAAATTAAAATTATGAATTTAGTTATCAGACTCGTATACTAAACTGGTTAATTATAACAAAATGGCAAACACAACGATTTAAATTGTAAATTTATTTGAAGTTGAATTTGAAATTTAAAATTTAAAATTTGAAATTAATAGTCATTATGATAGGTTTAATTTTTGGAAACTAAATTAATGATATATTGGAAGCTAAAATTGAAATAAATGAAAAATGAAAAATAAATATATCTCAGAATTATAATAGAATGACATGTGACTAAATACATGAGAGAATGACATGTGGCAAAATCATTCTTATTTATTAGGATAATGAGGGAAATATTTTATGTTAAACAAATTTTTTTATTTTTCCACTTCCAAAATGCGTGTGGACCATCTTTATTATATATAATCTTGTTCTACAAAATGGTACCGTAAAGAATAACCTATAACTTTCATTATTATTTTTTTCTTGTCGCTGAAATTTAAAAAATAAAAATAAAAAAGTTAAGAGTTTTGGGATGTTTTATACGTAAATCTAATGGTACCTAAGTCGGTAAATACTTTTTGCATTTTATGAGATTTAACTATTTTACAGAAGTACAGGTCCTTTTTGGATGATTTAAAGAATTTGTGACCAAATTACAATTTCACTGATAACCCGACTAGATAGGTTGTCTAATAACTAGACCTGGCAATGGGGCGGGTTTGGAGCGAATCGACCTTGATCCAAACCTTTTTAACAAATTTCAAAATCCGATCCAAACCCGCTCCGTAACCCGCAGGGTTTTGAATAATCAAACACATACCCTTATCCACCGAATCGACAGATATCCAAACCCGCCCCGTAACCCTTAGGTTTTTTGAATAATAAAACACATTTTACTTAAATCATAAAATCATATTTATTAAATAAAACTAAGTTTTGATTTAGAAAACACATTATCTACTCGAGGACTTTCTATTGGAATTAAAAGCATTATTTTAATTACTTCCGATTGGTTTTTGACCGTCGATTGCATTGATAGAGAATAGAAATTACAAACTTTCTTCCGGTTGATAAATAACCTTATTGATTTATAAATGAAATTGTTGATTACATGATGAAATATAAATGAAATGAAATCATGAATCTTGGGAGAAGAGTAGAAGACTGGAAGTCTTGAAGTTGAGTCCTTGACTTCTATGTAAAAATAATTTAGTCTTTAGTCTTTTCTCTTTAGATTTCTGATTGGAATTTAATGTAAACTTTAGGCAATATAAAATATAAATTTATATTTCTAAAATTTATATGGGGCGGGTTATAAACGGAGCGGATCGGTGCTGATCCATACCCGACCCTTTTAATAAAAGGGTTAGCGGATACGGGTCGTTAACGAGTAAACGGATAAAAAACTATGCTCCAAACCCATTTAATTGTTAAGGGTTTGGATCGGTTCAGGGTCAAAACCCGCTCCATTGCCATACCTACTAATAACTGACTTTTTGCTTCAGGCAGCTGTGTATTTCTCCCTTCCAATATAAAATATTATATTGCTTAAATGTTTTGATTGTGAAATATTCTTTGTGAACTCTATTCACCTCTTATTTATGCTATCATTGTCTGTTGTGACAATGTTAGTCTTGTCTACCTTCCGACCAAGCTCATTCAACATCAATAAACAATTGAAGCATATTAAGATCGACAATCATTTTACCTATCTTAAAGTTTCCAAGGAACATATTTGCGTTCTTCATGTTCCGTTTGTCTTGTAATGTCGACATCTTCACGAAATAACTTCCATCGTCTTCCTTTCAAACATTTCTTGAGTTTTGTTTCAGTGTAAATATTCAGATTTCTCCTCTTATTTAACTGTAGGAGAATGTTAGTGCAAACGTATGTGTATTTTGTATTATTGACCCCATCTTTGGCCTTATATAGTATAGTCCAATATATCAATGTATTGTCTATCTCCTATATATTGTTTTAATGATAATGTATTAGTCAAGGTTTTAAAAAGCTTGTAGTGGTTTTGTCGTGGCGTCATGGCTTCAAGGCTTGTATTTGACGTCAGTATTTAACAAAATATTGTCATAAATCATATATGTATATAAAAATAAATATCGTCATATATATATATATATATATATATATATATATATATATATATATATATATATAATTGTCGTCTCAAGTCACGTCTTGCAAACAATATGGCTCGTCATTGCTCATAAAAACTTGAGGTTTAACATTACCGTCAGATTACACCTAAAGTTATTTGGAACATTGGTATTATATATATGAACAAAATATCAGTTGTCATTATTTCATAAGTTGATAGAGAAAAATAACATTTTTAATTATAGGTATTTACATTATTATGCACTATATTTTAAACATTTAATTATTTAATTATGAGAATTTCAAAAATAATCACTTTATAACTCTTAGCGTCAAAAAAATAACTTAAAACAATGTTTTTATAAATAATCATTTAATCTGTGATCTATACATGTCATCTACAGATTTAACTTTCAATCAGAGTTCATGAGTATTTTCATAAAATTCAATGAACCCATGGTATTATCAACAAGTCTGCAATAATCTCTATGTAGCCTCGAATACTTTCTACAAACTCATATGTATAGTAATAAGAATATGAAATTTTTATTAATTTTACGAAAACCAAAAAAATGTTTCTATATAAAATGAAAATTTAAAGGATTCTTTTATTCACTATATTAGTAAATTTGTAATATAAAATGTTACACTCTACATAATTTTAATCTTTAATTTATTATGATTCAAAAATGTTATATGATCCAAAATATTAAGATTCAAAAGTGATATAATTCAAAATGCAATGATCAAAAGCAATAGAATTTGTTTGGTTTGGAAATAATTTGATCTAAAATGATTTGATCCAAAGTATTTATGATTATTAACTTTTGATCCAAAATGTTATAAACCAATTTTTTTATGAAATAAATACATATATATATATATATATATATATATATATATATATATATATATATATATATATATATATATATATATATATATATGGTCTAGTTCCAGTGAGGACCCTTTTTTCGGTGAGGACTCGTGACGACACCTTAAAAAATTGAAAAAAAAATTAAAAATACAAATCATAAAATCGAGCATAGTATCATATTAGAGAGAAAAAATTCAAAAAAAAATTGGATCCTAATTTTTTAAAGTGTCTTCGAAAGTCCTCATCGAAAAAAGAAATCATCACATGATTCTGTTTATATATATATATATATATATATATATATATATATATATATATATATATATATATATATATATAAAGAAATTAATATTTCTTAAAGTTATAGTTTGATATCAAAAGAAATTTAGTTTTGGAAAATTCATAATATGTGATATATAACAAACCTTTTGAAAATATTTTTTTATTTGAAGAACAAAAAATTTGTGTGTTGCTATTTATAAAAACTTGGATTTTTTTTTAAACAAAATGTTTGTAACCTTAAATATAATATTTTTGAATTTCTTTTACAAATTCAATAAAATAGTAAGATGAAGAACTCTTTTATTTTATTTTTAAATTTTAAAAAACAAAATTATTGTACTTTGTAAAATCCATTATTTAGAAAATTAAACTAATAACTCTTAAATAAACTTATTTTTTAACTTTTTTTATAAAAACATTTTGGTATATTGAAAAGAAATATCTCTTAAATTTATAAAAAAAATTGGTTTTTTGTAAAAGTTTAAAGGGAAATCAATAGAAAAGTCATAATAATTTGAGCTAGTTGACGAAATAATCTCAAGATAATTGTATTTGCAATAAAATCTTAAAACCTAGTAAAATGTTACATTCTGACCCTTCTTTCTCGGTTCAGCGAATAAAAAATTAATTTGGGACTATTTCGTAAACTAACCCAAAATATTATGATTATTTTGTAAAATGAACCAAAATATTGGGACTTTCCTATAAAAACCTTTATTTTTATTTTTCTTTTTCTTTTTATTATTTTATTGAAAAATCAAATAAATAAGTTATTTTTTTTAATTGTTATTATTAATATTGTTAAATAAATGCATATTTAAATATATTTTAACTATATATATATTTCTACATATAAAAACGTATTTGTATGTAAAATACGTATAAATATAATAAATACATATGAAAAACGTATTTATATACGTTTATATCTTCAAAAAAAATTTCAATTCTTTTTCATTTAAACGTCTTTATACATTGTTGAGAAAATAATTAGATGATGATAGAACATATAGGCACAACGAACATACTAGATCATGCTTAAATATGGTAGACTAGAAATGTATGGTGGGCAGACGACCATACTCAAAGAACGTATTTATATATGCATTTATAAAAAACCATAAAGTTTCTTTTTTTTTTTTATTTAAAAGTTTTCATACATGTAAAGTTTTTGATGATAAGAAGATTGTGTGAGCTTATATAAAGATGGTGATGAAGATTGGTATGAAGATACTTCTAACTTTAAGTGTTTTGAAGATTGATCTCGGGTATTGTCTTTACTAGATAGACGTATTTTTGGTTACTTTATCTAATCAAATCTTTTGTATAGATTGTGTAAGTTAGACATGCTAAGTATGGTCTTCTGTCCAACATACTTAAGCATGGCATGGTCCAGGTATGATTGTTTGTCCACCATATATAGACATAATAAGTATGGTCGTCTGTCCATCATACATTTTTTGTCCACCATACTTATGCATGGTTTGGTCCACCATACTTAAGTATGACATGGTTTGTTTGTTGAACAAATATGTTTTATCATCGTCCAATTCTTTTCTTAACAGCTTAAAATAAGTTTAAATGAAAAAGAACTTTAAAAACATTTTTAAGTAATTAGTATATATAAATACGTTTTTCATATGTATTTTTATATTTATACATATAATTACGTTTTTATATGTATAATTATGTATTTAAAATATAATTATATATGTATTTATTTAATAATATTAATAATAATAAATTTAAAAAATAATATATTTATTTGAGTTTTTAATAAAATAATAAAAATAAAAATAAAGGTTTCTGTAGGAAAATCCCAATAATTTAAGTTAGTTTAAGAAATAATCCTAAACTTTTGAGTTAGTTTATAAAATAGTCCAAAATTAATTTTTTATCGGCCGAACCGGGAAAATTTATCAGAATGCAACCTTTTACCGTTTTTTAAACTTTTTGTAATAAAAAAATTAATAATTTAGGACTATTTCATAAACTGACCCAAAATATTTGGATTTTTCTGAAGATTTCCTAAATTTAAAATTAAAAGATATATTTTTTGAATTTTCATGCCTATATTAATTTTATAGAGAATTAAGTTATAGAAAATAATTGTATGTTATAATTTCTTTGTAGAGAAAATATCCAAAAACAAGTTCTAGTGAAAAAAATCATAATCCAATAGTTGTTGATGTGTGACTCTGTTGAAAATATTCTAAGACCTGACTGAGTGCTCGAGGGAAGGGTCACGAGACCATTTTCCAATCACCGGAACATCGCACTGGGACTACGGGAACAGTGGTGCGGGAGGGTTTGTCGCAGTCTCTCTCTTCCTTCTATTAGCCAAATATTTTTTTTCATTCCAACTGTTAGAAAACGATAAAATATAAAATAAAAAAAATAAATAAAAATAAATAAATAAAAATTTACTCAACCGCTAGATATAGGAAATGGAGTTTCTAATTTTTTTAATCCTCTACAACATCTATAAATATTCATACACTTTAACCTTCAAACTCACAACTCTTTTTATCAATTTCTCTCTGCTTTGCTCAAAAAAATGAATCCTGACAATCAAACCCCAAACTTAAATAGGAGGAAAAAAAATATGTTTCGAGTTCAAGCAACCCAACTCGAAACATTTTCGCTATCAATTCATCTCAAGGGGTTTATCGTCCACAACTCAATGCTCTCATTCAATATCATTAAAATTCCAGTACCAAAATGCTAGACAATTTTACCCGATGCAACTTATATGTTACTCCAATATGTTATCAAACTTTGTTGTTTTTCCCAATCACCTTTCGTCAAATCAACCCCAAACTCAAATCTCACTCTTTCAATCTCACACCCAAACCTAAACACAACCATCTCGATCTTGACCACATTACCAAAGCATCGATGAGACGGCTGAAGAGATTGTACGGAAAACTCAACCCACACCGACGCCCCAACGCCGCAAAGGAAAACAACAAGTGAAGGAGGGTGTTGCACAACCGGGAAGACAAAAGCCGAAAGCATGGACTCCACGAGAAGAGATAATTGTGGTAAACACTTGGGTTGCCATTTCAGATGATTTGGCGATGGGAAATGAACAACCGGGGGGATCATTTTTGGCTTCGCATTCTTGAGAGGTTTCGCAAGGAGATGGGAAAAGGTGATGATTAAAGTACCAATCATCAATTGAATTCAAAGTTTCAAGAAATAGTGAAGGCCGTTTAAGAAATGAACAAGTTTTACAGCAACCTAAAAACCCAACAGAAAAAGCAACCAAGGAAATGAAGAAATACTTCAGGAAGCTTTACATTTTTTTTTCCAGAGGAAGTGCGAAAGACATTCAAGTGGCACGATTGTTGTAAAATATTGATTAAAAGTCCTAGGTGGAAAAAATACGAACAAGACTTTATACTTAAAGTACAACAATCATGTAACACCAATAAATTCATGAAAAATTTAAACTTTTTAAACCAACCAGAAATCATATTCATTTACAACATAGTTTCCAAAATATGTTTAATATTAGAGTTTTCCCAAAATCATTACACAAAACACAAGGAGGTGCATGATCAAGTCTTCGCCTTCCCACGATCATATGAGGTACCCGAAACATAACCCAAAATTGTAATCCCAAGCTTAGTGAGTTTCCCCCAAAATACAACCACACAAAACAAGGCATAAATATACACACACATGCCTGCCCCAATCAGCCTCGGACTGAAATACTAGGCATGTCCATGATGGATCCAATCATCTTCGGGATGGAATACCCTCGTATCATAAACACATTGGCCCAATCAGCCTCGGGCTGGAATACCAATATGTCGGGTCTAATCAACCATCGGGTTGGAATACCCAAGGTTTGTTGGCCTACCACCTCAACCCTACCGTTCCTCCCGAGCCTCCGTGCCTACGACTTACAACCGACCCGTACTGGGTATCTTGGCCTACCGCACAAATCAGAACTGCCTCAACCCAACCAAACACAATATGTCGACATATAAACAATCAGGATCAAGTAGGCACATAATACAGGCAAAGAAAAATCATATAGCTCATTACCACCTACTAATCCTCTCACAACATATAGTCCAACTACCAGCTAACCCTCATAGAATGCTTAACTGTAAGTAACCAAAGGTGAGATAGCCACCCGAACAAATGGTCTTACTCTAGAACCACAACCAAATAAGGAACAGGCAAGAGAGCCTAGACCAAGAGTTCTCAGGCTATCCTACATGACCATCGACAGTCCCTAAGGGCACTCCATAGATGATAACCAGCAAGCACATATAACATACAGTTCTATGGGTTATTACCACAAAGCAACATACTCAATACCAGGAGAGAGATCTAACAGATCACTATAGCATAACATCGTACTAAATATCAACAATCCAAGGAATGCATGGTCGTATATACTCATAGGTGAGATAGTCACCCGGACAGGTGATCTTACTCTAGAACCACAACCAAACAAGGAACAGGTAAGAGAGCTTAGATTAAGAGTCCTCAGTCTATCCTACATGGCTATATACAGTCCCTAAGGCATCCCTCTTCTAGATTAAGAGTCCTCAGTCTATCCTTCATGAAAAATTTAAACTTTTTAAACCAACCAGAAATCATATTCATTTACAACTTAGTTTCCAAAATATGTTTAATATCAGAGTTTTCCCAAAATCATTACACAAAACACGAGGAGGTGCATGATCAAGTCTTCGCCTTCCCACGATCATATGAGGTACCTGAAACATAACCCAAAATTGTAAGCCCAAGCTTAGTGAGTTTCCCCCAAAATACCACCACACAAAACAAGGCATAAATATACACACAGATGCCTGGCCCAATCAGCCTCGGGCTGAAATACCAGGCATGTCCATGATGGATCCAATCATCTTCGGGATGGAATACCCTCGTATCATAAACACATTGGCCCAATCAGCCTCGGGCTGGAATACCAATATGTCGGGTCTAATCAACCATCGGGTTGGAATACCCAAGGTTTGTTGGCCTACCGCCTCAACCCTACCGTTCCTCCCGAGCCTCCGTGCCTACGACTTACAACCGACCCGCACTGGGTATCTTGGCCTACCGCACAAATCAGAACTGCCTCAACCCAACCAAACACAATATGTCGACATATAAACAATCAGGATCAAGTAGGCACATAATACAGGCAAAGAACAATCATATAGCTCATTACCACCTACTAATCCTCTCACAACATATAGTCCAACTACCAGCTAACCCCCATAGAATGCGTAACTGTAAGTA
Source organism: Lactuca serriola (assembly GCF_051521515.1). Taxonomy (NCBI): domain Eukaryota; kingdom Viridiplantae; phylum Streptophyta; class Magnoliopsida; order Asterales; family Asteraceae; genus Lactuca; species Lactuca serriola. Next base: position 75,924,221 of record NC_136414.1, read on the forward strand.
ACCAAAGGTGAGATAGCCACCCGAACAAATGGTCTTACTCTAGAACCACAACCAAATAAGGAACAGGCAAGAGAGCCTAGACCAAGAGTTCTCAGGCTATCCTACATGACCATCGACAGTCCCTAAGGGCACTCCATAGATGATAACCAGCAAGCACATATAACATACAGTTCTATGGGTTATTACCACAAAGCAACATACTCAATACAAGGAGAGAGATCTAACAGTTCACTATAGCATAACATCGTACTAAATATCAACAATCCAAGGAATGCATGGTCGTATATACTCATAGGTGAGATAGTCACCCGGACAGGTGATCTTACTCTAGAACCACAACCAAACAAGGAACAGGTAAGAGAGCTTAGATTAAGAGTCCTCAGTCTATCCTACATGGCTATATACAGTCCCTAAGGCATCCCTCTACTAGATTAAGAGTCCTCAGTCTATCCTTCATGAAAAATTTAAACTTTTTAAACCAACCAGAAATCATATTCATTTACAACATAGTTTCAAAAATATGTTTAATATCAGAGTTTTCCCAAAATCATTGTACAAAACACGAGGAGGTGCATGATCAAGTCTTCGCCTTCCCACGATCATATGAGGTACCTGAAACATAACCCAAAATTGTAAGCCCAAGCTTAGTGAGTTTCCCCCAAAATACCACCACACAAAACAAGGCATAAATATACACACAGATGCCTAGCCCAATCAGCCTCGGGCTGAAATACCAGGCATATCCATGATGGATCCAATCATCTTCGGGATGGAATACCCTCGTATCATAAACACATTGGCCCAATCAGCCTCGGGCTGGAATACCAATATGTCGGGTCTAATCAACCATCGGGTTGGAATACCCAAGGTTTGTTGGCCTACCGCCTCAACCCTACCGTTCCTCCCGAGCCTCCGTGCCTACGACTTACAACCGACCCGCACTGGGTATCTTGGCCTACCGCACAAATCAGAACTGCCTCAACCCAACCAAACACAATATGCCGACATATAAAGAATCAGGATCAAGTAGGCACATAATACAGGCAAAGAACAATCATATAGCTCATTACTGCCTACTAATCATCTCACAACATATAGTCCAACTACCAGCTAACCCCCATAGAATGCGTAACTGTTAGTAACAAAAGGTGAGATAGCCACCCGAACAAATGGTCTTACTCTAGAGCCACAACCAAATAAGGAACAGGCAAGAGAGCCTAGACCAAGAGTTCTCAGGCTATCCTACATGACCATCGACAGTCCCTAAGGGCACGCCATAGATGATAACCAGCAAGCTTATATAACATACAGTTCTATGGGTTATTACCACAAAGCAACATACTCAATACCAGGAGAGAGATCTAACAGATCACTATAGCATAACATCATACTAAATATCAACAATCCAAGGAATGCATGGTCGTATATACTCATAGGTGAGATAGTCACCCGGACAGGTGATCTTACTCTAGAACCACAACCAAACAAGGAACAGGTAAGAGAGCTTAGATTAAGAGTCCTCAGTCTATCCTACATGGCTATATACAGTCCCTAAGGCATCCCTCTACTAGATTAAGAGTCCTCGGTCTATCCTTCATGAAAAATTTAAACTTTTTAAACCAACCAGAAATCATATTCATTTACAACGTAGTTTCCAAAATATGTTTAATATCAGAGTTTTCCCAAAATCATTACACAAAACACGAGGAGGTGCATGATCAAGTCTTCGCCTTCCCACGATCATATGAGGTACCTGAAACATAACCCAAAATTGTAAGCCCAAGCTTAGTGAGTTTCCCCCAAAATACCACCACACAAAACAAGACATTAATATACACACAGATGCCTGGCCCAATCAGCCTCGGGCTGAAACACCAGGCATGTCCATGATGGATCCAATCATCTTCGGGATGTAATACCCTCATATCATAAACACATTGGACCAATCAGCCTCGGGCTGGAATACCAATATGTCGGGTCTAATCAACCATCGGGTTGGAATACCCAAGGTTTGTTGGCCTACCGCCTCAACCCTACCGTTCCTCCCGAGCCTCCGTGCCTACGACTTACAACCGACCCGCACTGGGTATCTTGGCCTACCGCACAAATCAGAACTGCCTCAACCCAACCAAACACAATATGCCGACATATAAACAATCAGGATCAATTAGGCACATAATACAGGCAAAGAACAATCATATAGCTCATTACCGCCTACTAATCCTCTCACAACATATAGTCCAACTACCAGCTAACCCCCATAGCATGCGTAACTGTAAGTAACAAAAGGTGAGATAGCCACCCGAACAAATGATCTTACTCTAGAGCCACAACCAAATAAGGAACAGGAAAGAGAGCCTAGACCAAGAGTTCTCAGGCTATCCTACATGACCATCGACAGTCCCTAAGGGCACTCCATAGATGATAACCAGCAAGCACATATAACATACAGTTCTATGGGTTATTACCACAAAGCAACATACTCAATACCAGGAGAGAGATCTAACAGATCACTATAGCATAACATCATACTAAATATCAACAATCCAAGGAATGCATGGTCGTATATACTCACAGGTGAGATAGTCACCCGGACAGGTGATCTTACTCTAGAACCACAACCAAACAAGGAACTGGTAAGAGAGCTTAGATTAAGAGTCCTCAGTCTATCCTGCATGGCTATATACAGTCCCTAAGGCATCCCTCTACTAGCAGATAACCAAAACTAGTGGGCCGACATAGATTCCTTCGACCCATGGGTACAATGAGGCAATACTCACCTTGATATGTGTGTAGATAACCCTTGTAGCAACGGAGAACTCTACCAGCTTCAACTCATTTCCAATCGCCTACAGGAAGATACTTAAGTCAATACCTAATCACAAGTTATAGTCATTGCAATAGTGACTACCCCACATGAAATGACGATTAGGGTTTCACATAAAATGACGATTAGGGTTAAGTAAGAACACTTAACCCATTAAGGACTTAATCACTTAAGGGTATGATTGTTTAAAGTTTGACTTAGTCATTCGTGAAATAATAATTCAATCAACAGCCCAAATATGCGCCCGATCATTATCCAAAATAGAGCTCCTCGATTATAGGGTTTTTACATAAAATGATAACTAGGGTTAGTGTTCCATACTTAACCCATTAAGGACTTAATCCATTAAGTCCAATATTGCATCAAGTTAATTGTGGAGAATTACTAAGTATTATTTTAAGTTTAATTAATAGTTTTAATGCGGGTCCCAACCAACTCCAAAATTAGGGTTTGTTGAGATTAGGGTTTTCTAAACCCTAATTAGGGTTTCCAACTCCAAAAGTTAAATGATTAACTACTTAAATAAATATATAATTAATAAATTGGGTATCACCCACTGCCACCTCCGGTAGTCTGTTTGAGTAATAATTCCAACAATCCAACACACATACAATTTCCTAAACACACACACACTAGCACCAAAAAGAATAAGAAAAAGCCCAATACAACCGCCAAAAACGATGGTCGATAGCGGCAGGAGGTGGCAGCGAACACCTCACGGTGGTGGTGGTGGGTTTTCTTTGGTTATTGGCCAAGCAAAGTCCATACAACATCATCACATAAAAATAAGCTCACCCACACTACATTACACATACGCAGCCACCCATATACGGTTGCTGATGGTGGCTGAAAAACATAAGTGGCGACAGCCACCATGGTTGGCTGCCATGGTGGTTCCCCTCGACTTTCGGCCAACAAGCACATGCCCACACATGTCTGTAACACACGTACACACACTCAAAAAACAAGTTCAAACACTGAATGTGCACCCAATCTTATCCATCCATGCGGTGGTGTATGGCAGTCGAACGAGGCAACAGTAACGGAACAGCCGTCGGAGCGGCAGTGACAATGCAACATTGGAAGAGAAATTGAGAAGAAGAAGTTTGGCGACCAATCTTGTGAACAACGGCAGCAGCACCCATGATCCTCATTCACCCGCTCTTCCTGACCAACATGACATCGGTTCGTCGCTCTTGGTCTTCGTCGATAACGGAAAAGTTGGCGCCTTCCGGCTTCAATCGGTGGAGGGGCGGCGGCTGGAGGATAAGGGTTGATAAGGTGGTGGCTGGTGATGTTAGGGTTAGGGTTACATGAGCCTTAAAAACGGGAGGGGAAAGGGACTGGTTCAAATCCCGTGTACAAATGAAACTTTGACACATTTTTTACAAGTTTGGTCCCTAACTCCACAAATTCGTTCATATAAGGTCTAATATTTACACTACATCCTCTGCTCTACAAAATTCCTTTCAACACAAGTCCAAAATTTACCAATCAACCCCTAGCATAAAAAATTTGTTCATAACTAGTCTAGAAGTTACACTTTAACTCCTATAGACCAAAAATATCACTTTTAACTTCCTGTATTCCATAGTTTATTACATTTAACTCCTTGTGCTAATACTCTAATAATTTATTACATATTAGGGCTAATATAAAATACTAAAATAATATATATATATATATATATATATATATATATATATAATATAATATAAAAATACATCACGGGGTTTTAGGGTTTATTATCTAGTTTATTTATTTTATTTATTTTTTTAGTTATAAATTTAATTTTATTTATTTTAAACGGAATGTTACAATACTGCCCTACTTAAATTAGATTTTGTCCTCGAAATCAGCTCTCACTCCTACCTCAAGATGCACTCCCCTACAACAACCAAGATGAACGAACACCCATAGAATTAATCGGTCTCTGAGCTTCTCGGTTATATGCCAACACTCTAAGCCCACACCAAAAGGGCATCACTACAATGAAAAATAATTGATCTCATATTGACTAGACCACACTCCTTCTCGGTTTCGACAATCTAGCTAAGTTATCTACAATCAACATGCAGCCTCATTCCTAATCAGGCGATACTAGACAAGCAAAGGAGTACCTTGCACAGAACCTCTCTGAGAACTGTTCCCAAGTCATCACGACCCTTTGGTCAGGAGTATAAGAACTAGTCACCAGTCTCCACCAATCCCTTGCCCCCAACCGAGGAAGATTCATGGCACACCTGACCTCGTGGTCATCTGGACAAGAACACGTGAAGAAACAGCCCTCCACATCAGACAACCATCTCATACCGATGATCGAGTCCAAGACCCCATCAACTCTGGGGGCTTCATACGATCGAATATATTCCTGATACTGGAAATCTCTTTCCTCGTACTTTAACAGTAGCAATAGTCGCGGTGGCTGTAGCAACTGTTGGATATAGTGTCTAAGTCCATAACAATATTTCGTATGTACTTGACCCGACCCGGCATGGTCTATTTGGGTTGCACTTCACCCGAACAATTTATGGATAATATTTGGAGAATAGTATAAGTTATAATTTATTAATATATTATAAGTTCTAATATATTAATATAAGATCATATTATTTAATTAGTATTGATCTATAATTAATCTAGGATTAATTTAGAGATCAAAAGTATTACTAATTAAATATGGGCTTCTATATTTATATAGTGTGGGCTAATGCTTATTTGGAATGGGCTAGGCTTGCATGGAAAGTCCATGGATACTCCATGGAGCTTTAACCCATGGATCTCATGGAAATGAAGAGACATGGGTATTAGGGTTTACATGGATGTAACCCTAATCCACCACACTATATAAAGGAGGCTTTGCTTCTTGAAATCAGACTAGTTGATGTGAGTAAAGCAAGAGGGCCGATTTCAAGATAGTTGTGACTATTCTCTCAACGTTCCAAAGTTTGTGGTGATTTGTGATTCCATTTGAGGCATCCACACTATTGGTGCTAGGCTCTAAAACTCCAAGCAATCAACTACAACTACAAGGTAAGTAATTCTTCTAGCTTTATTTGATTCAAGTTCCCCATGCCATGCTAGATAGGATAGGAACCTTGGAAAATAATTGTTTTCATGTATCTTAGTCAAACATAGATCCAAGGTTTATTAGGGTTGCATGTACACTTAGGAAGTGTTAGAATGCTCAAAACCCTTCAGTGGTATTAGAGCCTAGGCTTGTTTGCTTGATACTTGATGCAAAATATTAGAAAAAAGTCGAAATCTTGCTGTCTGCCTGATGAACTCGCCAAGTCCATGGGGGGACTCGCCGAGTTCATGTGTATCTTCATCCTACTCGCCGAGTAGGTTCGTGCACTCGACGAGTAGGAGCCTTAGAATGCAGATTTTCGACTTTTGCTGCTGGAAATGGACTAGAAACATTACGTTAAACTGTTTTGGTGTCATAAAACTTGTTTTAGATGGTGTAATGTTTATGCTAATCCATTTACAATGGCTATAATCAAAAATTACAAGATTTATGAGTAATTTATGATTCTTGAAATGTTCATATTCATGTTTTTGAACTTGTGAAGATTAGATAATCATAGGAATTGTTTGTAACCTACTTGGTAGTATAATTCTTGATCATAATGTGTTTTAATGGAGTCCATAACTTGTCCTCAAGTTATGGAAAACCAAGAGTCACACTTGAATTAAAACCATTGAAAGAACACAAGAGTTAGAAAAATGAAAAGTCTTCATTTTAATACTCAATTAACTTCATAAGTTATAAGAAATGAAAAGTTTTGAAAGTTTACAAAACTTGCCCTCAAGTTTTGGAACAAGTAAAGTCATATTAAAAACTTTAGTTCCAACCCTTAGAATTTTAAAAGTTAAAATTCAACCCTTATACTTATAATATTATAAGTTAATAATATATATATATATATATATATATATATATATATATATATATATATATGTATGTATAAGATCAAAGTCGTCTTACCGCTGGTACGCCTCATTCATGAAGCTAGTCTATAAGGTGGGTATAAGGTTGTTGCCTATAAAATGGCAACTTAATGGGTGTCCACTCTCACCCACCGCTTGCTTGACAGGTGGAGGGTCGTTAGCCGAACGGGTAGGACAAGGACTTATAGATTCTCATTAAAAGTATAATGATAATACTAAAGTAACTAAACTTTATTGAATTCCCAATCTTAGTTATTTTAGGAAAATGTGAATAAGGTGCTAATCCACGAAACTACACTTTACACTTTGTTTAAGTCGTTAGTGGAGCGTGTGTGGTTAACCAACACACTAACTTGAACTTAACAAGGTAGGTAAAGGGTGACTTAATGTTTATCATAGTATCGATGGAGCATGTGTGGTTAACCAGCACATCGATTGAGGGGTAATACATTAAGGGTACCAAGTAATTTGCATGGTTACTTCACACCTTCTTTTGTGATCCTCGGCATCCCAGTCACAAAACTTGAATGGCACACTCGAGATTGAAACATGCCATTGAAGAAAGTTCAATGAATCTTAAAGAATCTAGGAGTTTCTAAACCAATTAAAACCTAATTAAAATTTCGTTTTTCATGGTGGAAATTGGTGAATTGTCATTCACATACCTTCAAATATCTTATAGCTTAGATTACGGCATCCATATTCTAAGTTATAAAATATTGTGTTGGGTCCTACCCTTAATACTACATTTGGGTGTTTATTCAGGACTATCTCTAAATCTAATCTAATCTATTCCCTCTTCCTTTAAGATGTCTTCCAATAACAATGCTTCTGGCTCTAACCCTACTAGCTCTTTCTCTCTCATGAATCTCTGTGGGAGAGTCATCTTCGATGGATCCAACTTTGCTGATTGGATCAGGAACATCAGAATGGTCAATCGGTATGAGAACAAAGAATATGCTCTCGACAAGGAGCTAAAGGTACCTGAGCCAACTGCTACTCCTGAAGAACATGCTGAATATGAGGTACATGAAAGGGATGCTACAAAAGTAGCATTCATCATGATGGTCACCATGACAGCCGAGCTCCAAAAGTCCTATGAGGACTATTATCCTTTTGAGATGCACCAGGACTTGATGGACCGTTACCATCAAAGTGCTCGTCAAGAGCGATATGAAATAATCTCCTCCATGATAACAACCCGAATGAAGGATGGTGAACCCATCACGGGCCACATGCAGAAAATGAAAAGGTATGTGGACCGTTTATTGAAGCTGAATGTGAAATTCCCCGAGGAGTTAGCAATAGACATCATTTTTCACTCCTTACCATCGTGTTATGATCAATTCCGCATGACATATCACATGAACAAGGAAGAAGTCACCCTCAGTAAACTTCAGGGACTCTTGAAGACCGCAGAAAGTGGTCTAAAGGGTAAGTCGGTTGTTACTACTCCTACTCCTACTCCAACTGCGGCCAATGTCTTGGCAATCGGGCATGGCAAAGGGAAGAAGAGAAAGAACCCTTCTAAGGGTACCAAGGGTAAGACCCTTGAAGGCTCCTCTTCAAGAAAAACCAAGAAAGGTTTTGTCACTCCTTCTGCTAACCCTAATGAGGCTGAATGCTTCTATTGTCATGAAAAGTCGCACTGGAAGCGAAACTACCCAAAGTACCAGCAAGATATGAAGGATGGGAAAGTAAAACCCAACCATGCAGGTAAATACACTATATTGTCTAATAACTCACCTCATTCTAAGTCTTGGGTCCTTGACACAGGTTGTGGTATCCACATATGTTGTGATTTGCAGGGACTAAGAAGAAGTGAGAATGTGGAGCAGGGAAAGATAAACTTGATCATGGGAAACAGGAAAGCTTCACTTGTCACCAAGATAGGAGTTTATTCCTTAGTGCTAAATAGTGGTTTTACATTAGATTTGAATAAGTGTTATTATTCGCCAGAAATGGCAAGAAATGTTATTTCCTTTCATGCATTGTATAAACAAGGTTTTACCTTTTATTTTGATAAAAATAATGGTAGTATTGATGCTTTCTTTAATCATGTCCATTATTTTAAAGCATTACCTTGTGATGGTGTGTATGAAACTGTATCTGTTGTAGATAATCTAGGAAATAATGTATTGTTGTTGGGTACGTTTTGTGCACCCTTTTTGCACAACTTTTAGCCCTTTTTCTATGTATATCCTTAGCATAATTTCGTTTTTTTTTATTTCATTTTAGCATATCTAGGTTAATTTCTTGAACGACCTTATTTGCACTCTTTCATGTCATTTTCAGGTGAACCGGAGGTTGGAGCGCGCTTTTGGAGGTGCTAGGGAGCGTTGATGAAGATTGCGGGACGATTGGGAGAGAATTGGAAGAATTAGAAAAATCAAGTTTGGACGAGCATCCAGAGGGCAACACGGGGCGTGATGGGTTTGCATTGGAATCAAACACGGGGCGTGTTGGCTATCAAACACTTATCTTCTGACTTCGATGAACACGACCCGTGTTCATTTAGCCTATATGGACACGGGGCGTGTTGGGCTATCTGGGCATTTTTGAGCATCGTACTTACACTCAACACGACCCGTGTTGATTTGCTCTATTTCGACACGGGGCGTGTTCCACTTAAAAACTGTCTTTTTGGCAGTTTTTCCTCTTTTCTTATTTCGTGAATGAGGTCGTTTTTGGGGGAAGAGAGCAGAAAAAAAGCATTTTTTGAGGAGAAGGAGTTGAAGTTTTTAGAAAAGATTATCCGTTAAACATTTGGAAACATTTTGATTTTGTATTTGTAAGCATTTTAATTCTTGATTTCATCTTCTAGATATCTGGTTTTGTTCTAGTCATGCGTGGCTAGAACTCTAATTTCTCCAACTCATGTTTTAACTTTCTAATTGTGAATCTAATCATATGAATTGATGTTTGTTCTTAATTTCCATCTAATGAATTTGATTTTGCTTCAATCGAATGTTTGATTCTAATTGTGATTCTTATTGGCCATTTGAATTAGGGTTAGATCATTCCAGTTATCTCTTTTACAAAATCCGTAATTGTTTTGTGAAATTGAACAACTAACAAGCATTAAATTGAGTTCTATTGAATGAATTTAGTGTAAATCTTATTCATAGACTTTTACACTCCCGAGCTTATGAGGAGTATTGGGTTTTGTTGGGAACATTCACATAAAGCTTCATGCAATCTTTCAATCTAATTCTAAGAGCTTGTTTAGATTAGGTTAGTAAGGTTAGGATTAATCAAAGAGCTTGTTTTGGTTAATTATTGTGGTGAATGGAAAGTGTTAGAGCTTGTTAACATTTTCAAGTACCAACTTAGATAGAATGAAACAAAGGTCTTGTCATCTTGGATTCACATTGTTGAATTGTCATACATGAAGTTGGAGTCTTTATAATATCTGAATTTAATTTACTCATTCAGCCAATTACTTGTGATTTTACTTTATTTGTCTAATCATTGCAATCAAGCCCCCCCCCCCCCCCCCCCTTTCTTCTTTCATCTTTTGTGAACATGTATCTTACGCAAAAAGGGTATAGACTGATTGTCCCGTGTCTCTGTGGATCGACCCTACTTGCCTTGTACTACTTTTAAGTGCAATAGAGTAGTGTTACTAAGGAGTATATCGTACCCCTTTATTTGTTGGGTCTGACACCCCTAACAAATTGGCGCCGTTGCCGGGGAGACGGTGTTACTAATTGTTTATGCCTAGATCTTTTCGTACAGGTACACCATTGCCAATTGATTCGGAGATAGAGAAGACTACAAAGAAGTTAAGGAAGCAAGCCAAGCTTCGTAAGAGGCAACCGGTTTCCGGTACTTCTTCATCATCCAATCCCCCAGTCATCAACATTTGGGAGGACATACCCATCTCAAGTGTATCCGCATCAGAAACAGATAGCCCATCACTCTCACCATAAACAGCCTCACCCATAAATACCACTCCACCCTCTTCATCTATTCATAATATCCTAAACAATTCACCTACAAAAACAACAACCAATTCTCAATCCATGGCACATAACCCTGGAGGGAATCAAGGTCCTCCAAACCCACCACCCGAACAAACTCTCTGTCAATGGTCAAGACAAGAGGTGACTCAACAACCTCTTTGCATCACATACCCAGCCGCCACCAACTTGGAACTAAAATCCGGGCTTATCCACTTACTCCCAACTTTTAGAGGATTAGAGAACGAAGATCCTCACAAGTTTCTCACAGAGTTTCATGTAGTATGTGTAGGTATGAAACCACACAATGTCACGGAGGATCAGATCAAGCTTAGAGCATTCCCCTTTACAGTGCAAGACGCCGCCAAAGACTGGCTCTATGACCTTCCACTGGGGACGGTGACTACTTGGGTGGACCTTGCGAGGTTGTTTTTGGACAAGAATTTTCCCGAAATGAAAGCTTCAGCCCTACGACAGGAAATTATCGGAATCAAGCAACACAAAAGAGAAGCTTTCCACACATATTGGGAAAGATTTAAGAAACTTTTTGCTCGTTGTCCAAAGCACGGGGTCACCGAGTATCAACTCCTATAGTATTTCATTGAAGGTATGACCCCCATGGAAAGAAGGCTTCTCAATGCTTCTAGTGGAAGATCTTTGCCCGATAAGACCCCAACTGAGATCCGAAATCTAATCAAGAACATGGCCGAAGATTCCAAACATTCAAGCCATGACGAAGAATGGTATACGGATGCACCCCGGGGTGTAAAAGAAGTACTAACTCCTCAAATTGAAGCTCAATTGTCCGAGCTCACGAAAGTAGTCATGATGTTGGCCAAAGAGAAAGGTGTGCAGCCCACACCCCGCTCATGCAGTATTTGCACCCAAGTGGGGCATCCAACCGATATGTGCCCACAACTTCAAGAGGAAGATTATGAAGAAGCGAAAGTCATGGGAGGCTATTCAGGGGCAAATCAGAGAGGTTATGAGCAACCAAGAGGTGATCAGCGATGGAACAATAATCAAGGGTGGGGAGGCAATCAACAAGGTAATTATCAGCAAAATCAATCGCATCAATATCAACCAAGACCACCATTTCCTCAAAATCAAGAACGACCACCATTCCAACCTCAAAATTACCAACCAAGGCATCCACAACAACCCCCTCCACAAGCAAGTTCTTCAAGTATGTCCTTAGAAGACATAGTAAAAAGCCTCGCCACAAGTACTCAAAGCTTTCAACAAGAAACCAAGGCAAGCATAAAAAGCTTGGAGCAACAGGTATCACAACTTGCTCAATCCGTGAGTAAGATGGAGTCGCAAGGCAAGCTACCCTCTCAAACGGAGAAGAACCCAAAACACAATGCGTGTGCAATTACACTAAGATGTGGGAAAAGCTATGAAAGTCCAAGGATGCTGGAAGAAGAAGAAGAAGAGAAAGAGATTGAGGTGGAAGAAGCTGTCAAAGAAGAGGAAAATAAGAGTACTCCAAAGTCCAAGAAGCTAATAGAATCCGAAGTGAAAGTCACACCAGCTCCATTTCCTTCATGGCTGGCAAGCACCAAAAGAGAAAGGGAAGATGACGAAATCATGGCCATGTTTCGAAAGGTTGAAATCAATATCCCTCTTTTAGATGCCATTACACAAATTCCTAGATATGCTAAGTTCCTTAAGGAACTTTGCACATCTAAGAAAAAGCTTAAAGGAAATCAAACTGTGAAAGTTGGTGAAAATGTCTCAGCCGTATTACAAAAGCGGCTACCAAAAAAATGCAAGGACCCGGGTGTTTTCACGGTTCCTTGCAAAATGGGTAACCTTTTTGTACCACGTGCCATGCTTGATCTTGGAGCATCAATTAATGTCTTACCCTATTCGAGTTATAAGACAATGGGAATTGGACCTTTATAAAAAACTGGAGTTATCATTCAACTTGCTGACCGGTCTTTGGTACATCCGAAAGGTGTATTGGAGGACGTGTTAGTGCAAGTTAATGAGCTCGTTTTTCCCGCTGACTTTTATGTTTTAGACATGGGTGATGAAAACACCCCACAATCAAGCTCCATCCTTTTGGGGAGACCCTTTATGAGTACTGCAAAAACAAAAATAGATGTAGCCAATGGTACTTTGTCAATGGAGTTCGATGGTGAGGTAATTAACTTTAATATCTTTGAATCCATGTGTTATCCTAGCGATATTCATTCTTTAAACTTCATAGATGTTATTGATTCATGTACTAATGATTGCTTTGAGATGTCAAGCCAAGATGTGCTAACCACCATCTTGAGCAAACACTTTGATGAGACAGGGATTAAGGAGTTGGCTAACAAGTACACATTGGAAGATGAATTGATTGAAGTAATTGATTCCTTGGAGAAAGCACAACCCATGAGAGTTGAACCACCCCGCATGAAGCTACAAAGTTCTAATCCGAAACTTCTCCCATCCATAGTACAACCACCGACTCTTGAGTTGAAGGCTCTTCCCGACCATCTGAAGTATGCCTATCTTGGAGAGGAGGAGACATTACCGGTGATAATTTTGACCAAGCTGGAATAAGAAGAAGAAAAAGAGTTAGTTGGAATTTTGAAGAAATACAAGGAGGCTATTGGTTGGACCATTGCGGATATAAAAGGGTTGAGCCCATCATTATGCATGCACAAAATACTAATGGAAGAGGACTTCTAGCCAACCCGTGAAGCACAGAGGAGGTTGAATCCACCTATGATGGAGGTGGTTAAAAAGGAGATCATGAAGCTCTTGGATGCAGGTGTAATCTACCCTATTTCTGATAGTAAGTGGGTGAGTCCTGTGCAAGTAGTCCCGAAAAAATCCGGAGTTACCGTTGTCAAAAACTTCGAAGGGGAATTGGTACCCACCCGTGTGCAAAACGGGTTGAGAGTTTGTATCGATTATAGGAAGTTGAATGCTTCCACCCGCAAAGACCACTTCCTTTTGCCATTCATTGATAACATGTTAGAACGATTGGCCGGGAAATCTCACTACTGATGCCTTGATGGTTTCTCTGGTTTTCATCAAATTCCGGTTGCCCCGGAAGACCAAGAGAAAACCACATTCACATGTCCCTTCGGCACCTTTGCGTATAGACGCATGCCCTTCGGCTTGTGCAATGCACCCGCGACCTTCCAAAGATGTATGGTGAGCATATTTTCAGAATATGTCGAAAATATCATAGAGGTTTTCATGGACGATTTTACTGTTTATGGAAACTCTTTTAATGAATGTTTGCAAAATCTCACCAAAATCTTACAAAGGTGCATTGACACGAACTTAGTCCTTAATTATGAAAAATGTCATTTTATGGTTGACAACGGCTTGATACTTGGACATGTGGTGTCCCAAAAAGGTTTAGAAGTTGACAAGGCCAAAACAGATGTTATTAAGAGCTTACCATACCCGACAAATGTTCGGGAAGTACGTTCTTTTCTTGGCCATCCAGGTTTTTATCGGCGGTTTATAAAGGATTTTTCCAAGATCACGGTGCCGATGTGTCAACTTCTACAAAAGGAGGCTGATTTTGAGTTTGCTGATGAATGTAAAAAGGCATTTGATCTTTTGAAACATTTGTTGACATCTGCCCCCATTATTCAACCGCCAAATTGGGATCTTCCATTTGAAATCATGTGCGATGCTAGCAATACCACGGTTGGGGAGGTTTTGGGACAAAAGGTTGACCGAGCACACCATGTCATCTACTATGCATCAAAGACCCTTGATAGGGCACAAGGTAACTACACCACAACAGAGAAAGAGTTGCTTGCTATTGTCTTTTCTTTAGAGAAGTTCCGACAATACCTCCTTGGAACTAAAGTGATCATATATTCGGACCATGCAGCCATAAAGCACTTGCGTACAAAGAAAGACTCAAAGCCGAGGTTAATATGGTGGATGCTGCTTTTGCAAGAGTTCGGTATTGAGATCAAAGACAAGAATGGAAAGGAAAATTTGGTTGCGGATCATCTAAGTCGCATCGTGTCACCCGAAGATGGTATACCAATCTGTGACACATTTCCAGATGAGCATCTATTTGCAGCCAAAGAAGCACCATGGTATGCAGATATCGTCAACTACTTGGTCACAAGTCAACTTTCCCCCAGATTCATCCCGTTGGCAAAGAGACAAAATCAAGAAGGACGCCAAACGATACATATGGGACGAGCCTTATCTTTGGAAGTACTATGCGGACCAAGTAATTCGCAGGTGTGTTGAGCAAAAAGAGGTACAATCTATCCTTAATTTTTTCCATTCTCATGCTTGTGGTGGTCACTTTGGACCCCAAAGGACAGCTAGGAAAGTTTTAGATAGAAGATTCTTTTGGCATTCTATTTTCCATGATTCCTATGTACTTTGTGCACATTGTGAAAAGTGCCAAAAATCCGGATCTTTAAGCTATAGAATTCAAATGCCCCTTACCCCTATTCTAGTATGTGAGATTTTTGATGTATGGGGTATTGACTTTATGGGACCATTTCCGCCCTCTTTTGGTTGTTCTTATATTTTGTTAGCGGTGGACTATGTGTCCAAATGGGTGGAGGCTAAGGCCACCCGTACTAATGATTCCAAAGTTGTGGTCGATTTCCTTAAAGTATAGATTTTCTCACGGTTTGGCACACCAAAGGCGCTCATAAGTGACCGCGGGACCCATTTCTGCAATCGGATGCTAGAAGTTGTTTTGAAGAGATATGCAGTGACATACAAAGTCTCAACAGCTTATCATCCCCAAACCAATGGACAAGCAGAAGTCTCAAACAGGCAAATCAAAAGTATCTTGGAGAAAACAGTCAACCCAAACCGCAAAGATTGGAGCTTGAGGCTAGATGATGCCTTATGGGCATACCGTACTGCTTTTAAAACTCCCATTGGTATGTCCCCATATAGGCTTGTGTTTGGTAAAGCATGCCATCTTCCAGTTGAGCTTGAGCATAAAGCTTTTTGGGCGGTAAAGAAATTCAACTTGAGTGAATATGAGGTGGGAAATAAAAGGAAACTTGATATCCAAGAGCTAGAGGAGATTCAGAATGATGCATACGAAAGTAACATGATCTATACGGAGAAAACAAAAGCATATCATGACAGAGCAATCTCCCGAAAGACTTTTATACAAGGACAAAAGGTGTTGCTTTACCACTCAAGATTCAAGCTAATTTCAGGAAAGTTAAGATCGAGATGGGTCGGTTCTTTCGTGGTCACAAGGGTGTTTCACCATGGTGCAGTGGAAATCACGAGCAAGCAAACGGGTAAAACATTCAAAGTTAATGGTCACAGGTTGAAGCCGTTTTATGAAGGATTTGAGGTGAAGAATGAAGAGGTTGATGAGTTGGAAAACCCCACATACCAAGAATGAATTACACCTGAGGGACAAAGTCGAGCCAACGACCTAAAACAAGGGCAGCTAACCGGGAGGCAAACCGGGGGTATTTTTGTCATTTTTCGTTAAAACAATTCGTTCTTTGAATTCTTATGGTTTTTAATGTTCCAAATGTGTTTTGTCATTGTTTTCAAACCAAAAGAACGGACCTTAGGGTGGAAAAGTATTTCATTTCAAAGAGAGGGAAATTTTCAAGTTCAAAAATTGGGGATTAGCATCCAGGGACCAACACGGGTCGTGTCCCTCTTAGCCTTAATGGAACACGGGGCGTGTTCATGAAAAAAAGACCCAAATTCCTCCATAGACCAACACGGGTCGTGTTGGTTTTGGCCTACAATTGACACGGGTCGTCTCCGTGAAAAAAAAAGTCCCAAATTCTTCCAGAGACCAACACGGGCCATGTCGCATTTTGGCTTATAATGGACACGGGTCGTGTCCATGCAAAAGTACCCCCAAATTCTTCCAGAGACCAACATGGGTCGTGTTGGTTTTGGCCTTGACCCAACACGGGTCGTGTTCGTCCTTATCTCAGCATAAAACCCCCAACACGGGGCATGTAAATTTGGCCTAGGGCGACACGGGTCGTGTCCGCGCAGCAGTTATGATCCTTTTTAAAGAAAAAAATTGGGACTTGACCTTATTTATCCCCACTTTCACTTCCTAACATCCCTTTTCTCCCAACAAAAACCTAGGGTCCGATTTTCATCAAAAACCTTTCAATTTCTTCAAGATTTTGGCTTTCATCTACAAAAAGGTTTGATTTTCATCATCTACACTTCACCTTCTCCATCTTAAACACCATTTTCTTGCATTTTAATGGTGGATTTAGGGGTTTTGACAAACCCTAGATCCGAAAATCTCACTTGATTTTGGTGTTTTAGTGTCTTAATCTTGAAAGGGGCAAGCTTGGGAAGGTTAAGGAAGATTTTATCCATCAAGAACAACACAATCCAACATATGATTCGGTAAATTCTTTCCAACCCTTAACTTTTGGATTTTGTGTTCTTGAGTCAAAGTACTTGAAATTGTGATCTATTTGGACTTGTTTCTTAGTAGGAAATCTTTGAAAACCAAATTTCCCGCGAAATTTTGGTGGCCAAATTCAAAGTTGACTGGACCCGTCAACAGTTGACTTTTTGACATTTTGACCTATTGACTTTTAATTTGTCCCAAACTTGACTATGGAAGCTACATCTTCGAAAAGACCAAGACAGACCAAATCATCCGCCCGTCGTCGGAAGCCTAGATCACCATCACCTCCATCTAGATCCCCATCACCTCCACCTAGGTCCCCAACACCCCCAATCGACCCGTCTCATTGCGGTGTCGTATGTCTTGGCCCAATTCAACAGGGCAAACTTGAGTCATTCCTTAAACGGGGTCATGCCATCCAAAAATTTGCGCATGTTCCATCCCTAAAAGAGTTGCATGTTTATAATCAAGTCAAAACCATGTTCCGCAATATAGGGTGGCACAGCTTGTTGAGGGTCCATGAATTGAGCTATAAAGTCCCAACAGCTGAGTTTCTATCCTCAGTTTATTTGGACCATGGGATCCTCTACTTCCGTCTAATGAATCAAGACTATGAGATCTCCTTGGATCAAATCAATGCCATTGTGGGGGCCCCAACGGAAAACACATTTGGCCCCACCGACCCAATTCAAGGATACTTTGACTTAACATGGTGGACTCAACTCACCCAACAATACCCATATGTCTCTAGCGCTGCCAAAGCCTCATCACTTATCCATCTCGTGATGAAGGTGGCCCATAGAATCATTGCTTCGCTCGTCGCCCCTAGAGAGGAGCGAAGCACCATCAGCGCGCTAGAACTCAAAATCCTCTATGCAATGACCCCTCCCGAGAATAAACTCATTCCTCATTATGGTCGATTTGTGTGCCACAAGCTCCTCCGCCAGAGCGCATCCCGATCGGGAAAAATTGTTTGCGGGGGTATTGTCAGCATGCTCGCCAAGAGCGCCCAAATCCGAGCCCCATACCCCGGTCCCCATCAGCCACTACCGGGTGAGCCTTATCTCACCATTACTGTCCTTGAGTCCATGTGACTTTTCCATTCGGCAAGCGATGGCACACACCATTGGACCGTGGGTCAAAATCATGATCCAAAGCTCCTCATCACACCAGAAAATAAAGGCATTCTTGACTTCCGAAATCCCATTCACATGACCAATTGGCAAATCATTCCATACATCTTCCCCACTCATACTCCACCGAGGTAGATGAGCAAAGTGAAGACAACGCGGAAGATGGTGATGATGATGAAGAGGAGGAGGAGCCCCGCCGTGCTTCTCCCACCGGTGGTGCCAGCTCATCCCATTTTGCTGCACCCCCACCTTATCATCAGCAGTATATGGACGCATTCCAGTCAATCCATACCTGCCTCGACACCTACCAGCAAGATATTGCAAGCCTGACCCAGAATTTTTCCACCTTCACCACTCAGTACGCTCGGGATCAAGAGCATCAGCGCAAACAGGATGAGGACTTCTGGACTTGGACCCGCAACCCCAGCCACTATCCCCCTCCTCCAACTCCATTTTAGGTTGTTCCCCCCTCTCCGAGCATCGGGGACGATGCTTATATTCAAGCTTGGGGAGGGGTATAGTTGTACACTAGATTCATTTCATATTCATGCATGCATTTTCAAAAAAAAAAAATTATTTCAAGTTTGTGCATTTTACCAACTTCGTTTTGTTTCTCAAGTGCATTTTGTACATAACTTAAATTCCGAGGCGACCGGATAGTTACCGGAGGCGTAGAATCAGCTGTCATAACTAGGGGACCCAAGCACCGTAATTCAAGACCCTAGCCTTAGATAATAAAAGAAATTTTATACTGAAACGTTTTTTGGGCGGTAATAACAGCTTTAGGATCATTTGCTTTTGAATGTTTAAAAAGAATCTTTATCGGCAACTCTGAACCCACAGAACACGGACCTATTTGTTGACACGCATTACCCCCACGGTAACAGAGAGCTTAAGTATCAGATCCACACAGTCAAGAAATAAGGAAGGGTACAACTGTCATATCTAGTATCCAAATCAGAATTTCAAGTGCCAAAACGAAGAAATTCCAAGAAATTCCAAAAATGAAGATTGAAGAATCCAAGTTCAAAACAAAGTTCAATCCAATCAAAAGCCAATTCAAAGTCAAATCTGGCGAATGAAGAACTGTGTGATATGATACTTGTGGCTCTCAAAAAAGTGAAAGCATAGGAGCTAGGCCCCTTCGGGTGAGCACACTGTTTCAGTGAAAGCTGATTCGCCGTGACGGGTTCTTAAGGATGCGTCGATTCTGATTCTTGGCCATGTAGTCTTAAGGACATGAAATCCGGACTATGTTATTCTCGCCCATAAAGCTTAGTAAGGTATAAAGATTAAATAAAACTTTGGTTGGATTATTAGGTTACACCGTTTCAGGTCTTCCTCACTTTGAAAGTCTGTGATATGTGGAAGGAAACAGGATGGTTGCCAAGGTATCAATGATCGGAGCCCTATTGATGT
The DNA here is from genome assembly GCF_051521515.1 of Lactuca serriola. Lineage (NCBI taxonomy): Eukaryota > Viridiplantae > Streptophyta > Magnoliopsida > Asterales > Asteraceae > Lactuca > Lactuca serriola. Next base: position 75,943,874 of record NC_136414.1, read on the forward strand.
AAAGTTTGATCGTACCTTTATTTAGTTACAAAAGTACATATTTTATTTTTATTCTTAATCTTCTTTTCTTTTGCTTCATTTTGTTTCTCAAGTGCATTTTGTACATAACTTAAATTTTCATGGCATTACATTGCATGCACTCATTCTTAACCTTTAGGATCCTTCATCCCCTTTTCGTTCTAAGTTTCTTTTTGCCATCCAGAAATCGTCCCGTTTCGTCTGTTTCTTGTTATTTCTTGAGGACAAGAAAGGTCTAAGCTTGGGGAGATCTGTTGGGTGCGTTTTATGCACCCTTTTTGCACAACTTTTAGCCCTTTTTCTATGTATATCCTTAGCATAATTTCGTTGTTTTTATTTCATTTTAGCATATCTAGGTTAATTTCTTGAACGACCTTATTTGCACTCTTTCATGTCATTTTCAGGTGAACCAGAGGTTGGAGTGTGCTTTTGGAGGTGCTAGGGAGCGTTGATGAAGATTGCGGGACGATTGGGAGAGAATCGGAAGAATTAGAAAAATCAAGTTTGGACGAGCATCCAGAGGGCAACATGGGGCGTGTTGGGTTTGCACTGGAATCAAACACGGGGCGTGTTTGGCTATCAAACACTTATCTTCTGACTTCGATGAACACGACCCGTGTTCATTTAGCCTATATGGACACGGGGCATGTTGGGCTATCTGGGCATTTTTGAGCATCGTACTTACACTCAACACGACCCGTGTTGATTTGATCTATTTCGACACGGGGCGTGTTCGACTTAAAAACTGTCTTTTTGGCAGTTTTTCCTCTTTTCTTATTTCGTGAATTAGGTCATTTTTGGGGGAAGAGAGCAGAAAAAAAACATTTTTAAGGAGAAGGAGTGGAAGTTTTTTAGCAAGGATTATCCGTTAAACATTTGGAAACATTTTGATTTCGTATTTGTAAGCATTTTAATTGTTGATTTCATCTTCTAGATTTCTGGTTTTGTTCTAGTCATGCGTGGCTAGCACTCTAATTTCTCCAACTCATGTTTTGACTTTCTAATTGTGAATCTAATCATATGACTTGATGTTTGTTCTTAGTTTCCATCTAATGAATTTGATTTTGCTTCAATCGAATGTTTGATTATAATTTTGATTCTTATTGGCCATTTGAATTAGGGTTAGATCATTCTAGTTATCTCTTTTACAAAATCCGTAATTGTTTTGTGAAATTGAACAAGTAACAAGCATTAAATTGAGTTCTATTGAATGAATTTAGTGTAAATCTTATTCATACACTTTTACACTCCCGAGCTTATGAGGAGTATTGGGTGTTGTTGGGAACATTCACATAAAGCTTCATGCAATCTTTAAATCTAATTCTAAGAGCTTGTTTAGATTAGGTTAGTAAGGTTAGGATTAATCAAAGAGCTTGTTTTGGTTAATTATAGTGGTGAATGGAAAGTGTTAGAGCTTGTTAACATTTTCAAGTACCAACTTAGATAGAATGAAAAAAAGGTCTTGTCATCATGGATTCACATTGTTGAATTGTCATACATGAAGTTGGAGTCTTTATAATATCTGAATTTAATTTACTCATTCAGCCAATTACTTGTGATTTTACTTTATTTGTCTAATCATTGCAATCAAACCCCCCCCCCCCTTCCCTTTCTTCTGTCATCTTTTGAGAACAAGTACCTTACGTAAAAGGGTATAGACTGATTGTCCCGTGTCTCTGTGGATCGACCCTACTTGCCTTGTACTACTTTTGAGTGCAATAGAGTAGTGTTACTAAGGAGTATATTGTACCCCTTTATTTGTTGGGTCTGACACCCCTAACAATTGTATATTGACTCTTCCAGTTGCTTAGATAAAGCATCTTTATGACATTGTCGTCTTGGACATGTAAGCAAGAAATACATAGACCAACTCCAAAAGGATGGAGTCTTGGAGTCATTTGACCTAAATTCAAATGATAGTTGTGAATCTTGTTTGCTTGGTAAAATGACAAAGTCACCTTTTACTGGCACTTGTTCTAGGGGTGAAGGTTTGTTGGACCTCATACACACGGATGTGTGTGGACCCTTCAGAACCGCCACAAGAGATGCTAATCGGTTTTATGTGACTTTCGTTGATGATTTTAGTAGATATGGATATGTCTACTTAATCAAGCATAAGTCAGAAACCTTTGATAAATTCAAAGAGTTTAAGCAAGAAGTGGAGAATCAGTTGGGCAGGAACATTAAGATGCTTCGATCCAATCGTGGTGGTGAGTATCTTAGTACTGAGTTCCTTGACTATCTTAAGGAATGTGGGATTATCTCACAATTGACACCTCCTAGGACACCACAGTTGAATGGTGTAGCTGAGAGGCGTAATCGGACCTTGTTGGATATGGTCCGTTCCATGATGAGTCGAGCTTCGCTACCAATCTCATTTTGGGGGTATGCCTTAGAGACTGCCGCCCATATCCTTAATCTAGTCCCTACAAAGAAGGTTGCCAAAACACCTCACGAGATGTGGACTGGAAAAGTTCCCAATCTAGACCACATCAAGATTTGGGGTTGTGAGGCTTTCGTGAGACGCGAGACTCATGATAAGCTCGAACCCCGTAGCGAAAGGTGTATTTTCATCGGCTATCCACAGAAATCCTTTGGCTACATCTTCTACAGACCCAGTGATAATGTGGTCTTTGTAGCAAGAAGAGGATTCTTGAGAGAGAGAGAGAGAGAATTCATGAGTCAAGGAGACAGTGGGAGGAAAATTAACATTGAGGAACTTCGAGAGTCAAGTGATGAAGGAACCTCAAACCCTAGCCCTTAACCTGAGGAGAAACTCCTGTTGAGCCGACTGAAGAATCTATAGCTCTGAGGCGTTCCACCAGAGTTAGGAATGCACCTGAGCATTATTATGGTTTCCATATTACTGCAGAAGGTGAGACACTTATCAGTGATAAAACACTGGTAAATCTAGATGAGCCTCACAGCTACACGAAAGCCATGGCAGGCCCTGAGGCTGCTAAATGGAAAGAGGTTATGGATAGCGAGATACAGTCCATGTATGACAATCAAGTTTGGAACTTGGTTGACAATGTACCTGATTGTAAGGTAGTTGGGTGCAAATGGATCTTCAAGAAGAAGACCGACATGGATGGTAATGTACACACTTATAAGGCACGACTGGTTGCAAAGGGTTATTCTCAAACTCCGGGAGTTGATTATGATGAGACCTTTTCACCAGTGGCCAAGATTAAGTCTATTAGGGTTCTGTTAGCCATTGTTGCATTTAATGACTATGAAATATGGAAAATAGATGTCAAAACCGCTTTCCTTAATGGAAAGTTGGCTGAAGATGTTTACATGGTTCAGCCAGAAGGTTTTGTCAGTACAGAGTACCCCAATAGAGTGTGTAAACTCGAGAAATCCATTTATGGATTGAAACAGACACCTCGCAGATGGAATCTTTGCTTTGATGAGAAAGTCAAAGAATTTGGTTTTTCAAGGAGTGAAGATGAATCGTGTGTCTATATCAAGGCTAGTGGGAGCATAGTCAGCTTTTTGGTATTGTATGTGGACGACATACTACTCATAGGAAATGACATCCCAACCCTGCAGGAAGTAAAGTCCTGGCTTGGGAAGTGTTTCGCTATGAAGGACCTTGGTGTAGCTACCTATATCCTAGGGATAAGGATTTTGAGAAACAAGAGTAAAAGACTAATTGGACTTAGTCAAAGCACCTATGTGGACAAAGTGTTGAAAAGATTCAACATGCATAACTCCAAGAAAGGTGAGTTACCCATTCAGAGTAACGCCAGATTGAGTAAGACACAAAACCCTAGTACATAGGCTGAGATAGCAGAAATGAGTCGACTACCTTATTCTTCAGCTGTAGGATCGATCATGTATGCTATGACGTGTACTCGAACTGATGTAGCCTTTGCTTTGAGCATGGTTAGCAGGTATCAGGGGAACCCTGGCAAGGCACACTGGACTGCGGTAAAGAATATCCTCAAGTACCTGCGAAGGACTAAGGACTGGGTCCTTACCCTTGGTGGGAGTGATGACTTGAAAGTTGTAGGGTACAGTGATGCTAGCTTCCAGACTGACAGGGATAATTTCTGCTCTCAGTCAGGCTAGGTCTTTACCTTAAACGGAGGGGCAATTACTTGGAAAAGTTCCAAGCAGGAGACAGTGGCTGATTCCACTTGTGAATCAGACTATATAGCAGCAAACGGGGCTGTAAAGGAGGCTATATGGCTAAAGAACTTCATTGGATACCTTGGAGTTGTACCAGCTATAAAGGAGCCAATGGAGATTTTCTGTGACAGCAATAGTGCGGTTGCCTTAGCCAAGGAACCAAGAGATCATGGGAGATCCAGACACATCGACAGAAAATATCACTTCATCAGACATCGAATAGAAGAAGGAATCCTCGTGGCAAAGAGGGTATCATCGGATGAGAACCCAACAGATCCCCTCACGAAGGGACTAACTCAGGCTAAGCATCTCCAACATGCTCGGAGCATAGGGCTGAAGGATGATATTAGTTTTAGTAGTTACATAATCTCGAAATTTGTAAAGTGTAATTGACATTAGATGATGAATAAAAGGTGTTTTATTTATGAGCAAAGTGTTGCTATCTCTTGTTGATCGTTTACTATATTTCTTTTGCATGTTTTGACTTGAAGAATAATTATGTTTGGTATATCATATTATTCAAACCTCCACAGTCGGTCATATGCCGGAAGTAGGTATGAATCAAGACTGTCATGATTGGTTACAGAGGTCTAAGATGTTGGACATGGCTACAACAATCATGAGTGCTCATAAGATCTGATCATTGGACTCAACCCACGCTCACTGGAATCACTTCATGGAATTTATCTCGAGTGACCATGAGACGGTAATATAATACAAGTCTTCAAACCTAGAGATATGATTTGTTACTTATGAGTTGGTTATGCATTGATTGTACAAAAACGCATTGGTAACTCGATGTTATAAAACGTGCTTTTGTGTATAATTCAATGAGTGGTAGAACAAACATATGTGTCAAAGTTTATCTGTTCCTTCTTGGATTAGAAGCTGATATCTGGGCCCCTCGATGATTTTGTTTTGACCTTCGTACTGGGCCCGGTCAGAACTAAATTGATGTGTTCAATTAAGTTCTATGTCAAACAAATTGGAAATCGGGAAACAAATGCTGAACAATAAGTAAGGCCATGTTCCACGTATTTGTCCGGCTGATATCTAGAACAGAGGATTATATGATCACTTATCTAAAATCGCACGTTCAAGTTCAACAGAGTTTAAAGAGCTACGATTGCTGATCGGTTCCTGAAGTCATACTTGCAACTATAGTTATTAGACTTATCCAAGTGGGAGACTGTTGGATATAGTGTCTAAGTCCATAACTATATTTGGTATGTACTTGACCCGACCCGACATGGTCCATTTGGGTTGCACTTCACCCGAACAATTTATGGATAATCTTTGGAGAATAGTATAAGTTATGATTTATTAATATATTATAAGTTCTAATATATTAATATAAGATCATATTATTTAATTAGTATTGATCTATAATTAATCTAGGATTAATTTAGAGATCAAAAGTATTACTAATTAAATATGGGCTTCTATATTTATATAGTGTGGACTGATGCTTATTTGGAATGGGCTAGGCTTGCATGGAAAGTCCATGGATACTCCATGGATCTTTAACCCATGGATCTCATGGAAATGAAGAGACATGGGTATTAGGGTTTACATGGATGTAACCCTAATCCACCACACTATATAAAGCAGGGTTTGGTTCTTGAAATCAGACTAGTTGATGTGAGTAAAGCAAGAGGGCCGATTTCAAGATAGTTGTGACTATTCTCTTAAGGTTCCAAAGTTTGTGGTGATTCGTGATTCCATTTGAGGCATCCACACTATTGGTGCTAGGCTCTGAAACTCCAAGCAATCAACTACAACTACAAGGTAAGTAATTCTTCTGGCTTTATTTGATTCAAGTTCCCCATGCCATACTAGATAGGATAAGAACCTTGGAAAAATAATTATTTGCATGTATCTTAGTCAAACATAGATCCAAGGTTTATTAGGGTTGCATGTACACTTAGGAAGTGTTAGAATGCTCAAAACCCTTCAGCAATGTCAACCTCAGAAAGTGTAGCATATCAGTCATCAATGTACTCTATCATATCGGCCTTGACAGATTCAACCAGCTCCAGTATCTGCCCCTGGAAAAAAGAAACAACCTCCTCACGAATGATCTCCCTGACATGGTCCTCAATCAATGTTGGCCCATCCTGGCCATCTGCTCCTGATCGTGATCCGGATCCAGCCTCAAATAGTTGCCATACTAAGAATAAACCCGAGAGATATCAGATAACACGCATATCATAAAAGAGGAACCAACTCCCAACAAAGCCTTAGGGGTTGTGATTTCTCTGTTATGTATACGGGTCATGTGCTGTCAGTAGTACAGGCCCATACTACCTTCTACACCTACTTGTAGTTGTCTCATAGGATCATTGCAACAACCCTAACAATACATTGCACTCTAACATACTCATGCACTCTATCCTCGCTTCCTAAAGGAAAACTACCCATATCGTGGCTGGCCGACTGACCCAAAATAACTCATCCTACCATCAACTGCCACACGATTCTCCATTCGTACCAGGTAACAATCGCATGAACACTATCACATACTACCCAACATAAACAATCTTAGGCTAAAAGATTCAATCCTATAACGGTTGGAATCAAACAAGATCGGCACAGCAGGACCAAATCCCCCACCCTAAGACCATTTAACCCATGTAGTATGTGACTTACACTACTAGAAAAACAGCCTTTTACGACGCGCAATGCACGTCGTAAAACGCTCAGACGACACGCAAATGTGTGTCAAGGAAGGCCTTGTCATAACGAGAGACAAAGCGCATTTATGACACGCTTTTACGACGCACAGTTATGACATGCAATGCGTATCAAGGAAGGCCCTGTCATAAAGGAAGACGGCATGCATTTGTGTGTCGTAACCTTACGACGCGCATGTTTATGACACACAATGCGTATCAAGGAAGCCCCTTTCATAAAGGAAGACAACAGACAGTTTTGCGTGTCATAATTTTAAATGTTTTTAAAATTATATATTTTTGATATATTTACTAATTTTCAAATTACATAACACATTAAAAGTCTCATAATACAAAATAAAATACCATAAACAATAAAGATAATTCATTGTACTAATATGTCAAATCAAATAATCATTCCATTAGTAAGTAAATGTAACACATTGCTAATATTGCATAATATTTATTATAGAAAACAAAACATGTACAACATTAAAAGAAACCCATGACTAAATTCTCCTTTGACAATCTCCTTTGACAATTTCCTTTCTAATAGAATAACCTGAATGCAAGAACTTTGTGAGGTTGCAGGGCATGGAAGGAGCTTGCTAGTGAACTTTAGGTAGTTATTAATAGCATAGAGGAATGGTGGAACAACAAGAAGCACATTGTTGCGAGTTGCCTGCAGAAAACCATGGCTTCTCTCCAATCTTATGATTTCAAGCCTGAATATTAACAAAGAATTTAGCAACTTGTAAGGAATCCTAGTACTACACTAAGTTCAGAACTTAAAAATCAATTAAGATAACATGCAAATAATGAGAGCAGAATACCTAATAACGAAAATACAATTGTGTGCAAAACAAGAGCATAATCAACCTAATTTATCATGTCATCGAGATAAGACTAGAGAAAAGAAATGACGAAAGTACCCTTCTATGCAAAACAAGAGCAGAATTAACCTAATTTGTCACGTGTCACGGAGATAAAACTAGAGACAAGAAATGACGAAAATAGCCTCAGGGCCCACATCAAAAGAAAAGGCATAACAAAGAGGCTGAAAATCTGACCTTACAAAGAGAAGCCCTGAAGTAAGAACCAATCCTCCAACAACCCATGAAACTTGTTCATAAATGGTTTTTGGAAGAGTTGTAATAAGTTCTGAAACAAATGGCTCATTAGGTTTGGGAATCACAATTGAATTAAAGAATGTATAAAAATTAAAAAACTCGCCTAATTGAAGATTAGGGTTCACATGTTAGAATGATGTTAAAGAAGATTAGTGTTCACAATTCTGAATGTTGCTTCTATATACGAATAACTGAAGCAGAATATGATCTAGGGGTACCATGGAAGTTAAGTTCTACAAAGTGACCACCTCCTTCACCTCTCGCCAGTCTTCCCGGATTCACACACATGCATTTCACTTCTTCACCTCCTTCACTTGTCCCCTCCAAGCTCAAAACCTACAAATATCTCAATAATATATCAATAAAATCTTCACACAACCATTTAAAAGATCTAATCCATTAGATACCTTCACAAAGTATGTGAGGTCAGAAGGCACAATGAGAATGTATGGAACCTTTGCAGCATTCTTGTAAGTAATCTGCACTAAGCAGTGGGAGAAAAGGTTTGAATTGGATACACAGTTATTTTGAATTGTATACAACTTTCAATCTATCATATGAAATATGAACAATATGAACAGTAGGAAATGGATGTTCAAAATCCTAACCAAAAATCCCATATGTAACATTATGCCCTCCTGGTGCTTGTCCTCCTGACAACACAACTCCTATCTTCAAGGCAGATCATGATTCATTAGATTCACCTGGCACCAATATTGCCGATGGTTGCCTAAACATGGATGGGAAAAGTTTTGCAATTTCATCTGAAAGCATTAGAACAAGCACTTTTTGATTCTATTCAAGTCAACTGCTTTGACCGATGTTTGACCACTCGAAGAAGATACTACATTTTGTTGCATCGGGTACAACAAGTATATCAGCAGCAACAACACTTTGATCATTGACTTTTAATATCTCAAATGGATCTTCTTCATTTAGTTTTACATTAGCGGTGGGTGATGATGGATCATTGGTGATTGCAGCAACCATTCCATTTGAAACATTCACATATGGGCCTTGATCCACAGAAGATTATGGTCCAATATGCGGAGGATTTATGTCACAGAATATATAATATATTACACATTTTTACACTTAAATAAATCATGATAATATAAAATAATTACCAAAGAGGAATAATGAATTTAATTTTTTTACCTTGTTTTGTGTATGCATGAAGAGGCTACAGTGAAGAACACCAAGGAATTCATTAGCAACTCTCACCCACCTTATGGAAATCAAAGCAACAAGCAAAATAAATTAATTTTGTACATTAAATAAGGTCAAATTTTGAGAATGAAACTTGAAATAAAAATTAGGAGTGTACCATAAAGTAGATGCAGTAAGACCCTCAAAGAAAGCAAGATGTCCTCCATGACGTGTTACAGCCAACACAATGTTTTTATTTGCTCAAATAAACATAAATTAAAGATAATGATGAGATCAGATGAGACCAAAGAGGATGAAATGAAGGAGTACAGTAAAGCATACCCGCACTCATCCCATCGGATTGCCTCCCATGTACAGACTGGATCATCTAAAGCACTTATACATAGTAATGGAATTACAACTTTTGTCACACATGGTGCACTGCTGCAATGCCTATAGTATGTATCCACATTCTCCAACAAACCAAAAAAAATCAAATTAACAAATTATGCGAGAAAGAGTATTAAAATGGTTAAATAGGTTTACCTCAAACTTGCCAACTAGACGAGTAGCATAATTGTCAAAATCCCGTATACGACGTGACTAGAAAAAAAAAGAGAAAATAAGCACTATATGTTAAATACTATGTTAATATTCCAAATAACCAAAAGTTTAAAAAAAATATATGGTGGTAGCTAACAAAAAGATTAAATGAAGAAATAACATTGATTTACTGCAATCAGATAGAATAATATGAGAACCTAAACACACGGAATCAGGAAAGGAATGGTACACTCCACTGGAAGAAACAAAGTTGTTTGTTTTGTCAGATGTAGAAAGAATTTGATTCCTTATGTTATTTTATAACGACACAAATCATTTTTAAAGTTCCACGATATCAATTAATATAAAACTTTATTTTCTAATAATAAGTAGAAAGTATATTTTCTGATATAATCTTATTTGGGTTTTAATGAGCTTTGCCTTTTTATTATGTTTAAGCTTTCAGATTTGTAAATGAAAAATTCATTAATCAGATTAATTTTTTAAACTACACATTTTATTCACATACCTTTAGAATACCAACCCAATCTACAAGTCGATGAAAAAGAGTTTGATGTCTGCAATCAGAAACAAAAATTAACATGAAAGCTTTTTCATTAAAAAAAAAAAGACAATTAAAATGCCAAAACATTGTATAGTACAGTGTCTACTATTGTGTTTAAGTGAGAAATGAGCATTACTACATACAGTTTTGCATACTATTGAAGACCAATAGTAAGAGCCCTATCATAGAATTTTTGAACAGTCATGCGACATATGAATCTAGACCCAATCTGCCAGCCAACAGATAGATATATACAAATAAACAATTGCTATCAAATCATGATAAGGGTTAAATGCAAGAAACAGTGACATATATATATATATATTAATTTGGAATGTTGAAATACAATTTATGATGAATAATAGAGCACAGCAGAGCACTAACCAAAAGGTCCTAAGGAGAGCAGATAGCAACTGCACCAGCTATAGGAACATCTTCCCTATCTTCTCCAAGATACATCACATGATACATAATTAACTAACTCATCATAAACAAAGTTTTAGCTGCATTAAAAGTTATAAGTTGCTATCAAAAGTATCCAAACTTTCACATAATGATAGTTTTAAATATTCAACAAATGTCTTAAGTACCCTCTAATTGAAATATGTTAAATGTTGAATATGACAAATTTACCCTTCTTTTCTTTTTTCTGTTTAATAAAATATATCAATTCATAAATTATCTTTATAAAATTGCATAATAATTATATTAAAAAAGTGGCATACAAAATACAAATTCTAGTCAAACATTATGCAACCATATTCAACTATTATATTAAAATCAGTATAAGCTACTGATAAAATATATCAATTCGTAAACTACTAATATTAAAATTGCAAAATAATTATATTAAAAAAGTTGCAGGTGAAGTAAAACCATTACATGGTTGATATATAATAGGAATGTTAACTAAACAAAAACAGCCCTTGAGCATTTTTCTTTCCTTGATCACCTTGATGCTTTAAAACAACATTTTCATGGCCATTATAAGAATCATTATTTGTTTCTTTTTCATATTGCATATCCAAAGTCTTTCCTCTAAACCTTAACTTTACCCCTTCAACATATTTGTCTTCAGAAATTACCATTCTACCCTTTCTTGGGATCTTATTATTTTTAGTGGGGTTTTCTTCCTCATTATCACTATTACTTTTAGTCTCAACTCTCTTCATCAGTGAAATCAGACTCATCTTCAAGAACCTCATCATCATAATAAGATTGACAGCTTTTAAAAATAGGAGGTGCAGTTAACGAATTTTCTTCAACAACTTCTAAAAAAAAATTGGGATTTTTCCAAGACTCCTGTCATTGACGAATCTTTACAAGTTCTTTTGATTGAAAAAGTTTTGAGCTTTCATAGATTGAATGTGTGATCATTAAATCTTTTTCCAACCCATTTATAGATGCAGGATCATTGATCAATTTCATTGATGAAAATGAGGCAGAATCAACAATTCGAATAGTTTCATGGATGTAATCAAACTCCACATTCTGACAAAAATCAAACAATTACATCCATAAACAAAGAATATAATATCATATACTTACCTAATGGCACAAAAATTGAACAAATTGCATTTCAAATAGCACTCAACACCCACAATGCTTTGACTAGAAGAGGTACCATAGGGTCGGCGTCAACATGAAGAATCGTTGGAGGGTCGGCATCGATGCGAAAAGGGGCTGGAGGGGAGGCCTCAATTTTTTCGTGAATGAGAGGGTCGATTTGGCTGTGAAGGAGAGGATTGATTTGGGTGAGTGAAGGAGAAAATAACCAAAAAATTTCAGCATCGATTCCAGATGGTGGTGAAATCAGCGTCGATTTTAAATGGAGAAGATGCAATTTCAGTATCGATTTCAGAGTGTCGCTCAGATGATTTCAGATGTTGTCCAGTCAAGATGATTTCAACATTGATGAGAAGAAGATAGAAGAGAGGCATAGCAGGGCAACTTGGTCTAATTTCTTAGTCAGCGTTATTTTTTGAATGACTCGGTAAGTGGTCACTGGACCGAGTAAGAGGTTTAAGTGGTGTTATCAAACACCCTGATTCGGACCGAGTCAGACATAACCTCTTACTGGACCCGATAAGAGGCTTATCAAACAAGGCCTTACACATACATACTGAGATATATGTTCATACCTGGTTCGGATTGAAGAACGCCATGGTTAGGGGAAGGAGTGAACAAATAAAGCAAAAGATTCAACCCATGGGGATGAATGCTCTATTCCATTTCTTCATAGGCAATCACATATTGAGCTTCACGCACACCAATTTGCCTCTCAAAATTCAACCTCTCCTCATCTTCATTATCTAAAGTAGCATCAAACATATCGAACATATAAGAGGAATGAAAAAGATCCTTCTTGAAATGAGTCACAAAAAACATAGAACTGTAAGAGCGTTAGACGAGATTTTTTGAGCGAAAAACCCTAGTTCATCAATTCTTGCACATGAGTATTTCATGATGTTGTGGCAAATCGATCTAGTTCATGCTAAGAGAAGTGTCGAAGTCGTCAAAATTAAAAGAGGAGTGTTATGGTGGTATAATTACCTTAACAACGATACCGTTCTTACGTTCCTTGATAGCTCCAGCAAGTCGCTTAGGTAGCAGATCCGAGTCGGAGGATTCAACACGAGCAGGCCAGTCTTCGCGAGTCTTGTAGCAGAGGAAAACGTGACGTTCGTAAGGATGGACGGATCCGGAGAGATTCTCGGTATACATTTCCTGCCTTTCGAGTCTGAACTTGACGTCATCATCGACAACCACAGCTTCAGTAGAGATATCAACGGTACCGTTCTCTAAATCGGCGACCATGAAGATGAAGACCTAGGGCTTTTTCTTGCTAATTGGAAGAGGCGGGTGATTTAATTTTTGGGATTCAATAGGCGGGTGAAATCCCGCCTTAAAAACGCGTGTTTCATTAAAATGTTATAAAGCGACACATTTAGACGACGCACAGTTTATGAAAGGCGCCCTCCGTATTTCCTATTTTTTCTTTTCTGACACGAATTATAGGGCATACATAAATGCGTGTCTTCTATCCTTCAAATTTTGCAAAACTGACATTATTTTTTAAGGAACGCACAAATACGCGTCCTCTATCAGCGAGTGTCATTGTTTGCGTGTCATTAAAGGGTTGTTTTCTAGTAGTGTTAGCGCATTCACTCAATAGTTAGTTCACACACGAAAGAGTCATACAATAATCAATAACGTATTCTACAAGAGATAAGGCATCAAATGTCAGCCAATTCTATCATACGATTACTGAGGATCCCTATCCTATCACCAACATATTGTTCTAACATAACATAATATAATCTCAAATAATTGTATGGTAATTTGGGGTCTACTTACTGGCTTCGGCTGCTCGTACACATCTCATCCTCCTTGACTATTTTGAAAACTATTTGAAAATTGTTTTTTTTAAATCTTTTTCCTTAGTTTGAGACTGGATTCACACGAATGTTCCTCCAATTCACTCAAACCAAGGCTCTAATACCAACTTATTGTTGGATTTGGTGTCTAAGCCCATAACTATAACTGGGATGTACTTGACCCGATTGTAGCATGGTCCTTTTTGGATGCCTTCACCAGTGCAATTTGATAGGATGGACTTTTCAGAATACAGTTATTTATGATTTATTAATATATTACAAGTATAATATATTAATATGAAATCATATTATTTAATCAGTATTGATCAAGAACTAATTTGGAATTAATTTTATTGTTAAAAGAGACTAACTAAATATATGGGGATTGATTGTGTAAATCAATGATTCATATAGTGTGGGCTAATGATCCATGGTTATTTAGGATGGGCTAAACCAATGAGATAGTCCATGGAGGTTTTAACCCATGGAGCCTAAGTAATATGAAAGGTCATTAGGGTTATCAAAGATGTCACCCTAGGACTATAAAAGGAACCCCTCATGGCCAAATCGGTTACACTTAGCCACAACATTCTTGGTGAGTGTGTATTGATTTTGTGCTAAATAACTTATTCTCTCAAGCCTCCTCTTGCATATTGGTGTTTGTGAACCGTTAGAGGCATCACACTTGGGGTAATCAATCTTGCAAAGGTCAAGAACTACAAGTCCTTCTAAGAGGTAAGTCATCTAACTAGTTGTATTGTTCAATTGTTCAATTGTATGATAGTTAGGGAGAATGCTTTGGAAAATTGAAAATATGCGTGTATAATTAGAGAAAACATAGATCCAAAGCATTTAGGGTTGCATGTGCACCATAGGAGTGCTAGAGTGCTCAAAACCCAATAGTGGTATCAGAGCCTAGGGTTGTTTTCTGTTATACTTGATGCTTGTTAATTTTTCATAGTGAAAAAAACGTCGATTTTCTGGCCTCTGACTGATGAATTCGCCGAGTCAACTGGCTAACTCAACGAGTCCACTCATTAACAAGGGCAACTCGACGAGTCAGTTCATGCACTCGTCGAGTCCATGGATCTGGTTGCAGAATTTCGAGTTTTCTTGGCCTAGATTGGATTGGAATCACTACTACAAATTGTTTTACATCACTAATTCTATTTTTTTATGATATGGTAGTTATTATGATCATCCAATCTCAAGATAATTGTCAAAGTTTTAAGATAATTGTTGTTTTATATGATAAACAAAGTTGCTTTCAAGTTATTGACTTGATATTATCTTGTTTATGAGTTTAGCTAGACCAATCTTGAATTATGTGATAATTTTAGTTGTTGAAAATTGATCTAAATGAATTTTAGTGACCTCCATAACTTGTCCTCAAGTTATGGAAAATGAAAAGTCTCATCTTTAAAAATGCATTGAACTCATAAGTTATGAATTCCAAGAGTCATGAAAAGATAGTTGTCAAAATTATTATGATAGTTGTTAGTTTATATGTTAAGCCAATTACTTGTATCATTTGATTTGAAACTATTTTGCCTTATGAGTTAGTTTACATCATGATTAAAAAAATTATATGATAGTTTTCCTTGTTAGAATTGATCTAAATGTTCTTTAATGAGTTTCATGACTTGTCCTCAAGTTATGGAACATGAAAAGTCTTATCATAAATATTTTAATGAACTCCATAACTTGTCCTCAAGTTATGGAAAATCAAGAATTTTTTCATAAAACCAACATTAAACTCATAAGTTATAGAAATGAAGAGTTTTGACAAGTTTCAAAACTTGCCCTCAAGTTTTGGAATTTATAAAGTCTCACTAATGAAACTTTAACTCCAAACCCTAGAGTTTTAAAAGTTAATATTGTTGGATTAATGTCTAAGTCCATAACTATAATTGGTAAGACTTGACCCGACCCGGCGTGGTCCATTTGGGTTGCATGGCATCATGCATTTGGAAAGACTATAATGAGAGAAATAACACTTAAGGTTGGATAATATATATTATAAGTTCTAATATATTAATAAGGTTATTTAATTAGTATTGATCTAGAGTTAATTGGGAATTAATTAAGTGATCAAAAGGAGACTAATTAAATATATGGGTTGATTGTGTAAATCATTCATTCTTATATATGTGCGCCTGTGATCCAAGTTTCCTTATGTTGGACTAAGTCCATGGGGTGACCCATGGATACTCCACGGAGGTTAAAATCCATGGATCATAAGGAATGGGTAAAGTTATGAGTTACATGGTGTAACCCTAATAGCCACCATATAAAAGAATCCCATGGCTCAAGAAATCATGCACTAGTGTGTGAATATGAGGGCTAGGCGATTTCAAGAAGTGTTTCTTTTTCTCTCAAGTCATTCCATGTGCATTTGGTGTTGTGTGAACCATTTGAGGTGTCACACTTGGGGCACTAGTCACTCAAGCTTCATGAAGACAAGCTACATCAAACAAAGGTATGTATTCTATCCATTTGATTACCCAAGTATCAAGTATTGTATGCTAGATAGGGTAATACCTTGGAAAGTTCACATTTGCATGTATAATAGAGAAAACATAGATCTAATGTATTTAGGGTTGCATGTACACTTAGGAGTGTTAGAATGCTCAAAACCCAACAAAAATTCAACCCTTATACTTTATAATATTATAAGTTTAAGAATATATATATATATATATATATATATATATATATATATATGTGTGTGTGTGTGTGTGTGTGTGTGTGTTTGGTTGTATAAGACAAGCCAATCTTACCGTTAGTAGGCCTCATTCACAAAGTCGGTCTATAAGGAGGGTATAAGGTTACTGCCTATAAAATGGTGGTTTAATGGGTGTCCACTCTCACCCACCGCTTCCTTGACTGGTGGAGGGTCGTTAGTTGAACGGGTAGGAAAGGACATTAATTCTCCCTCATTAAAAGTATAATCATAAATATAAAGTAACTAAACTTTTATTAAATTCCCAATCTTAGTTACTTTAGGAAAAATGTAAAAATGGTGATAATCCATGAAATTGCACTTTACACCTTGTTAAGTCATTAGTGAAGCGTGTGTGGTTAACTGGCACACTAATCTGGGACTGGAAATGTGTGACAAAGGGTAGCTTGATGTTAATCATAGATCAATGGAGCGTGTGTGGTTAACCGGCACATTAATTAGGTGATATGTAATATTGAGTGTACCAAGCTAATTTGCATGGTTATTCACACCTTATTTGTGATCCTCAACATCCCAGTCACAAACTTGAAGGGTACAATTGAGATTTAAACATGCCATTGAAAAGTTCAATGAATCTCAAAGGATCTAGGAATTTCAATCCAATTAAAACTTAATAATCCATTTCATTTTTCATGGTGGAAATTGGTAAACCTACCTTCAAATATTTTACAATTGGATTACGACATCCCTTTTCGCAATTGTAAAATATTGTGTTGGGTCCTAGCTTTAATATCTTTTTGGGTGTTATATTAAGGGCTTAAATCAATTAACTTGAATTTCTCCCTTTATAGATGTCTAGGTCAGACAATTATGGTCTTCCCGAATCTGTTGGAAAAGGCTTTCCACATGAATATGATATTCCACAATATCATACTTCACTTCCTCCACCTCCTCCAATTATTCTCCTTAACCCACATGTTCGAAGACTTCAAAAGTGCAAGGTCACTCAAACCCTATTGGCGAGCGAACATGAAGATGGAAGGTTTGTGTGTGCACATGTCTTGGAGATCAAGTCACACATTGACACGCTGGGATTGTTCGGAGTCGTTGTGTCAAGGAAGTTGGCTGTTGACTTGGTTCTTCAGTCACTTCCCGAGTCGTATAGTCAGTTTGTTAAAGACTACTATATGACAGACCGCAACGTGACCCTTATTGATCTTACCTATTTTCTTATTGTTGCTGAGTCTGCAATGATTTGGCGCACTATTAAATCAAATTTGATTAAAAGATCTACTTCCCAAACTTCCATGGACATTGACAATGGAAACATTGGAAGTCCAGAAAATATTTCTTTTTCCAAGGGAAAAGGAAAGGCTAAGTCTGAGATTGTCTCGTGTACCATTCCCAAAGAGTCCATATGTTTCTATTTCCAAGAGAAGGGGCATTGGTTGTGAAGCTGCTCTGACTACCTGAGAGATCAAAGAGATGGTGGAATCAAATTGCATGGTTCTACTTCAGGTAAGTCAACTATATAACTCTATTTAGTTCCTATTCGTATATTATTAATCCATGATGTGATAAGATTACATTTTGATGTTTTGTAGGATAAAAGAAAGCTTAAAGGAAAGGCATGTAGAGTCTGATCGTGAAGAGATGGATTTCGATCGCATGGTTCGATGATCAGATTTTTGAGTTGTTGCTTAAGAGTTATGATAGATTGCTTAGAAATTTGTAATAACATAGTTTTCATTTGTAATTGCAATGTAAGGAAAAGTTTTTCCGCAATTATATAAATAAAAAAAATTATCTATTTTATATTTCCTTGCAATGGCATATGTGAAAGTTGATGTTTGTATTTTTAGCAATATGGATTTGATTCTTTCATTTGTGGTAGTGTCTAAATTTACCAAATAAGGAAAGATTCTCATCACCTAAATTTCAATTAGACGAAAACATGGATCATGCAACTTGTATTGTATGATGAATGAGAACCTTCATCTTTAGGAAATTAGGACTAATTCCTTTTTCACACTTCACATACGTATGTGAGTCAAGTGAAGGACTAGGGGATCGTGTACACTTGGTTGTGCGTTGGTCAGGTCCACCACAAAGAACGATAAGACTATTTGTTATGGTTTACTAAAGTTAGTAAATATGGTTATGCTTACAAGATTAAGTATAATTATGAGTTATTGAAAAGTCTCAATGTATAGCAGAATGAATGAGAAGAATCAAAGTTGGTAGAAAGATAAAATTTCTCCAATCTAAAAAAATAGGAGAGTACTTGAGTATCGTGCTTTATGATCATCTTAATGATTATGAAAACCATATCACTGTTTGATCCTCTAAGGACGCCTTAGTGCATTTTTTTGGCTAAGAAGAGGAATCAGGAATTGTTGAAATGGTTAAATCAATTAAGATGAATCATACTTCGTTCCAAAATCAAATCTTAGAGTCATCCTCCAAGATTGTATATTGAGTGACATATCAGCAAATGTAGAGTAAAATGTTTTCTACTCTTTTACATTTGAAATTGGTAAGTTGTAATGTTTTGGATAAAACAAAGATCAACTAAGACCAATTGTCAAAAGTGTTTGTCTTGATAAGAAATCGCACTAACTCTTGAATATTTGTTTTTCAAGTAATGTTTCTTGACAGAGAGAAACTTATATGTTAAGAGGTCAGTGGGAGTCTTAAAGATCTTGAAGAGTTTCAAGAACTAATCAAGAGTAAACCTATTGTTAAATACTAGCACACGACTTGAGGTTTGTAACATATCGTGTTGACATATTCTTATTTTTGTGCCCATTCCAGTTGGTTGACTATGCATGTGAGTTCTATGAGTTCTCAATTGTTTTCATTACAACCTGGAAGCAATGGTAGGCCCTTGTGCTGCATGGCAAGGAACTAAGATTGAACAAGTTTAGTCCATATGAGTTTGGGTTTGTCACTAACCTTGCCTTGTGATTATGGTTTTGACAAATTCACATGGATAGGAACACATACACCATAAAAATCTAAGTGTCGTAAGGTTTCTCTCCAATTCATGAAAATGATTTTGAGGAAACGCTTTCATTAAGTAGATTTTAAAGAGTTAGCAATTGTGATATTTTCATTCTCAAATTTGATTATGACTACGACATCCCTCTTCATAGTTCGAATTGTGAGAAATGGCAAAAGGTCTAAACATTTGAGAGTTATTGTTGTAAGTTCTAAAATTGTTTATATACACATATGAGCTTTATAATAAAAGGTGTGTAGGCTTAGATAAAGGCACATCGAAGCATCTTGTGTCAGAAATCTGAACTTTAGTAAGAAAGTCAATAAAGTATTGATTTCTAGAAGTCCAGCTGATTTCTGGATTTATGTCACAGCTAGTGGGAGCATAAAAGTTATGCAAGTAGCAAATGCTAGTGGGAGCATAATTATTATGGTAAGTGTTGCAAGTTTGCAATGTTAACTATAGAAAACAAAATTTTCAATTCGCAAAGTTGCAGGGTTGAAAAGTTGTTTTGCTATAATTAAGGGAGAGGAACTTATACTTCATTTCAATTATAAAAGTTTAAATTGAGATTTTAATTGAGTTTAGTCAACGATTTATATGAATACCATGTTGAAATGCTTCAACATTGGAAATTCTATATATGGAAATATTATAGTAAAAGACTGGTGAAGTATCATGTCTTTATGTAAGACATTATGAATCGTATCCCATATGCTTCGGGTATAGGATTGATTGCATATGCAATAATATTCATTGTTCTAATTTTCCAAATGCCTAGGGCATTAAGAGGAAAAAAGGACTAGAACTGGATATGGCTAAAGTTATTAAACAACTGCTAAGAACAATCCAAGGTTCGCCAAAGATTGGTTGCTTATGGATAGTTGGAAGTATAGTAATGGATGGATCATATTGACATTATTATGAGCAGACATGATTCTATTAACAATAAGTCGTCATATGGAAAATATGGAAATGTTTCCATAATGGGAGTTGAATATCAAGAATCTATGAGAAAGTTAGAAACTTTTATGCAAGAAGGATGTTCAAAGGAATGTGCTTTGAATATAAAACTTCGGATCTATGGAATTGTCTATTAACAAGCTCCAATGGAAAGTTATGTAATTGAAAAAGTCTCATTGACTTGTGTACATAGTCATTACAAAAGGATCAGTGAATATAAGTTTAGAATCTAAAAAATTACAATAAGTGGCAAGAACTTAGTATTCTTACACTTACGATAAGGATTTGGAATTGTGAAATGAGTATCGTTGGAAATGATTACAATTGATCTATTACACAAAGTAAGGATCGTAGGTAAACATAGTGTGCATGCTTGGAGCATAGGATAGCTATTGTTTTAATTCAAGTATTAGTTGATAAATCGAAATAATATACAATGAATAATGTGTAATCAATATGGTAATTAAACAAAAGGTGTTTTATTTACACTCAAAAGTTTTGGGGCCATATATGATTAGTATTATTCTTGTGTTTCACTTTGCATGTTTTGACTTCATGAATAACAAGATTATTCAAAACATCCATAGTCGATCATACTTTGGAAGTAGGTAATGAAGCTAGACTATCATGAGTTGGCTTGTAGATTGTCTAAGGTGTTAGACATAGCAAGAGTATGCTACACTATTCATGAGTGCTCCTGAAATAAGATTTGAGTATTGGATTCCACTCGCGCTCACCTGAATTACTTCATGGAATTTATCATGAGTAATTTTGAGACGATAATATCATATAATCTTCAAACTAAGATATATGAGTTTTTGACTACGAGTTGGTTGTGCATTGATGATACGAAACACATTAGTAACTTGATGTTATAAAACGTATCATTGTGCATGACTTAATGAGTAGTTAGTACAAGCATATAATGTCGAAGTTTATCTGTTCCTTTTATCCTAAGAGTATTAAAAGTGATATCTTGGGTTCCTCGATGATTCTGTTTTGACTATGTGTCGGGCCTGGTCGAACTAAATTGATGTGTTCAGTTATGTTCTATGTCAGACGAATTGGAAATCGAGAAATAAACTGCAAGATAATAAGTATGAATATGTTCTATGTATTTGTCCGCATAAATATCTTGAGAACAGAGGAATATATGATCCCTTATTTGAAGGACGTGTCACTGACTAGGCCAGAGTTCGACAACGGCTTTTAAAAGATTACGATTGCTAAGTCGGATCCTGAAGTCGCATTGGAAGCTATAGTTATTAGACTTATCCAAGTGGGTGGTTGTTGGACTTGGTGTCTAAGCCCATAACTATAATTGGGATGTACTTGACCCGATTGTAGCATGGTCCTTTTGGGTTGCCTTCACCAATGCAATTTGATAGGATAGACTTTTGAGAATAAGGTTATTTATGATTTATTAATATATTACAAGTATAATATATTAATATGAAATCATATTATTTAATTAGTATTGATCAAGAATTATTTTGGAATTAATTTTGTGATCAAAAGAGACTAATTAAATATATAGGGATTGATTGTGTAAATCAATGATTTTTATAGTGTGGGCTAATGATCCATGGTTATTCAGGATGGACTAGGCCAATGAGATAGTACATGGATACACCATGGAGGTTTTAACCCATGGAGCCTAAGTAATATGAAATGTCATTAGGCTTTGCAACGATGTAACCCTAGCACTATAAAAGGAACCCCTCATGGCCAAAATCGGTTACACATAGCCACAACATTCTTGGAGAGTGTCTATTGATTTTGTGCTAAATAACTTATTCTCTCAAGCCTCCTCTTGCATATTGGTGTTTGTGAACCATTAGAGGCATCACACTTGGGGTGCTCAAGCTTTCAAAGGTCAAGAACTACAAGTCCTTTTAAGAGGTAAGTAATCTAACTAGTTGTATTGTTCAATTGTTCAATTGTTCAATTGTATGCTAGTTAGGGAGAATGCTTTGGAAAATTGAAAATATGCATGTATAATTAGAGAAAACATAGATCCAAAGCATTTAGGTTACATGTGCACCATAGGAATGTTATAGTGCTCAAAACCCAACACCTGTAACACCCATAAAATTCATAAAAATTTTAAACTTTTTAAACTAACCAAAAATCATATTCATTTACAACATAGTTTCCAAAATATGTTTAATATCAAAGTTTTCCGAAAATCATTACACAAAACACGAGGAGGTGCACGATTAAGCCTTCGCCTTCCCACGATCATCTGAGGCACCTGAAACATAACCAAAACTGTAAGTCCAAGCTTAATGAGTTTCCTCCAAAATACCACCACACAAAACAAGGCATAAACACAAACACTCATGCCTAGACCAATCAGCCTCGGGCTGAAATACCAGGCATGTCCACAATGGATCCAGTCATATTCGGGATGGAATACCCTCGTATCATAAGCATATTGGACAAATCAGCCTTGGGCTAGAATACCAATATGTCGGGTCTAATCAACCATCGGGTTGGAATACCCAGGTTTTGTTGGCCTACCACCTCAACCCTACCGCTCCTCCCGAGTCACCATGCCTACGGCATATAGTCGGCATGCACCGAGTATCCTGGCCAACCGCACAAAGCAGGACCACCTCAACCCAACCAAACACAATATGTCGACATATAAACAATCACGATCAAGTAGGCACATAATACATGCAAACAAAAATCATACAGCGCATTACTGCCTACTAATCCTCTTACAACATACAGTCCCACTACCTGCTAACCCCCATAGAACGCGTAACCATAAGTAACTAGATGTGAGATATCCACCCGAACAAATGGTCCTACTCTAGAGCCACAACTAAACAAGGAACATGCAAGAGAGCCTAGACCAAGAATTCTCAGGCTATCCTACATGACTGACGACAGTCTCTAAGGGCACTCCATAGATGATAACCAGCAAGCACATATAACATACTGTTCTACAAGTTATTACCACAAAGCAACATACTCAATACCAGGAGACAGATCTAATAGATCACTATAGCATAGCAGCATACTAAATATAAACAATCTAAGAAATGCATGGTCGTATATACTCAGATGTGAGATAGTCACCCGGACAGGTGATCCTACTCTAGAACCGTAGCCAAACAAGGAACAGGTAAGAGAGCTTAGATCAAGAGTCCTCAGTCTATCCTACATTGCTATACACAATCCCTAGAGCATCCCTCTACTGGCAGATAACCAAAACTAGTGGGCCGACATTGGTGTCTTCGACCCACGGGTACAGTGAGGCGAAACTTAACTCGATATGCACGTAGATAACCACTTTGAGTCAATACCCGATCACAAGTTATAGTCATTGCAACAATGACTACCCCACATGAAATGACGATTAGGGTTTCACATAAAATGACGATTAGGGTTTCACACAAAATGACGCTTAGGGTTAAGTAAGAGCACTTAACCCATTAAGGAGTTAATCACTTAAGGGTATGATTGATTAAGGTTTGACTTAGTTGTTCTTGGGTAAAATAATAACCCAATCAACAGCCTAAATACACGCCCAATCATTGTCCAAAATATAGCTCCTCAATTCTAGGGATTTTACATAAAATGATAACTAGGCAGCCACCACCTTACGATGGTGGTGGTGGGTTTTCTTCGGTTTTCCGGCCAAGTAAGGTCCATACAACATCATAACAATAAAATACGCGCACACACACTACACTACATATACACAGCCACCCATACACTGTGTCTGATAGTGGCAAAAAAACATAAGTGGCGGCAGCCACCATGGTTGGCTGCCATAGTGGTTCTCCTTGACTGTGACATCCCCATTTTCACGGCGAGAACAGACCGATTTTGTTTATGCTTCATAAAAATCAGAGTACCTCTTTTAATAAAAATGTTGCGGAATTTGTTCCCAGTAAAACATGATAAATACGTTATCAAAGCATTTCCGAAGAAAAGTATTTTTATTCATTTAAAAACATTTGGGATGTCATCGTCAATACATAAACATAAGCATAAACAGAACTTACATTCATTATCACTAGTGATTTATATCTCATTAATCTCTCAGTGTAATGTGACTTCATATCAACACCTGTGATATAACTAAACTAAGTGGGTCAGGCTTGGGAGCCTGGTGAGCACATAGGGTTTTCAACCCACAATAAATAAGTTTATTAACTTTATCAAACCACACAAACCCGATTACCTGTTCCCGTTATCCTCACTTTACGTCTCTAAATCATCTAACACAAGGGACCTAGTCTAAGGACTATCATCGGGATGGACACTATTGCTAAGGGGATTCCTCAGCAATAAATGTCCTTAAGGCAACCATGTGGGGGATGGAGTACACCTGGTAAGCACACAGTTCAAATAAACACCTACAGGTTGCGAGCCTGCTAGCGTTCCACTGGACTGTCTAGAATAGTCTGTGGTCGTCATCTATACTCCGTTAGATGAATGGATCATCAATAATATCTATAACGAGGCCTCTCATTATTTTATTTTGTCACACAGCAACTATTACATCTATCCATGTTTTACCCAACACATTTTGTAGATACAAAATACATATACAGTTTATATCATTTAAAAAAAATGTATAAAATCGTTCATCCAGCATAGATAGCAAGTATAAAGATAATATGCACACACAACACGTAATTTATATAAAATACTTCATATCTATGTGTAAGCTGAAAGTAAGTATGCACTCACCTAAAAAGGTGGTGAATCCGAACTCAGACAGTGCTTCGCTTCATAAAAATAATTTCCTTCGACGAAACCTAGTATTATTACCTCTAGAGTTTAGTCTATTATTCGCCGAGACTAATTAATAGTCTAGCTATTATTACTATTATATAAGCGTCAAACAATACTTATATGACCCATAATAATAGCCCAAGTACTTATTATAAGTTCTTAATAACGTTACTATAATTAAATAAACGATATATTAAAAATAGCGTAGGCGTAGCGCACTTACAGCGGGTTTTATAGAAAACCGTACTTTGTCTGGAGTAGCGTTCCCGAGCCAAAAAGCTCTTCTTCTCGGAGCCGTCAAGCACTCCAGGGCTTCTGCCTCGTGCTAGGGAGGTTCCCTAGGCTTTTCGGGGGGTTTCGGGGCTAGAGAGAGGTTCTAGAGAGAGAATAAAGAGAAGAAAGAATGGGAAAGGTGTGAAGAAAATGAGGGTGGGAGAGGTTCTATTTATAGGGTGAAAATGGCTGAACTTGGTGCCACATGTCACCATCTAGTGGCAGGACTTGGGGAGAAAGCAATGACCAAGATTGTGTCACATCACCCATTTTCGCACAACACACTTCCGACTTCTAAAATCCGTAACTTTCACATACGACCTTCGTTTTTGACGTTCTTTATATCCACGCTTAGGTAAAAATAAGATCTACAACTTTCATTTTAACTCTGCCGGCTAATTCTCGACCGATCTTAAATTAAACAGTACGAAGAGATTATACTGTTAAATGTCCGCGTAAAATTCATAACTTCTACATACGGACTCTGTTTTCGTCTGTCTTTTTACCGTTGAGTTCCTATTAATGATATCTTCAATTCTCATTTAGGTCGCGTAGGCCAAAAACCGCTCGATCTAAAATTCGAGTTTCGGGCCATACACTACTATGTCAAATCTTAGAAAATTCATAACTTCCTCATACGAAGTCAGATTTGGGCGTTCTTTTTTTGTATGTTCTCGGTTTAACATATACTACAACTTTTATTTGGATCGATAAGGCTAAAAAGTCCTTTATCAAAAATTCACTAATTACGTCTCCCGGTGTCATGCCGGTTTTGCCGTAAAACTTCGACGGGCCATAAATATTTCGTTATAACTCGGATTTCGGCGTTCTTTATATGTACGGAACCCTTGAGACATATTATAAAACATGGTTAAGATTATTTATTCTAAATAATCTTTTGTCGAAAAGTCGTTTTCGACCCCTATTATCTCTAAATTGACTAGCCCGGATCTATTTGACTTTCGGCCAACAAGCACACGCCAACACACGTCTGTAATACATGTACACACACTCAAAACACAAGTTCAAACACCGAATGCGCACCCAATCGCAGCCACCAACGCGGTGGCATACGGCAGTCCAATAAGTTGGCGACAACGGAACAGTCGCCGGAGCAGCAACGACGAAACAACAGTGGAAGAGAAATGGAAAAGAAGAAGCTTGGCGACCAATCTTACGAACAGCAGCAACAGCACCCACGATCCTCTCTCTCCCTTTCTTCCCGACTAACACGACATCGGTTCGTGGCTCTTCGTCTTTCCCGGTAACGGAAAAGTTGGCGGCTTCTAGCTTCAATCGGTGGAGGGGCGGTGGCTGAAGGATAAGTAGTGATAAGGTGGCAGCTGGTGATGTTAGGGTTAAGATTACATGAGCCTTAAAAACGGGAGGGGAAGGGGACGGGTTCAAATCTCATGTACAAATGAAACTTTGATACATTTGTTTACAAGTTTGGTCCCTAGCTTCATAAATTTGTTCAGATAAGGTCCAATATTTACACTACGGCCCCTGCTCTACAAAATTCCTTTCAACACAAGTCCAAAAATTACCAATCAGCCCCTAACATCAAAAACTAGTCCGGAAGTTACACTTTAACCCCCATAGATCAAAAATACCATTTTTAACGTCCTAATTTCCATAGTTTATTACGTTTAACTCCTTGCGCTAATACTCTAATAATTTATTTTGGATTAGGGCCAATATAAAATATTATAATATATATATATATATATATATATATATATATATATATATATATATGTATGTATGTATGTATGTATATACATCACGGGGTTTAAGGGTTTATTATCTATTTGTTTTATTTATTTAATTTTTATTTATAAATTTAGTTTTATTTATTTTAAACGGAATGTTACAAATCAAAGAGAGCAAAAACGAGCTCTAGCGGTTACACAACTTCCTCTAATGCTCGGGTCAGTCTAGATTTAAATGAGGAAGACGAACTCGAGCTAGAAGAAATTATCCGACCGATGGGTAGAGACAAAGCAAAAAAGGAAGGGAAAGGGACTTCTTCGGGAGCATCAGATTTCAGCATGGACGTGAACGAAATACGGAAAATGATTGGGACATTTGATCAATATAATCTTAATTTCGCCTGAATTTTTCGCATTCGACAAGGAAAAAGAAGAAGCAAAAAAGAAAGAACGTGCGGAGAAAACAAGAAATTGAAGATATCAGGTTCTTGATGAAAAACACCGACCATCTTTCGGGACCGGT
Organism: Lactuca serriola; assembly: GCF_051521515.1. Lineage (NCBI taxonomy): Eukaryota > Viridiplantae > Streptophyta > Magnoliopsida > Asterales > Asteraceae > Lactuca > Lactuca serriola. Next base: position 75,971,378 of record NC_136414.1, read on the forward strand.
TTTGAAACTCGTTTTAAAGAAAAATGAACGGATCATTCAAAAATAATTTTCGTAGATTGTTGTTTGTTTGTTTTTTTTTTCTAGTTATTTAAATCTTAGGTTTTCTATGTAATTTTTATTTTAATTAATGATGTGGTTTTTATTTTTAACTAATTTTATATTCAGTACTCATTTAAAAAATTATAAATCACAAAAATCAATTATTTTTATTTAAAAAAAAATAAATGAAGTTTCCGACACATATCCTAGATTTTGATAAGAGAAAAAAAGTTGGGAGAAAAAATAAAATTACACACAAAAAATATGAAAAGTTTTCCACATAAACCCTCCAGCCTAAGTCAGTAGAAAGCTCTCTGCAAACTATATAATCATTTTTAGAAAAAAAAAAAAAAAAAAAGTTATTTTTTATCACTAAAGATTACAATAAGGTTATTTTTTAATATTTATCTTCAATTATTTTGTAAACAATATTGTAAAGAGAAGGAGTAAGTGTCACGCCTCAAAATTGATTTCTTGGGCTTCACAAAAACTTGTAGCCTTATCGTCGTGTTTGGGCATGTAAGGCTGGGCCCACTTACCATGTCATCACCTGACAACACCACAAATGGGACCCACAGGTGACAGGCGGTTGTGGATAAGTGGATAACGATAACAGACCAAAGAGAGAGCAACTCCCACTGACACCTCCTACTACTTACGTTTAAACGTCATTTTCCCATCCCTTTTAACCATTAGGGTGATGACAAGTGGTAGAATGTCCTCCGAATAGATATCGTAGATTCCTAAGTTGCCCATTCCAATATTTACGTGAATTAATTTGTAGGAATTTTTCTTAAAAATTCTTTATATATATATATATATATATATATATATATATATATATATATATATATATATATATATATATATATATATATATATATATATTGTAAAATCTCTTGATATCTAACAATTTGTTTTCGTACCATCAATGATCAAACTATTTTTATTGGAAAGCTTATCCTATTTATTGTTTATGCACTTTATGGTCGATGTGGAAGGTGCTTAATGGTATTATTTTTAGGAATAAGAGGCGAGTAGCTCTATTGTGGTGGAGGATATTAGTATGAATATGTTTAATTGGATTAAAAATAAGTCAAAAAATTTTGTTTGATATATGTCGTATTTATCGAATTTTGCTTATGTTTGACTTGAGTTTCTTATTTAAGTCCTTTAATTATATTTTTTTCTAATATAATTGTTGGTTGCTCAAAAAAATCGAACTCTTTTTTGATTGCTCAAATTGTTTGAAGAATTTTACAAACAAAAATGGCTTTTGATGAAATGTTTTTTTCTGAAAAAAAAAATAAGATCTTTGTGTTTTGAAGAACAATATTACATTTAATGGGAACAAAAAAAACATATAATTTCTTAACAAATAATGAATTTTGCATTGCACAATTATGAAATTTGTGACTATTTCAGAACATAAAATATTGTTAGAACTATTTTATGATAAATCAAAAACTAAATAGCTAGACTTGTATTTTTATTTATAAACTTTTCTCATAAAAGTTTTATAAACTTTAGTAAATAGCTAGACTTGTATTTTTCATTTATAAACTAAATATTCAATTTTATTTTATATTTTTAAGAAAAAAATTTAACAACCCAACATATTTTTATTAAACTATTAAAACAATACTATATTATTTTTTAGTGCATTAAATTGTTTATATATTTTGAAGTTATCTAATTTAAGGCTTTGAAACAAGTAACTCTGGTTAAATTTTAAGTAACCAATTATTAAGTGTTTACTAGTTACAACACCTTATAATATAAAATTTTAAAAACTCTAAGTTTTAACAAATAAAAAATAATAAATTGGACTTTTCAATGGGTTTTGATGAAAATATATTAAATTTTTCAGACATAAAAAAGCTTTAATTTAGAGTTTTATAAAAATATAAATGTTCTATGCTAAAAATAATATAATGTTTTTAAAATATTAAATAATATTAGATTTTCTATGATTTTCTATATTTTAGTTTAATTTTTATTATTTCTGTTATCCAAAGTATTTAAATATATTTATTTAAATTTAATTATTAATAGATTTTTTTTTGAACCGGCAAATCTAATCTACTCCTAAGCTAACAACACCTATTCCATCTATGTCCACAACGGGACTTGAACCCTCGACCTCAAAGAGGGAAGGCACCACCTGATACCGCTGGACTACAAGCCCTTTAATTATTAATAGATAGGTATTATCTTATGGAAAATATTAATAAATAATGTATCAAGTAGCGTGAATTTGGCCTCCATTTTACCCGGACACGCCACGTTTCCTTCTTCATGGTATAAAGTCGACGCACCAAATAATTCATTTTTTTCTTTTCCAAGTCTTTCTAGTAATACAACTAGATATTTTAATAAAAAAAATTAATATTCAGATATTTAGTCAGAAATAGGAATGTGGTTTGACGATTCGTACTTAAAAACAAAGACTAAATAAAAGCATGCTCATCTATCTAAATTATTGACATATTCAATCAAAATAAAAACATTCAAAAACAAATTAATGTAATCATACATGATGTCCATCTAAGTGATCATAGGGGATTTGATATATTTTTCATTGAGTCTAATAAAAAATCGAGTGTGTTCGATCAAATTCAAACTGTTTGATATTATATTAATTTTTTTTTTAATTACGTTACTTATGTCATGTTTTCTCTGGTATTTTTCGTACTCGGTTAAATCCATGAATGCCTCTGACTCAATCAAACTTTAACTCGAACAAATCCGACTCAATCAGCAATATCAAACATCCATAAATCTCATAAAACAACTATTCTGGATTTAATTCAAAACCAAGAGCAATAGAACCTTTATGATAGTTTTTAATTTGTCAAATTTGGTAAGAGTAATGTTTGCTAATATATTTTTCAAAAACTTATAAAAAATCTCTCACAATTCACACTTTAACGACTTGTGAAACGTTTTTTAGTGCATACTTACACAATCAAATATAAAACACAATATCAAGACTTCAGACATATTTTCCATATAAACCGTTGTGATTGACTCTTTGTCTATAATGAAATCCTTGATCGTTATTTAGAAGTAAAGCATCTCTAGTCAAAGACAAGTAATAAGTCATCTTTATTGTATTTTGTTCTTAAAAGTGTTTGAAGTGTGTACGCGTGTTTTAAAACTAGTTATCTGAATATCATGTTTTAAAGTTTTAATAGTTAGTTTTTTTTAACATTAATTAGGGTTGTCTAAATGGTAAAATAAAATGTTTTTTTAGCCAACCCCTTTTGATAAACATTTTAGCCAACCCCTTTTGATAAACAGATTATACTATCAAGTTTTTTATAATTTAACTAGACATCAATTAATTAGTTTTCATGTTATCGGCTCCATAGAAAACTAACCTTATACATCATCAAATCTAATTTAAACAAAATGGGATTAATAATATATCTATATATATGTGACGATGACTGAACCATCAAAAATAAACAATTTATATGGAATAAAATGAGTGTATTTCACTTTGTTGTACATTTCCCATAAAACTTTTGAAGTGATATTTTTTATTTTGAACATTTCTAATGATTTTATTTTTTTTTTCTATTTTTTGAAAGCAATAAATTATTTACAAATCTAAGAGTACTTACATTCACTAAATTTGTATAGCTTCAGCCGCATCAATTATTTCTTTCATGACGAAGAATTGCAAGTTCATGTCTTCTCTATGACAACTCTTGAGTGATGAAATGATGGTAAATCCTAGAAATCAGTATACCTTTGGTATGAGTTATCAGAACCAGGGCCGGTCCGATTGTTTTTGATACTCGGGGCGAAATAAGAATTTTATGACCTTATATATGTTCCATAAATGCGTTGCTATATTTCTATTATAAATACATTTCTATAATGGATAAAAAGTTACGTACATTGCTCTAAAGAAAGTAAAGGACATTGGTATTTCTCATAATTTTTCCAAAATCAAAAGATGAAAGTTGAAACAAAATTCCTTTTTATCTTGTGAAATACCTTTTGTTTCTGTTATAACTCATAAATCTTTTTAATGTTTGTTAAATCTATAAGAATGTGCTTAATTCATGCTTTTCACTAAATTAATGTACATGCTAACTTGTTTCTTAATTCCATTTACAAGAAGAGGATTTGTATGAAGTTGATGACATTCTGCTAAAATTCACTGCTTGTGGGCATAAGTTTATTTAGAAAATAAAATGTGATCAAATCTAAATCAAGAACTTCTGAAATAAAAATAGGTTATATTTCATATTCTACAATTTTTATTCCATTCCCTGGCGGGATAATTAAAGTCAAATTGAAGGAATTTGATTCCTTCACGAATAGTCCAATGGAATAAACCACATCATTCCATTCCTTGTCAGATTCGTAACTCCAAACACCATGTAAGTTTTTATTATATCTGGTAACTAAGTTTGTTTGTTGACCTATACACTACAACAGAGTACAAAGGTGGTTGACCACTGCCCATGGTTCACCCATAATAATCAATATTTTGTCCAAAATTCTAAATATTCAAAATAATCAAGAGTTCAAATGTTCAATAGAAAAGCTATATGGTATGCCTCATGAAGAATCACATAAAGATAAAACAAAATTTTAGAAAGAAATCACAGAAAGTTAGAAACGTGTCATCACACCAACAAGAAACAATTCAATTTCTGAAACAATAATAAAAACACTGTCGGTAAACATTAATCAGAAATTACAATGAACAGTTAAAATAAATCGGAAATTAGAATGAGAACAGAGAAGAGAAATCAGAATAAAAGAACTTAAACTCACCCAAATCATAATCACTCACTGTATCAGTATAGTATATCTCCAGACCTACAAGGCTAGAGCCACGAGATTAAGTCTTCATCCACCAGATCATATTAGAGAACTTAAAAATCAGATTTGGGCCAGATTATAGAAATCAAAGAAATTAGAGAAATTTGGAGCTATGTAATCACTAAGAAACTTGAAGGCACCCAAAGCAGAATATAAATTTAGAGAAAATCAGAGAAATATTCAAATCAGTTATGGTTCTTTCTTTTTATTTATCAGATCGTGTAGCAATGGATTCTAGGCATCTGAGCCATCGAGTTCACCAATCAACAGCAACACAACAACGTGCTTCTAGGCATTGTTTCGTTTTTCTATGAGCAATTGAGACATCGAGTTCTCTAATTGTCGATTGATAATTGTTTCGCGCCAAGTCTCGATGCCCTTTCTAGCTTTTTCATGTCCCGAACGTTCGAAATTAGATAACAAAACTATTTATTTTGGGCCACTATTATATATAATACAGATTACTTGACTGATTTTATGCCCTCAAAATGTTGTTGCCCAGGGCCTAAGCCCACTTCGCCCATGTATTGGGTCGGGCCTGATCAGGACAATCAAGTGTGGAGTGTCAAGCGAACTTAATTCTAAAGTTCAAACACATTTTATCATCAACACTAGACGAATTCTCATGCGTTGCGCGGCACAGGTTAAAAATAGATTGTTAAAATATTGAAAAATATATGTTTAAAATGGTTATTTATTGACATTAACTTTGACATAATATTTTTACGCTAAATTATATATATAAAATCTCAACTATTTTGAACAATATTATTCATTAACATCAACCCACATTCCTCATTAATAGAACCAAATATAATTATCTATTTAGTATTATTTATAAAAAAAATATTATGATTGATTAATTTAAATTTATTACTTATGCGCTTATTTTCTAATTACAATAATGATGATCATTTATAATTCAATTTATTTGTAGCTAACGTTACATAATTTTTAACTTGATGTTATTAACATTTAAAATTATTGTTTATTAATTTAAATCATTTATTATTATTAATAATTTAAAGAAGACTTTTAAGAAACACTAAATATTATTACTCAAATATGAAACATATACTAAATAATAAAGTGATAAAATTGACAATTTCCATTTCAAAAGAGACTTTCATGGATAATATAAAATATCCATGATTTTTCTAATTTACCATTTATTATTATTATTATTAAGTGAAAGAAAACTTTTAAAAAGAACTTACTATTATAATTAAAATGTTAAACATATACTAACATATAAAGTGATAAGATAGACAATTTGAATTTTAAAAGAGACTTACATGGATAATACGAATAATATGATATATCCATGATTTTTAATTAATATATATATATATATATATATATATATATATATATATATATATATATAATATCTAATTAAATACTATTTATATCACATTCCATAACATATGATCGATAATATGAATCTAAGCTAATTTATATTTAAATTTCATTCACAACATATAATAATTGTCTTAAAAGAATACTTAAACCAAGAAATATATATATATATATATATATATATATATATATATATATATATATATATAAGGATTAGTATATAACAAACTTACAAATTAAAAAATTTAACGTAATAACATGGCTCGAAAATGGTCCAAAGCCCTCAAACCAACACAAAAACCTTTAAACTTGTTTTCTTTGTGAATTTTTGTATGTGATTTGTATTTGTGTTTCTACTCAAAGAGATTGACCTTTTTATAGTAGACTATCCATTAATTGTTTATTATACATATTATATAAGTTATAAAACCTTTGAATAGTTAATTATTATTAAGAGACTTTTGAGTGGTATTTATTTAAATATGAGGTTTCAAATGAATATGGTTTGAGTAAAAATATACGTTGAATAGCCTTGGGAGTTTCAAATGCATGAGGTTCAAGGAAAAATGCTAGCTTTATAAGATAGTAGACGAATTCTCGCGCGTTGCGAGACACATGTTAAAAATATATTGTTAGAATATAGTTTTCAGACACCTTTTAGTTAATTTGATTCATCAATTTAGCTTCTTTTATTATTATTATATTTAATGTTTTCCTTTTAACTATGTTAAAAAATATATATTGAATTTTTTTTAAACATTATTTGATATTTTACTTTAGGTTTTAAATTTTACACTAAAATTTTAAGCTTATTTGATATATTAATGTAGGTTATTTATTTAACTATATATTAAAGTTAACAAATTAAGTATATTGTATGGATAAGTCACAAATTCTTCCATTTATGATAATGTTTACAACTAAAAGCATATTTAAGTTAATAAATTAAGTATATTGTATGGAAATATGAAAAGTTGGGATTTTCAAATTAATGTGGTGAAAGAAAAAAAATGATTCCTTTATAATATAGTATGATATGATAATTATAGTTTTAATTTGTAAGTCATTGTGATATATACAATTATTTGATAATTTTATAAACCGTTTAAAATTGTGTAAATTATATATCAAACGTATAATAATCTATATATACCGGGTAACAACTCTTACTAATATAAAAATACAAAAACAACTCTTATAATATTTGTATTATAAAAGATATATATATATATATATATATATATATATATATATATATATATATATATATATATATATATACAACGAATAATAAAAAATATGAAAAATAAACACTACAACATTTAATAACATAAAAACACTAAAACATTTATTATAACATTTATATTAACTTTTAATATTTAAATCAAAAATCTCTTCAAATACATTAATGTTTTTAATAAGCAAAACTTTATAACCTTATAAAATAAAAGAAAAATAAAAAGTTATTAGTGATTAATAATCATAAGTTAAAAACTCTTGAATTGTAACTAATAAATATACATAAATTAGAAAACTCTTGAGTTGTAGTGTGAGTTTCAAATGAAAACGGTACTTGGAAATGTGTATTTATTATTATTATTATTATTATTATTATTATTATTATTATTATTATTATTATTATTGTTGTTGTTGTTGTTGTTGTTGTTGTTGTTGTTGTTGTTTTTGTTGTTGTTGTTGTTATTATTATTATTATTATATTCGTCTTAATAATTGGTTTTGATACATCATTTTAATCCTTTCAAGTATTAAACATAAAGATATTTAATTATAAATTTATAACATACATATGTGCATATATATGTTAAACAAATCACATATAATACATATTTTCGTAAATGTCTTATGTAATTCTTGTCATAGTAATATGGATAAATTACTTTCATATGAAGAACATATCATGAGAAGTCATCATAATTACATATCAAATGTTAAAAATTATGTTATCTTTTAAATATTGTCTTGTAAATATATTGTGTAGGATAACCCAACAAAAAATAATAGAAATAAACATAATCAAAATAGAAAAACTACAATCAAATAAATAAAAACATTTGGTGGTTGAATATATAAATAAAAATGTTACATTAATATACATTTAAATCAAAAGAAAAAACTAACATTCGTCTACTTTGCTCAAACAAAAAAAAAAAAACCTATATCTGTTTTATGAATCTTCTTTATTTTTTTAACACCATTCAATCATAGAAACTTGATGTCAATTCTTCACTAACCTGCAATCAAAATGTTTTTCTTGAAAAAGAAGAATGAGAAAGATATTCCAAGAAAAACATTGATGTTTGGAGAGTCACATTCAAGATTGAGTAATACATACAAATCACATATAAAGATCAAATGAGAAACTGAATATAAAGAAATAATAGAAAACTTCATTTGTTTTGGTTGAAAGAGAAAATCATATTACAATTACCATCGATGCGACATAACTCATATTTCAAATTATCATATTTGGATCGTGAATGCTTCAACTATATGAAAACTTTTGAATCATAATATCTTCAACCAAATGACGACTTTTGTAAGAAAAATGTACTAATATAACTACATATATAATCAAGGTGAAAGGGTGTGGGGGTTTCAAATGCATGATGTGTTGAACTTATAGAGTGTGTGATTTTCTTGGAATGGGATTATGTGTGATTAATTACTTTGAAGGTGAAAGGGTGTGGAGGTTTCAAATGCATGAGGTGTTGGCAAATTTTTATGGGGGTTTCAAATGCATGAGATTCAAGAAAAAATGCTAGCTTTATAAGTATGTATGATATAGATCCTTAAAGTGGATGCCATGAATGGGTTATTCATTACCTTGAATTCCTTAGGAAATTCCTTAATCGCAAAAGTAATTTGTTAATTATCTGTGAATTCCTATTAGGAATGCAACCATTTTTCTGTTGATTGTTTTCTTTCTTAAGCTTAGAATATCTGACCTACTAAATGAAAATGATTTATACTGCATTTCATGTTTTCCATGCATTTTCCGTATGTAATTTTTTAAATATTATAGATTTCTTATTTTCTACATGTCATTTTCTGTTTTTTTTCATTCTTCTTAAATTAAAATTTCTAAAATTGAATACATATTTTGTATATGTAAGGTATTTAATTATATTAAACTTTCAGAATAATTGATCTACAAACCTTAATTTCGTTCATTTTTAATTCCCTGATAATATGCATATCTTAGTTAATTTCATAGCTAAGCTCTATTAACAATTTCCAAATTATATAATATTGAAGGAAATGATTTCACAAGATTGTGATACAAATTTCAATATTTCTGGTATTGTAAGTAATATGTATGCTTACAATTTTTTATATTAAATCTTAAAAATATAAAAAAATATATAAAATATATAAAATAAATGTGTATTACACGGGTCTCACATCTAGTTTCTACTACATCAACATCTTGATTGTTTATACCTATAGTTCTTCCCCTCAAAAGTCCAGGGTTTAGAGTATTCTTATGTTCGTATGTTAACACCTATGGTTTAAGCCTATAGTCCTTAGAGTTTATGTTAGTATGTTAGCATTTAAGGCTTAGACCCTAATCACTAACAAAGTAACATATTATACACATTATCCAATGTCTTGAGGAACCGACCAAAATCTTACACCATCATTTTCATTGTGTCGAGGAGCTCATGGAACTTTAGTTTTATGGAAATATGCTTTAAAGTGGCAGTCAAACTCAATCAAACTAAGCATTTAATATCTCCATATATAGATATACTTTTCTATGATATTTCTTAATAAAACAGACTCTTCTCATTCTATTTATTTCGATGCAATTGACATTATCCTTCTTGAGTTTTTTTTTTTTGGAAACGGTGAATATCATTAAAGGGGATCAACGATTAGCAAGAAATTAAATCGCAACCAAATAAAACAGTACAAATAAGAGAAACATTAAAAAAACAATTACAATGTGATAAGACTTAGATGGGCAAATGATGACCAACTCCATTCAACCCAGCTACCACAATCATGAGGACTTCTATGCTTGCACCAAGTATACGACAGAGAGATGATATTATCGGCTACTTTGCTAGAAATCTTTTCGTAATCTAGGACACATGTCAAAATGATTTTATGCTATACAACGTTTTTTACCAACTACAATGTGTTTTGAATTATTAGTAGAAAAGGTATGAAAGTGCATGCAAATTGTTTATTGCTTCTTGCAAATTTCATATCACACTTGTATGCGGATGTATGTTGTTGAAAATTCATAGTGTGATAGGATCATGTATATTAGTATGAACTGTATGGAATTAGTGATATTAATTGTCTAGATATTTTTTTGTCTATCGAATGATACATCCCTTCATGAAGTTGATGTTTAGTCCTTGATGGACGTGTTCCTAAATAAAAGGTAACCCGAGAACAAGCTCCTAAACAAGGTAACGACCCTGGGAGTTAAGTACTTTGAATGATGAGAATGTTCTCCCTCTATGTGTAGAGTGTAATCAGATAATAAGTTCCTAAATAAGGTAACAACCTTAGGAGAGAAGTATTTTAAAATGTTCTCTTTCTATGCGTAATAATATTCCCCTTGGAACGGGTACAATTTGGAGTTAAATGGCCCTGTGGAATTCATTGTGCTTGAAAACAATGCATAGTAATTGAATCATCTGTGTTTGATACTTTGAAATATAAAGAACCATGTTATCAAACATTTTTATTTTTATGAAATATGATAATGATTGTTTTGTGTCTAAAATCCATGTACTCATGATAAAATTTTGACTTACGTAATCTCTTTTATGACACGTGTTACATGAAAATAAAGTAGCTAATAGTTGACATAACACTAGATATGAAGCTTTTCAAAAGACTTAGATGAATAGGGATTAGCTTAAAGGAAACACTAGTGAAAGGTTTACATGAACAATAATAGTGTTTGCTATGGTTTTGATATTTTATAACCCTCGATTATATTATATTTATCCATATATTATGGCTTATATGGACTTGCTTCTAATGGAAATGATATTAGTGCAACCAATATCTATGTTTCTATTTTAATTCTCAATGTCAAATGATAAGCTGTCACGCTTAAACCCCTGATTTTCTTCCCTTACATGTGTGAGGCCTCCCTCTAAAACATCCCGATGATAAGGTACTTCTAATTTCAACCCTATAATTTAATTACGTTGCATTTTGGTCCCTAAGTTCAAGAAAGTGTGCAAAAGGAGCCCTAGTGGCATTTTTGTAATTTTGGGCCTTCGGTGTATGCCTTGCGTACGTGGTGTATGTTGAGCCTACTAGGGCGCGCCCTAGTATGTTGGGCGTACATCAGTGTACGCTGGGCATATTTTCCAGATAAGGAAACCCTAATTTTTATGGTTTTTCTCGTGTTTAAGCACTCTTATAGTCTCATTCATCACCTTAACTGCCTCTCATCCTTCTACTACATTTTTGCAACCCTAGTTTCACCTTAAGGAGCCTTTTCAAGCTTATAAGTGTGCTTTTGTGCCTTAGAAGAAGGAGGAAGGAAGCCAAGCTAATCCTTAAGGAGTGGAATACTTGGATCCGGGATTTCTACATCTCTTGCAACCATTCTATGGTATACAGCTTGCAACTTTATCTCTGTAGCATATAGATCTAGATTTGGGTGTCTTTATGGAGCTTTTTGGTCCTAAAATGTTAAATCTTGAATATAGCATGTTCTTGACCTTTAAGTTGTCCTTTCAGACCCTAGGATGGGTCTTAAATCATAAAAATGGGTTCCAAATGGGTTGTTTAGCTTCATTCATCATTTAGAAGGTCTTAATGGAATAAGACCTTGTGTTAAGCACTTATTGGACATGCTAGGTTATAAAGTTGGAGACTTTATGAGTCCTATGAGGATTTTAGCCATGGATCTGAATTATGGACTTAAGAGCTTAAGCCATTAAGATCTTAATGGAGTTTAGGACTTGTGAGGGTACACCCCGCATAATCGGAGTACGCCCTGCGTACGAGGTCAACCACCCCAATGTTGGTCAACTGCGAGGTTGCTTATACGCCCAGCGTACCTCCGGAGTAGGCTCCGCGTACGCACCCTGAGTTGACTCGGTCGAGTTGACTCGGTTGGGTTGACTCAGTTGACCTAGTTGGTTTGACCAGTTGACTTTGACCAAGTTTGACCTTGAGGGTATTTTGGGTATTTTTGGGATTTTGATGGAAATTGGTCAGTTGGAGGGAATAGGTGTTGGTTGGAGAGCTGAGATTCGGAGGCGGGATCTCATCAGCTTATGTTCATTTTGTGAGGTAAGTTTCCCTCACTGTACTTGGGTTGAAGGCACCAAGGCCAGCCCTTTGGATTCGATATCTTGTTATGCATGCTATTGTATTGAAGTGATATGTTAGATCGCTATCCTTGTATATCAGATGATGCTATGCTTAGTGATATGTAGATCTATCTGGCTGTTTGTAGATTGTTATATGATTATTTGTTATATGTGCACATGTTTGGTTGGTGGTTGAGGATTTATTTCTTTGTGTGTGAGCCAACAGACGGGGGGCATTCCATCCCGATGGTTGAGAGGTTTGGGGTATTCCAACCCAATGGTTAACTGGACCCATAGTGTATTGGCATTCCAACCTAATGGTTGAGGGGCCTAGGGTACTCTAACCTGATGGTTGATTGGACCAGACATATTGTTATCATATATGGTATTTGTTTTTGTGTTGGTACTTTGGGGGAACTCACTAAGCGTTGGATTACAGTTTTGGGTTATGTTTCAGGTACTTCGGATGATCTCAGGAAGGCGAAGGCGTGACCGTACACATCCTCATGTTTTTGACCTATGATTTTGGGAGACTCTGATGTTGAACATGTTTTGAAAACTATGATTGTAAACAATTTACGAAATTGGTTGGTTTTAAAAAGTTTAACTTTATCATGGTTTTATAGATGTTACAAGTTGGTATCAGAGCGTTAGTTTGAGTGAATTAGAGGAACACTTGTGTGAATCCAGTCTCAAACTAAGCAAAATATTTTAAATATGATTTTCAAAGTGTTTTCAATATAATCAAAGATGATGCGATGTGTACGATCAGCCGGAACCAGTAAGTAGACCCTAAATTACTACACTGTTATTTGATCTTGTGATATGTTAGAAAAACATACTAGTGTTAGGCTAGGAATCTTCAGGAATTGCATGATAGAATTGCCTGATTACATGATGCCTGATAGCCTAGGGTTCTTCCTAATATTTAGTTGACATCATTACTATAGTTGCTTAGTGTATGATGGGATTAATGTCTAAGTCCATAACTATATTTGGTATGTACTTGACCCGACCCGGCATGGTCCATTTGGGTTGCACTTCACCGACACAATTTATATGGATAATCTTTTGAGAATAGTATGTTTATGATTAATATTAATATATTATAAGTTCTAATATATTAATATGGAATCATATTATTTAATTAGTATTGATCAAGAATTAATTTATAATTAATTAAGTGATCAAAAGGAACTAATTAAATATGGACTCTTATATATATGGAATGGGCCAAGTTCATTTAGGTTGGGCTAAGCTTTCATGGATAGTCCATGGAGTGTTTAACCCATGGATCCTAGGAAATGAAAGGTCATGGGTATTAGGGTTTAACCCTAATCCTCCATACTATATAAAGATGTCCTTGGTTGGTGAAATTGGCACTAGTGTGGATACATTAAGAGGGCTAGCCGATTTCACTAAGAGAGAACCAAGTATTCATATTCTCTAAAGTCTTCCAAGGTGTCTTGGTGATTTGTGATTCCACTTGAGGCTTCCACACTATTGGGGCTAAGCTCTTAAAGCTTGAAGACATCAAGCTACATCAAAAGGTATGTCTTCTAACTAGTACTTTGTAGATTAAGAACATCATAATATGCTAGTTAGGATTAAAGCCTTAGAAAGTTCTTATTTGCATGTATAATAGAGAAAACATAGATACAAGGTTTATAGGGTTGCATGTACACCATAGGAGTGTTAGAATGCTCAAAACCCAACAGTGGTATCAGAGCCTAGGCTTGTTTTCTTGTTATACTTGCAAAAGTAGCTGAAAAATCGAGTTTTGATGTTGTCTACCCAGCAGACTCGCCGAGTCCAAGGCAAAAAGCATCCAACTCGCTGAGTTGGTTCATGCACTCGACGAGTTGGACCCCCAGACAGCATAAATTCGACTTTTTGGCTGGAATTGGACTAGGAACATTACCCAAAGATGTTTTGGACTTATAAACTTGTTTTTTGATGTGGTAATGTTCATGCTAATCCAATTTTAAAGATAATTGTCAATAGATTCATGTTTTGTACTAGTTTAAAGTGTTACTCTAATTACATGGAAAAGGTTGATTTGAATTATCTTGTTTATATGAGTTGCTTAGATTAATAGAAGTTTTGTGAAATTGTTGTTTTCAATCCAAATTAATCTAAGAATTGATTCTAAAATGTGTTTTTGTAACTTTTCCTCAAGTTATATGAAAAGTCACATTTAAGAATCATAAAACTCATGAAAGTTGGCAAAGGTTACAAAAATGAAGAGTCTAGTTCTAATTAAATGGTTTTGTGACTCCATAACTTGTCCTCAAGTTATGGAGGACCAAGAGTCTCTTCATTTAATAAAATAAAATAAAATAAAATAAAGGTGTAACCTTAATTAATTCCATAAGTTATAAAATAAAGAAAAGTTAATTCTTTTATTAGTTTAAAGTCTTCCATAACTTGTCCTCAAGTTATGGAACTTGAAGAGTTTTTTAATTAAAACTACTTTAAACACATAAGTTATGGAATAAGAAAAGTTTTGAAAGTTACAAAACTTGCCCTCAAGTTTTGGAATTTGAAAAGTTTTCTCTTATGAATACTTTAATTCCAAGTTAGCCCTTAGAATTTTAAAAGTTAAAATTCAACCCTTATACTTTATAATATTATAAGTTAATAATATATATGCATAAGAGTAAAGTCAGTCTTACCGCTAGTACGCCTCATTCACGAAGCCGGTCTATAAGGTGGGTATAAGGTTGTTGCCTATAAAATGGCAACTTAATGGGTGTCCACTCTCACCCACCGCTTGCTTGACTGGTGGAGGGTCGTTAGCCGAACGGGTTTGACATGACTATAATTCTCCCTTCATTAAAAGTATTAATGATAAATACTAAGTAACTAAACCTTTTATAAATACCCAATCTTAGTTACTTAGGAAAATGTGAATAAGGTGCTAATCCATGAAATTACACTTTGCACTTTGTTTAAGTCGGTTAGTGGAGCGTGTGTGGTTAACCGGCACACTAACTCGTATTTAACAAGGTAGGCAAAGGGTAACTTAATGTTTATCATAGTATCGATGGAGCGTGTGTGGTTAACCGGCACATCGATTGAGGGGTAAACACTTAAGGGTACCAAGTAATTTGCATGGTTACTTCACACCTTGTTTTGTGATCCTCGACATCCCATTCACAAAACCTGAAGGGCACACTCGAGATTGAAACATTCCATTGAACAGTTCAATGAATCTCAAAGATCTAGGAGTTTCAAAACCAATTAAAACCTAATAATACATTTCGTTTATCTTGGTGGAAATTGGTGAATCGTCATTCACCTACCTTCAAATATTTTATAGCTTGGATTACGGCATACCTCTTCTAAGTTATAAAATAGTTTGTTGGGTCCTAACCTTAATATTTCATATTGGGTGTCATATTAAGGACTTAAGATCAACTATCTTGAATATCTCCCAAAAACATGTCTGGTTTAGACATTTATGATCTTCCCAAATCTCTTGAAACAAGCTTTCCTAAATGAAGATGATGTCCCTTGGAAATCATACTTCATTCAGCTCCTCTAATTATTCTCCCCAACCCACAAGTTCTTGAAAAGTTTAAGGTCACTCAAGCCCAATTGGCAAGGCAAGGTCTAGGTGTGGTCACATCTTGGAGATGTAGTCACATATTGACAAGCCGGGAGAGTTGGGTGTAAAAGTCTTGAGAAGGTTGGTGGCTCAATCACCTTCTAAGTCACATAGTGAGTTCTTTTGGGATTCCTATGAAATAGACTATGACAAGACCCTTAATGATCTTTGCTAAGATCAACTTCCTAAAACTTTATGGACATTGACAATGGTGACAATGGAAATCCAGAAAAAGCATTCTCTTCCTAAGGAAAGGGATTGACCATAGTCAACTCGGTTGACCAAATGGTAAAGAGAAAAGCTAAGTCTGTGATAGTCCCGTGTACCATTATCAAAGGGTCCATATGTTTATATTGCCAAAGAAATGGGCATTGGTTGAGGAGCTGCCAAATTTACCTAAGGATGTTAAAGTCAATAAGTTTGACTCTACTTCAGGTAAAGTCCACTATCTAACTCTGTTAAGTTCTATTCTGAGATTCCTGATACATGATGTGACTGGGTCACATGGTGATGTTTTAAGAATCAAAGAAAAGTAAAGGAACTTAAAGAAAGAATATGCTGAATCTGATCGCGTAGATGGATTTCTATCGCGTAGTTTGAAGATCGGATTCTTGAGCTACTTCTTAGGAGTTATGAGATATTGCTTAGGAATAGATAACAACAAGTTTTCATATGGATTGTAAGGATAAGTTTTTCCACAAAGTTTTAAAATAAAAGAAAAATTCTGATTTTATTTATTTTAAAATATCCTTACAATGGCATTTGAGGAAAAATTGTTGCTTATATGATTCCATTAATAGCAAGAGTGGAAATATGAAATTGTTTCTTTCATTTGTGGTAATGTCTAAATTTACCAAATAAGGAAAGATTCTCAACACCCAAGTTTCAATTGGACTGGAACTTGGAATCATGCAAGTTGTATAGCATGATGAATGAGAACTTTCAAGTATTGGAAAATTAAGACTAACTACTTGTTCACATGGATGTGTGATTCGAGTAAAGGACTAAGGGATCGAGTACACATTCTTGTGCACTGATTAAGTCCACCACAAAAGATTGATAAGACTATTCGTCATAGTTTACTAAAGCTAAGTAAATATGATTATACTTACAAGCTTAAGTGTAACTCTGAGACATTGGAAAAGGTTCCAATGTATGGCAGAGCGAATAAGAAGAATCAAATTAGGCAGAAGGATAAAAGTTTCTCAAATCTGAAAAGATGGGAGAGTACTTTAGTATCAGTTTTTGTGATCATCTTAATGATTAAGAAACCATAGCACAATTAGTTCTCTAAGGAAATCTTAGTGCATTCTTATGACTAAGAAGAGGAACTTGAATTGTTGAAGTGGTTAAATCAAGAAGATGAGTCATACTTCATTCCAATACAAGTCTTAGAGTCATACTCCAAGATTGTAACTTGAGTGACATGTCCTAAAAAAGGTTTAAAACACTTGTCAAATGTAAGAGTAAAAGTTTTCTACTCTTGTACATTTGAAATTGGTATGTTGTGATGTTTTGGATAAAACAAAGACCAACTTAGGCCAATTGTGTGAAGTGTTTGTCTTGATTAGAATCCGCACTATCTCTTGGATGTTTGACAAGGGAGTCTTATAGGTCAAGAGGACAGTGGGAGTCTTAAAGGTCTTGAAAGTCTCCAGAACTAATCAAGAAGAGAACCTGAGGTTCTTCACCAGCACACGACTTGAGGTTTATAACCTATCGTGTTGACATATTCTGTGCCCATTCCAGTTTAAAGTTGGCTTTGCATATGAGTTCTTAGAGTTCTCAATGTGTTGCACAACAACTTGGAAGCAATGGCAGGCCCTTGAGCTGCCAGGTGGCAAGAAATTAAGATTGAGTTCAATCCATATTAGTTTGGATTTGTCATTATCTTTGTCTTGTGACTATGGTTATGACAATTCACATGGATAAAGAACACATACACCAGCAAATCTAAGTGTCATAAGGTTTCTCTCCGATTCATGAAAATGATGGTAAGGAAACACTTTCACTAAGTAGATTTTAGCTTAGATAGCAATTGTGATATTTGCATTCTCAAAGTCGTTAGTGGAGCGTGTGTGGTTTACCGGAACACTAACTTGGACTTGTGAGAAGTGTCAAAAAGGTCTAACCATTATGATTACGGCATCCCTCTTCATAATTGTTTAGACACACAAGTGTGCTATCTAAGGGAAGGTGTATGATTTTGATAAAGTTTTATCAAAACAATCTAGTATCAAAAATATGAACTTTGGTAAGAAAGTCAGTTGATTTCTGAGTACATGTCAAAGCTAGTGGGAGCGTAAGTGTTATGCTAATAATCATCATGTTAGTGGGAGCATGATAATTATGATAAGTATTGGAAGTTAGCAATGTTAATTATAGAAAACAAAAGTTTCAATTGGGAAAGAGTTGTTTTGCTATAATTAAGGGAGAGGAAATTATACTTCATCTCAAATCTATAAGCTTAGATAGTGAGGTTTTAATCATTTAGTCAAGGATATATATGAATTTCATGTTGGAATGGCTCAACATAAGGAAATTTTGTATATGAGTCCATTATTTGCATTCTAAAATTCGATTATGATTACAACATCCCTTTTCATAATCTGAATTATGAGAACTTGGCAAATTGAAATGGAAATATTATAGCAAAAGACCGGTTTAGTCTTTATGTGAGACATCATGAATCGTGTCCCATATGATTCGGATATAGGATCGATTACATGTGCTATATTCATCTTTTCTAAAATTTTCCAAATGCCTAGGGCATTAAGAAGGGAAAAGGTTTAGAACTGGATATGACTAAAAGGATTACACAATTGTCGAGGACAATCTAAGGTTTACCAAAGATTGGTTGCTCAAGGACAGTTGGAAGTATAGTGATAATTCTGGAAGGACCATATTGACATAATCTGTAAGGAGGCAACTCTTGTTCAGAAGTGATAGTCAAAATGGAATCTGGAAATGTTTCAAAGTTAGAATTTTCAATCTGTTTAAGATTAGGAAACTTAGTGCAAGAAGGATGTTTCTAAGGAGCTGATCTCCTTTGGAATACTCTGTAATAATTATTGTCAAGTCTTTCTGACTTTGTGCATAATCATTACAAGAGGATCAATGCATATAAGTTTAGAATCTAACAGATTTCAGTAAATGGCATGAGTTTGGAATTCTTGCATTTGCAGTAAGGATTTGGGAGTGTGAAAAGAGAATCATTAAAGTTATGTTCAATTGATCTAGTTCACAAAGTAAAGATCATAGACAAACATAGTATGCATACTTGGTGTATGGCATGACTAGTGTTTAGAAAACATAGTGTACATGCTCGGAGCATGAGACAACTATTGTTTTAAATTCAAGAATAAAGTTGATAGCTGAAACAGTATACAATGAATAATGTGTAATCATATGGTGATAAATAAAAGGTGTTTTATTTATGTTTATAGGTTTTGATACCATATTGGATTCAATTATTATTGTGTTTCATTTTGCATGTTTTGACTTCCCGAATAAACTAGGTTATTCTTCCGGAATGACTAAGTTATTCAAACCATCCACAGTCGGTCATATGTTGGAAGTAGATATGAATTAAGACTGTCATGGGTTGGCTTGTAGAGGTCTAAGGTGTTGGACAAAGGGCTACAACACTCATGAGTGCTCATAAGTTCTGAGTATTGGATTCAACCCACGCTCATTGGAATCACTTCATGGATTTTATCACGAGTGATCATGAGACGATAATATCTTATATTCTTCAAACCTAGAGATATGAGTTGTTACTATAAGTTGGTTGTGCATTGATTGCACGAAAACGCATTTGGTAACTCGGTGCTATAAAACGTGCCTTTGTGTATGATTCAATAAGTAGTAGAACAAGCCATATGAGTCGAAGTTTATCCATTCCTTTTACCTTCGGGATAAAAGCGATATATGTGGGCCCCTCGATGATTTGATGATGACAAATGGAAGTGCTCGGCCGGGCCAGGACTGATTTGATTTGTTAAATTAGTCAGTCATCATAAATCAGAAATCGGGAAACAACAAATGGACAGAGAGAATGATTATAATCCATGTCTCGGTCCATATGATATCTAGAATGGAGGAATATATGATCCCTTATCCAATGGATAAGTTCGTTGACAAGATCAGAGTTCGACAGCGGCTTTAGGAGCTACGATTGCCAGTTAGGTTTGAAGTCATACGCAATAATAGTTTTAGACTTATCCAAGTGGGAGACTGTTGGATTAATGTCTAAGTCCATAACTATATTTGGTATGTACTTGACCCGACCCGACATGGTCCATTTGGGTTGCACTTCACCGACACAATTTATATGGATAATCTTTTGAGAATAGTATGTTTATGATTAATATTAATATATTATAAGTTCTAATATATTAATATGGAATCATATTATTTAATTAGTATTGATCAAGAATTAATTTATAATTAATTAAGTGATCAAAAGGAACTAATTAAATATGGACTCTTATATATATGGAATGGGCCAAGTTCATTTAGGTTGGGCTAAGCTTTCATGGATAGTCCATGGAGTGTTTAACCCATGGATCCTAGGAAATGAAATGTCATGGGTATTAGGGTTTAACCCTAATCCTCCATACTATATAAAGATGTCCTTGGTTGGTGAAATTGGCATTAGTGTGGATACACTAAGAGGGCTAGCCGATTTCACTAAGAGAGAACCAAGTATTCATATTCTCTAAAGTCTTCCAAGGTGTCTTGGTGATTTGTGATTCCACTTGAGGCTTCCACACTATTGGGGCTAAGCTCTTAAAGCTTGAAGACATCAAGCTACATCAAAAGGTATGTCTTCTAACTAGTACTTTGTAGATTAAGAACATCATAATATGCTAGTTAGGATTAAAGCCTTGGAAAGTTCTTATTTGCATGTATAATAGAGAAAACATAGATCCAAGGTTTATAGGGTTGCATGTACACCATAGGAGTGTTAGAATGCTCAAAACCCAACATATGCATCATAGTTATACATAACTAAGATTCTATAGCCTGAGAATGTTTGGTTTGATCTTATTTCTTGTTCTTGTTTGATGAAGGGCTTAGGGTAGGATCGGATATTCGACTATCTATATGGTCTGGTTTTATGTATGATTAGCATACACGAATGTTTCAGGGTTGGTGGAAGTTTTATGGATGAGTTGTGTGGGGTCAGCCAACGAGTTTTGTGATGATTATCCTTCCTCTAGAGAGTGAGGATTGAGTGTATGTGGATTCTAGTGTGTATTGTTAGGGTTGTTGTGATCAGGGCCGATCCAATGATATTTGATGCCTAGGGTGAAAGTGTTTAATGATGCCCTATGATATGTACATAGGGTATGTCCATACAATCACAATGAACTCATATTTATATATTAAAAATACACCATACATATATGTAGCCTTAACTAAAAGACATCTTAACAGTTAAAACCAAAAGAACACAAGTAACATCAACTAAAATGCCACTAAGGACATAGAATACTACTACAAGGAAAAAGCAAATGTATAAACCAAAAAAGTAGCTGGAGATCAAAGTACAAACAAACTAAAGCAACAAATGTAGAGGTTGAAAAAAAATAACATTTGCTAAAAAAAACTAGCATACAAAGATTCTAAAACAACAGGGGAAAAATGGTCAAAAAGGGTTTTTGGCAATCTTGTTATCCAAACAATCCTTTCCAACACAAAGGGTACAATGGACTTTTTTTTAGGTAAAACACTTATACTCATCCTGATCCAGTGACATAAAAATAGAGTAATGCCATCTCAAATCTTGGAGCAAACAATGAAATCGGCTTGAGCTATCACCATGTGAGCCGACTCCAGATTATGATTCCTTGTTCCCTTGTTCCCTTGAAAAAACCTGTTCTAGATGACATCAATTACAACCAATCTGGTGAACCCATGTCATTGAAACAGAAGACAACATTTACATAGATATGAGAGATAACCAAAGAAAAGTGTACACCAAGTGAAACCCACACCCAAGAGATTGATAATTATGACCACAAAGGACTAACCACTAAATAAATTTTAGATTGCAATCATGTTTCTTATTGATGTTTACCATATGAACAAAACTCTCGCATAATGAAACCCATTTCATCCTCATTTCCATTTGGATGAAAATATAGTCTCCTAAAAGTAGAAACAGTTGTAAGTTCATGTAAATAAAAACACATGTATGACTTCCAGTAGACGAGTTTAAGAGATCTTATCGTTTATGACCACTGGAAAAATCAGATTTGAGTTAGGGGGAGTGACGTTGATGAACCAGTCTCCTCGTTTCCTGAATTGGCGTGAAGAGATGACGTCTCCTCGTCTTCTGATTTTTTAAATTGTCGCTTCATATTAGTTTGCTTTTGTCTTGAGGCGGTGCCCTACTACCAGACTCACTTATGGATCAATATTTGGACTCAAATTAGTATTAGACCCATAATATCCATAATAGCAGGACCAAAATTGATGCGCCTATTTTTTGTGATGCCCTGGGTTGTGGCCTAGCTCGCCCAGCCCTGGTTGTGATGATCCTTGAGACAAATACAGGTAGGTTTGGAAGGTAGTATGGGCCCATACTACTGAAAGCACATGACCCGTACACGTAACAAGGAAGTCACGACCCCTAGGTTTTTTTTGGGAGTTGGTTACCCTGGTATGTTACGTCTGTTATCTTATATCTCCCTAGTTTATTTTTAGTATGGTGACGATGTGACGCTTTGAGGCAAGATCTGGATATGGATCAAGGACAGGTGGCCAAAATGGGCCAGCTGTGTCCAAGGACAGGATTAGGGAGATCCTTCAGGAAGAGGTTGCTGCTTACTTCCGAGCATAGTTGCCAGAGATGTTTGGGTCTATTAAGACCGCCATGGTGGAGTACTTTGATGAGTGTTATCCTGATTTGTCTAAGGCTGCTGCTGCTGCTGTCACCACAGCCGTTGTGGCTGCTGGGATTAGTGATGGGAGAGCCTTTCAGTATCGGGACTTCGACAATATGAAGTCCCCGACTTTTGATGGACTTCAGGATCCGATCATAGACATGAGGTGGATGTTTGACATTGAAGGATGTTTCTTCACTTTCTCTTTCCCAGCTGATCAGAGGGTTAGGTGCGCTCTGAACCTTCTTAGGTCTAGAGTGAGGGATTGGTGGAGGCTTGTTACCAGCTCATATTCTCCTAAGCAGAGAACTGCAGTGACTTGGGGGCAATTCTTGGAGATGTTTCATTCTAGATATGTGCTGCAGGTGGAGCATGAGAGGTTGGACCAGGAGTATTTAGACTTGAGACAGGGGTTGGAGTCGGTGACTGAGATCACCAAGATGTTCACGGGAGAGGGCCATGTTTTGTCCTGAGTTTGCTGCTTTTGATCAGGCTCAAATAACCCGTTACTTGAGCATGATCAAGACAGACATCAGGAAGTTTGTATCCACTCATCATTATGGTTCATTTCAGGAGTTACAGGAGGCTGCCAGGCGGTGTGAGATTGAGATGGAGCTCCAGACGAGAGAGTAAAGACCGGCCCTAGTGCAGTCGCAACATGCGCCGAAATGGTTCAGGGCCACTGATACTAGATCTGGAAGTCAGAGGGGTTGCACTTGTGGAAAGTGCAACATGGTTCATGATGAATCTTGTCGATCTTCTTCGAGACGCCACAAATGTGGCCAGCAGGGTTACATTACGAGGGATTGTCGATAGCAGACTCCAGCTTCTGGCATCAGACATTGTGATCATTGTTATCAAGTGGGACATATAAAGGCCAAGTGCCTCTTGCTTGCTTCTAGGCCGGCAAAGACTCCAATGCTGGCTACTCTGAGGATCACATATGGGAGTCAGGGTAGGGAGGACCCCCTAAGGGCTTGAGGTCGTGCTTTTCAACTCACTACCGAGGAGGCCAAAGCAGCTCCAGATGTTGTGACTAGTATGTTTCTGGTTATTATTCTGTTGATTATGTTTTATGTTATGCTTATATATATATATATATATATATATATATATATATATATATATATATATATATATATTCCTATGATAGGTACATTCCTAGTGAACTCTTTGCTTGCTCTTGTGTTATTTGACTCGGGCGTGAGTCTTTCTTTGGTATCTCGATCATTCAGTAGGGAATTTGATATGCCTATTTGGGCGTTAGAGTGTCCATTTCGGGTTTCTATCGCCAATGAACACGGGGTTTTTGCATTTGCGGTATATTAGGGTTGTGTATTAGAGATCTTCGGGGTTCCTTATCAGATTGATCTGATCCCTATCCCCACAGGGGATGTATGCGTGATCGTGGGTATGGACTGGCTGAGCAGGTTTGGTGCCATGATTGATTATGAGGGCCAACGAGTGGTAGTTCGAACCCCAAGAAGGGGAGAACTCGCTATTTATGGAGAGGACACCAGGGCTGGTTTAGGGTTTTGTTCGGCAGCCAGGGCTCGTCGGTATATTCAGCACGAGTGTGCAGGTTATTTGGCTTATGTGGTTGACACTCGAGTTGGGGATCAGATTTTAGTTTTAGAGGTTCTAGTGGTCAGGGAGTTTGCTGATGTATTCCCAAAGGAGTTACCCGGTGTGCTTCTCGATAGGCAGGTCGAGTTCAAGATTAACCTTGTGCCAGGTGCGGCCTCGATTTCCAAGGCGCAATACTGCTTGGCACTGCCTGAGATGCAGTAGTTGTCATCTCAACTGCAGGAGCTGCTAGGCAAGCAGTTCATCAGAACGAGCAGTTCTCCGTGGGGAGCGCTGATACTATTCGTCAAGAAGAAGGATGGTTCACACTGGATTTGCATTGATTACCGGGAGTTAAAGAAGTTAACGGTGAAGAACCGTTATCCCCTTCTAAAAATTGATGACCTCTCTGATCAGTTGCAGGGTGCATCTTGGTTCTCCAAGATAGATTTGAGGTATGGGTATCATCAGGTGAGAGTGAGAGAGGAGGACGTGTAGAAAACCATGTTTTAGACGCGTTATGGGCATTACGAGTTCGTGTTGATGCTATTTGGGCTCACCAATACACCTGCTATGTTTATGGATTTGATTAATTCGTGTTGATGCTATTTGGGCTCACCAATACACCTGCTATGTTTATGGATTTGATTAATCGGGTATGTAGGTCGATGCTCGATTGATCTGTCATTGTGTTTATTGATGATATCTTGGTGTATTCCAAGACCAGAGAACAACATGAGGCAGTGTAGGTGGCTGGACGTGGTCAAGGATTATGACTGAGAGATCCTTTACCATTCGGGTAAAGCGAATGTGGTAGCAGATGCTTTGAGCCACAAGTCGGATAGATCTTCGGTTGGGGAGATGTGTATTAGGATATTTCTTGATACTCTGCTTGTTTATTGATCAGCGAAGCTCAGGTCGAGGGTGTTTTGAAGTAGAAATGGAAATAGGAGATGTTTCGCGGTGAGATCGATAGGTTCGTCGTGGATTGCCGAGGATTATTGACCTGGTGTGGTCGGGTTTGGGTTCCAGTTTCAGGCAGGGTCAAGTGGATAGTACTGGAGGAGGCTCATAAGTCTCGCTTTTCTATTTACCCGGGGACCACCAAGATGTATCGGGATTTGAGATTAAGTTATTAGTGGCTGTGTATGAAGAGGGATATAGCTTGGTATGTTGAGAGATGCTTTACTTGTAGGATGGTCAACGCTAAGCATTAGAGGACGCATGGCAAGTTGCAGCCTCTGGAGGTTCCCATGTGGAAATAGGAGCAGATCACCATGGATTTTATCACCAAACTTCTGAAGACGGAAAAGGGTTTTGATGCTATATGGGTCATCGTGGATCGATTGACCAAGAGTGCCCACTTTTTGGCTATTCGGGAGAGCTCTTCGACTGAAAAGTTGGCCGATGTGTATGTTTGTGAGATCATTGCACATCATGGGGTTCTGGTCTCCATTGTTTTGTACTATGATGTTCGGTTTACCTCTTGATTCTGGGAGAAGTTCCACGAGGGACTAGGCATGAGGTTGCATTGCAATACTGCATATCATTCACAGACGGGCGACCAGAGCAAGCAGACGATACATACCCTTAAGGATATGTTACATGCATGTGTTATTGATTTTTTTGGAAGTTGGGATTCCTACCTACCTCTTGAGGAGTTCTCCTACAACAATAGTTATCACTCCAACATTAGTGTTCCGTCATTAGAGCTCTTGCATGGGCGGAGATGCCGTACCCTGGTTTGTTGGGGCAAGGTTGGTCACATGGTGATGGAAAGATCCGAAGTAGTCCTTCATACCACATAACTTATCTAGCAGATCATGCAAAGACTGCAAACAGCACATAGTCGACAGAAGAGCTATGCCGACCGATGCTGATCCAAGTTGGAATTTCAGGTCGGTGATATGGTATTACTGGAGGTCTAACCTTGGAAAGGTGTGATATGCTTCAAGAAGAGGGGGAAGTTGGGCCCCCGATAAATTGGACCTTTTCAGGTGATTTCTAGGGTTGGCAAGGTTACCTACAGGTTGGATCAACCTAAGGAGACCAGTCAGATTCACAACATTTTCCATGTTTTGCAGTTGCGGAAGTGTGTATTGGATGATGAGGCGGCGCTTTCCTTGGATGATATTCAGGCCGATAAGCGCCTGAACTATGTTGAGAAGCCAATACCTATTTTGGAGAGAAGGATGAAGTTCCTATGCAACAAGGAGATACCTTTGTAAAGGTATAGTGGCAGCATCGGAGAGGCTCCGAGTGGACCTAGGAGCCGGTAGCTGAGATGCGGGAGCATTATCCAAATTTTTTCTTCGCAACAGACTTTGAGGACAAAGTCTAATCTAAGTGGGGGAGAGTTGTAACATCCTGATGATAAGGTACTTCTAATTTTAACCCTATAATTTAATTATGTTGCATTTTGGTCCCTAAGTTCAAGAAAGTGTGCAATAGGAGCCCTAGTGGAATTTTGGTAATTTTGGGCCTTCTAAGTACGCCATGCGGACGTGGTGTATGTTGGGCGTACATTAGTATACGTTGGGCATACTTTCCAGATAAGGAAACCCTAATTTTCAGGGTATTTCTCGTATTTAAGCACACTTATGGCCTCATTTCCTTCACCTTAACTACCTCCATCCCTCTCATACGTTTGTGCAACCCTAGGTTCACCTTGAGGAGCCTTTTCAAGCTTAGAAGTGTGTTTTTGGCACCT
Source organism: Lactuca serriola (assembly GCF_051521515.1). NCBI lineage: Eukaryota > Viridiplantae > Streptophyta > Magnoliopsida > Asterales > Asteraceae > Lactuca > Lactuca serriola. Next base: position 75,998,714 of record NC_136414.1, read on the forward strand.
TAGAAGAAAGAGGAAGGAAGCCAAGATCATCCTTAAGAAGCAGAACACTTGGATCTAGGATTTCTACATCTCTTGCAACCATTCTAAGGTACAAATCTTGCAACATTATTCCTCTAACATATAGATCTAGATTTGGGTGTCCTTATGGAGCTTTTTGGTCCCAAAATGTTAGACCTTGAATATGGCATGTTCTTGACCTTTGAGTTGTCCTTTCAGACCCTAGGAGGGGTCTTAAGTCATAAAAATGGGTTCCAAATGGTTAGTTTAGCTTTATGCATCATTTAGAAGGTATTAATGGAATAAGACCTTGTGTTAACCACTTATTGGACATGCTAGGTTATAAAGTTGGAGACTTTATGATTCATAAAGAGGATTTTAACCATGGATCTAAATTATGGACATAAGAGCTTAATCCATTAAGCTATTAATGGAGTTTGGGACTTACGAGGGTACGCCCTGCGTATGAGGTAACCACCTCGATGGTGGTCATTTGCAAGGCTGTGTGTATGCCGCGTACCTCCGGAGTACACCCTGTGTACGCACCCTTAGTTGACTCGGTTGGGTTGACTCAGTTGACCTATTTGGTTTGACCAGTTGACTTTGACCAAGTTTGACCTTGAGGGTATTTTGGGTATTTTTGGGATTTTGGTGGAAATTGATCATTTGGAGGGAATAGGTGTCGGCTGGAGAGTTGAGATTCGAATTCGAGTCCTCATTAACTTATGTTCAGTTGGTGAGGTGAGTTTCCTTCACTGTACTTGCGGGTCGAAGATACCAATGACGACCCTTAGGATTCGATATCTTGTTATGCATGCTATTGCATTGTAGTGATTTGTTAGATCGGTATCCTGGTATATAGGATGATGTTATGCTTAGTGATATGTAGATCCGTCTGCCTGTTTGTAGACTGTTATATGATTATCTGTTATATGTGCACATGTTTGGTTGGTTGTTGAGACTTTACAGCTTTGTTCGTGAACCAACAGACCGGGGACATTCCAACCCGATGGTTGAGTGGACCCGAGGGTATTCCTTCCCGAAGATGACAGGACCCGTTGTGTATTAGCATTCCAACCCAATGGTTGAGGGGACTAGGGTATTCTAACCCGATGGTTGACTGGACGCATAGTGTATTGGCATTCCAACCCGATGGTTGAGAGGCCTGGGGTATTCCAACCCGTTGGTTGATTGGACCTGACATGTTGTTATCGTATATTAATTTGTTTGCGTGTGGGTACTTTATGGGAACTCACTAAGCGTTGGCTTAAAATTTTGGGTTATGTTTTAGATACTTCGGATGATCGGGGGATGCGAAGGCGTGACCATACACATCCTCATGTTTTTGATTTATGATTTTGGGAGAATCTGATGTTGAACATTTTTTGAAAACTATGATTATAAACAATTTGTGAAATTGGTTGGTTTTAAAAAGTTTAAATTTATCATGATTGTATTGATGTTACACGCCCCCTTCTATCTTTATCTCTTGCGTCGACTTCGAGGCAAGGATAAGAGAAGAAATGTTGTGTTGATATTGTAGCAGTCTAGTAGCTGCTCATTGCTATTATGTTGGATCAACTATATAAGTTGCATTCTTTGGTAATTAATTACCAACATCAAAGGAACACATCATTATTAACATAGTGTTCTAAATATTTTTAGGGTTGTATGAATTGATCTATTTTCTTTTCTTGGATCCATAGTTCTTGGAGATAAAATATAAAAAAGTGGTTTTGCTTCTATTACTATGATTCTTAAACTGTTTTTAAACATATATCCCCAACACATGAATGCTGACTAACTTAGCTGACAATCGATTAGACTGAAATTTGGAGCATAATTCCTCAGGTGTTTGACAGTTAAAGCTTGTTATATTATTTATGGAATAAACTTTATTTTTATCTTAGGTCTTATAGTGTACATGATTCTCATAGTACTTCTATGGTTAAAGTTTCTACTTCTACACAACTTATGATATTTTATGTCCCTTAAGGTTCTCTTAGACTATTCGAAGTTGAACTAACGATAGTATCCACAAGGGGTTTTCTTTTTCTCTTAAGGCATGCCTATTAAAAAAGATTTAAGTTCATGAGTAGAAAATATCTACAAAGTTCTTGAAATGTTATTTTTATTTGGGTCATTTTTGTTGCAAGAAATTTGACATGTAATCATGAAATCATGAGCTAAAACCTTCACAAACTTTAATAAGCATTTTTTTGAAATCATGGTTGGAACATACAAACAATCTCTCTAAAAAAACCTAAACCTTGTAATCATCGAAATGAATTTTACCTGAATAAATGGTTCGTCTCCTTTTGCTCATACAAAAACATGGGTATGTTCTTAGGTTAAAGCGATAATAAAAAAAACATGGAAAGGCTACACATGTTAGTCGTCTCCTCTGGTGGTGCCCATATCACTTTTTGTCCAACCTAAACAAAGTTGATACTAATTATAATTGAAAAACACCATCAAAAGTTGAAACAATTGGAAAACATATACAATTGAAAACATGCCTCTTCGACTTTGGATATATATAATCATAGAGCAGATGATAAGATGATTAGTTGATGCTTACAATTAAAGCAGGTGGAAGTTTCCTGCACTATCGCTTCGTTTGTAAAAGTAAAGAAAGTGGGAGAATACATCGGAGTGGTTACTTTTCATAGAAACAACAAACCTTAAAGCGCAATCCAACAGAGGAGATACAGAGAAAAGGTTCGAGACAGAAGAAAAAGATGGAAGAAGAGATTGAAAGAAAGACCATAATCCTTAGAAGAATACATATGAAGAGACAATTGAAGATGTTAGGAAAAAAACACAATTTCGATTCACGTTTAGCATGCGCCAATTGTTAATCCATAATTCGACATGATTAATCGAAATCAAGGAAAATAAGTCGATGATGATTAATTGCTTGTTGTAGAGCTAAAACCCCTTTTCGAATCCTCAACCTCTAGCCTAGGTTCCACGTTTGAAGGGCCCGACCCCGATTAGGATGACTGGGATGGTGCCAGAGAGAGTAAGTTGTGGTAGTGGTTTCCCAATGATGTTGGACAACGGTGGTGATGGAAGAAGGGTGATATAATTTTTCAAAAGCAGATTGCAATAGTGGTGTTAGGAAATTTATGATCATACTTTTGAAAACATCCGGCCTGGTGGTGGTTTAGGAGCCATCGGGGAATTAGTACGTGACAAGGATAGAGATCAGAGTCCAATTTTATGAAAGACACCCATTGAAGTATAAACACGATAATGTGATTGAGTTATAGTGACAGTAGAGGGAACAAATATGATTATCCAAAGCAAGTAGGGGCTAAAATAAACAATCTCCCAAAATATTATGGCTAAATTCTGAAGGCTATTGTTCCTAAGTGGCATGTCTAATAATAATAATAATAACAATAACAATAATAATAATAATAATAAATTTAGAAATAGATATAACAATTATAAGTAAAATAATAATGATAAATATAACAATAAAAACAAATTTTAGTTATAAATACATAGAAGAAAGTAAAAAAATATTAGTAATAATTTAGAAAATATAATGTGTGAAATAAAAACGATTATTACATATTACCTAAATAATTTTAATAAATCTCATATTTTTCCTTTTAGTATGTATTTTGTAGCAAATTATCTACATAATACCTAAGAATTTGAAATATTCAAATTTTTTCAATTTAGATAGGTACTTTGTAGCAAATTACCTACGATATAACTATAAAATTATTTTATATAGCTATTGTGTTATAAATCCACCATTAAATTACGACAACTTTTTTGATAGACAATTTGTCGCTATTCCATGAGTATTTTCCTACAGAAAAATTCACAATGATTACCCAATTTTCTAGTAGTGTAAAACTAGATCCTAAAATAACATATTCTAATTAATGTTATATGTACGGCATAGCGAGACCTACTTGAAACATCTAATGCACAAAGTTATTACACTTCCAATTTTCCATATGAAAATCATCCAAAGAGATTCACAAAATAAATTGATTAATGAAGAAGTCACGATCATGGTGGATGGTAAGATGTACAAAGTGGGGGAGGTCGAATATACCGATGATTGGTCTCCATTTCATCCGGCTACGTTCGATAAAGCCGAAAAGGAATCAGATGAGGACATGAATGATATTGAGGAGGAGGATTATGAAGATGGTGTTTCGGAAACTTGGATGATGGAAGACAATAATGACGCTGAAGAAAGGGAAATCAGATTGGAATCCTCATCTAAGAATGTCTCATTGTACGAAATCAGACCGAACATATGGTAATAATAAGTCCGATGATGAGAATAGTTGTTGTCAACAGACGACAACATTCCCGACGTGTACGAATATCGAGAATGAAGTTAATGCTGGAACTAGGTTAATAATTAATACGGTCGAATATCTTTGTTAATTAAAACATTTTGCACATTCATGTATATTTGAATATTCCTATGCATACATTTCTTCACATAGATAAATAATATGTCTCAATAAATGACCTTTGTTGATTTTTTTCAAAAACATACCGAGTAGAAAGTTGATAGATTTTCTAGTGTATCGATCCTAACATGTGTCGACGGATGCATTGCCAGTCTTATAGATTGAATCTCTTGGGATACTTGTGTATATTTCTCTATATTTGAATATACAAGAAATACATGTAATTACCCCAGTATTGGATTTGAATTACATCGTAGGTTTATGACTTTTTAAGTTAAAAATTGAAAATGTACATATATGATTCGGTCCCATAATAATAAAAAAAACTTATATTTAATCATAAACTGAAAATAAATCTTTCTATGTGGCACTTTTGTGCTTAAGAACCATGTTATGTAAACTACAAAAAAGCTTGGAAAATACAATCCTGTATTTTTAGTAATATAGTTGTATGATGAGATGTAGTTTCTATCTAGGATCCAAATCCCTAAAGAATCGATATGATATAAATAACATTTATTTTCTATGAAATCGAATTATATGTGCCCTAAATATATTACAAACACAAACAAGTCGTTTTTTATATATAAAAGAAAATGCTAAAATTGTGTTATTTATGGGAGGTGCCACTATGATCCTTCACCCATATATGTAAATGAGGTTTATTTTGGATAGGATTTGGAAATTGTTTGAGCTTCTAAATAAGCATTATCTTTATGAATATGCATGCATGTTTACAAAATTTGATCAAAATAATTGGTATGTACAACAGTAGAAAAACACTTTGTTTTTACATGACGATTGAAATTATCTTTCGATAAAGACCCTCAACAATTACAAATATCGGCATAAAACAAAATTATTTGATTAAAACAGTATTTTTGTCGAAAACTGTCTAAATTTCTCATCTCATAACTATAGTATAAAAGTTCCAATTCTAATACAAATTGAATCTTTAGTTTTTGTAAAAAAACCTTGCTACCAATAATATACGATATGCTAAATAAACCTTCTTACAAATAAAATCACCTACAAATTGAAAAAAAAAAAAAAAAAGAAAAAAAAAAACTATATGCGATTCATCTAAATTTTCGAAAACAAAATAGCAGTTTTTAATATATTTTATAAGGTAATTTATTTGTATTAAAAGATTTATTTATGACACAAAATCTTTACATCGATTATACAAATCATTAAAATATATATTTTATTAGATAAATCAAATTTTCTCATTTATAATTTTATAAAAAGTAAACATTAAATTTATGACACAAAATCTTTACATCAATTGTTATACAAATCATTAAAACATATATTTTATTAGATAAATCAAATTTTTTCTCATTTATAATTTTATAAAAAAGTAAAAATTAAAAGATTAATTTATGACACAAAATCTTTACATCGATTATTATACAAATCATTAAAAATATATATTTGATTACATAAATCAAATTTTTTCTCATTTATAGTTTTATATATATAAAAAAAAAAGTAAACATTATAACAATTATTTAATAACGCAACTGTTTACAACATGAAAGGTTTTCACACTTAACAATAATATTATTATTTCTATTTATAGGTTTTAATTGATTTAGCCAACTAAAGTCGGTCTCTCTACTTCTTCGTTCTTATCCTCTCTACCACCTTCTTCTTCTCCATCCCCAAATCATCGAAATTTCTGATGAGATTCACTTCCATTTTCTCTTTTTATCTTCAATCAATCCACTCCCAACTTTGTAATACCCACTTATAACGAAATCATCCGTTTATCTGCTCTCAATTTTTCATCTTGGTATCTCTGATTTCCCCGTATAATGTTGTCTAGATCGTCTTTCAATCTGCTCAATCTCGATGATTATTCTTGTGTAAGCGATCGCCCTCGGATCCCCAGAGTCATGACAGTTCACGGAATTCTATCGGAGTTTGAAGAAGATGACAATGGCGGAATCGATAACCGGAACATAAATGAAACGGATCGGTTCCCAGATGCTGTTTCGTCTCCCACCGCCGGCCGTCGGATCGTGGTTGCCAATCAGTTACCGGTGAAAGCTCGGTTCGAAACAGAAACCAACAAATGGGTATTTCAATACAACCCGGATTCACTCGTGCTTCAACTCAAATCCGGGTTAGAACCCGATACCGAATGCGTTTATGTCGGATCCTTACCCGTCGACGTTCACCCGTCGGAGCAAGAAGAAGTCGCTCAAATTTTGTTGGAAAAATTCCGGTGCGTTCCCACTTTTTTATCGTTAGAAATCCAGAATAAATTCTACCATGGATTCTGTAAACATTACCTATGGCCTTTGTTTCATTACATGTTACCCGTGACCCGAACCCAAGGGGTCCGATTCGATCGGGTCGCATGGCGGGCCTACGTATCTGCGAATAAAGTTTTTGCAGATAAAGTTATGGAAGTTATCAACCCAGATGAGGATTACGTCTGGATCCATGATTATCATCTCATGGTAATGCCTACTTTCTTGAGAAAACGATTTCACCGAATCCGGGTCGGGTTTTTCTTGCACAGCCCATTTCCATCGTCGGAAATTTACCGGACTTTACCTGTCAGAGACGAAATTCTCCGGGCACTTCTCAGCTGTGATTTAATCGGTTTCCATACATTCGATTACGCTCGCCATTTCCTTTCATGTTGTAGCAGAATGTTGGGTCTCGATTACAAATCCAAAAGAGGCTACATTGGCCTCGAATACTATGGTAGAACAATAAGCATCAAGATTTTACCAGTGGGAATCCACATGGGTGAAATCGAATCGGTAAAATCATCAGCGGAAACCGCCGCGAAAGTTCTTGAATTGAAGCAGAAATACAACGGGAAAGTGGTGGTTGTGGGTGTGGATGATATGGACATGTTCAAAGGGATTAGTTTAAAGTTCTTAGCATTTGGCAAACTCTTAGAAGACTACCCCACCTTACGTGGCTCAGTGGTTCTAATCCAAATCTTGAACCCGGCTCGTAGCCGTGGTCAAGACATCCAAGAAGTCGAAACTGAGATGCGAACCGTGGCTCGTGAGGTTAACCGCAAGTTCACAAAAGACGGGTTCGAGCCAATCGTATTGGTCAACGGTTCGGGTTCGACCCATGAAAAGGTCGCTTACTTTGCAATAGCCGAATGTGTTGTGGTCAATGCGGTTCGAGACGGGATGAATTTGATCCCGTATAAGTACACGGTTTCTAGACAAAGCAACCCGGATTTGGATCGCGTGTTAGAACCCGATGAACCCGAATCAAACCCTAAACCTAAAAAGAGTGTAATCATAGTCTCGGAGTTCATCGGGTGTTCACCATCTTTAAGCGGGGCAATCCGGGTCAACCCGTGGGACATCGATTCGGTCACCGAGGCGATGTATTTGGCAATCAAAATGCCCGATAGGGAAAAAGAAATGAGACACGAGAAGCATTATAAATATGTTAGTTCTCATGATGTTGCGTATTGGGCGCGTAGTTTTGATCAAGATCTTGTGCGGGCTTGTAAGGAGCATTTTCACAAACGGTGTTGGGGGGTTGGGTTTGGGTTGCAGTTTCGGGTTGTGGCTCTCGGGCCCACTTTTAGGAAATTATCGGTTGAACATATTGTGTCGGCGTATAAGAAGACGAATAGTCGGTTGATTTTGGTTGATTATGATGGGACATTGATGCCGCAAGGTTTGATCGATAAAACGCCGAGTAAAGAAGTTATTTCGATATTGAACGCGCTATCAAGTGATCCGAAAAATGTCGTGTTCATTGTGAGTGGTCGTGGGAAGGATTCGTTAAGCAAATGGTTTGATTCGTGTAAGAAACTTGGTTTATCAGCGGAACATGGCTATCTTACTAGGTATGTGTAATGTACTAGGCTGGTCTGACAGACTGTTTTTAGAAAACCAGTCTGCTAGACCAGTCTGGAAGTACTACGTTTACTATGTCATTTTTTTTGCTTTAAATTTTTTTGGTGTTGATATCGAATTTTATGTAGGTGGAGTGGGGACTCGGAATGGGAATCTTGTGAGTTAACGGTGGATGTGGGGTGGAAGAAGGTGGCATTACCGGTGATGGAGCATTACACTGAGGCAACCGACGGTTCTTTTATCGAACAAAAAGAAAGCGCGTTAGTTTGGCATCATCAAGAAGCGGATCCGGATTTCGGGGCATGGCAAGCTAAAGAGTTGTTAGATCATCTAGAAAGTGTTCTCGCCAACGAGCCAGTAGTTGTTAAACGAGGCCAACAAATCGTTGAGGTTAACCCCCAGGTAAAAAGAAAATAGAAATAACAATGTATTTTCATTTATTTATTTCTTTATTACAAAATCTTACTTTTGTATATAATCGATTTTTGCAGGGTGTAAGCAAGGGAGTGGTGTTAGATCGACTCGTGACAACAATGCAAAACACCGGGAGACCACTTGACTTTGTGTTGTGCATCGGTGACGACCAATCAGACGAGGACATGTTTGAGAAACTCGGGAGTTCGGTTGCGAATGGGATTGCAGAAGTGTTTGCTTGCACAGTGGGCCAGAAGCCCAGTATGGCAAAATACTATCTTGATGACACAGTAGATGTCATCAAGATGCTACATGGGCTCGAAGCAGTATCAACCCATGTAGCAGAAAGTACTAGGTTCCATGTTGAAACCCGGACCTAGACTTGGTAGACAGAATGACTTTAGATCGTGGTAAATCTTATTTTCAAAACTAGAATAATCTAATCCAAAACAATATATGGTTTTTTGACATATCAGTCAATACATGATTCATCTGGATTTGATAGTTTTGGTTGTGGAAAATTAGATTTACCAGCTGATATACATCGTTTGTACATACTGGCTTAGATACATGTTTTTTTATACAAAATTTCCTTTAGATTAAGTATTTGTTTTTGAATATTTGGTCAAAATTCATTCTAAAAAACTGAAAAAACGTGTAGTGTTCGGTTTTTATCATGTAATTTCATAAGATCCGTGTTTGACGCAATTGGATATGCCGTGGATGATGAGTACTTTGACTTGGTCAACCTTGGTTTAATCAAAATTAGTAAAGTTCTAGGAAACAAGAAATCCAACCCACAGGAGTCAATTAAAATTAAAAATAATAAGCAGGCGTACGATAAAGTCAACTAATGGGTATAAAATAAAGTCAACAAAGTTAATTCAGGTAGAACAAGTGAACAACTAATTATCCTATTCGGATATAGTTGGTGCCTATCATTCTCGTTATATATTTAAATTATACGTTAAGTTCAAGATTTCCTTGTTTGTCGATATATTGTGAATATGACAAATTATTGATGATATACACACGTACGTCTTTTGCAAGGTTGGTAGTTTCAAGTCGATGCATCATGTATTATATTGTTATATCAAAGACATGACTTGTGGTGATGCTTATCTATTATGTTATATTGGCCGAATTTTGCAGGTTAAGATAACGTTATCACCTAGGACATGACATAATAGATTCTCGCTTAATAAAATACTTACATAATTCATAAGTTATGTTGAGTAAATGAAAAGTGCTTAGATTAAGAAGACATTTTAGCCGATGAGAAAAGGCTTAGAGAAATCTTTCAAGAAAACAAGAACATACATGTTGTGTATTTGGAGGAACATTTCATCAATACCCATGACAAGTTGAGCAAACTCAAGCACAACCACAACTTCTCTACAAAGAGAACATCATTAAACTACTAGAAGACATTGGCAATTGCAGGGATCATAGTTGTAGCGATAAACAAGGATAGAAGGTGAAAGATAGTCTGGTTGTTCTTGTAGTAGTGTACTTACCGAAAGTTGTTATTAATCTTTCTTAAATTCCAACCTCAACTTGTAAAGTTTGTCAAACTGTAGGGTTAACTTGGTGTGTTTATGTAGGTTAAAATAGAAAGTATTTGTTGAAAGTACTGTAGGAGATTAGTTGACGAAAGATGAAGGGTTGCATCTCGTTTTATGGAACCTAGAGGGTGGAGCAATATATTGGAAATGGAGGTCTAAATTCACACAATTGAATATTAAAGGTTTTTTTTTTTAAAACTTTTATATTGATTATTTAATATATATATATATATATATATATATATATATATATATATATATATATATATTCGATATACGTTATGTATTACAAGACATTTAATATAATTATGATTTATAAAACAGAATATAAATTTCAATAGATTTTAAAGATAAACACAATCAATAATATAAATGACGATTGATATACAAAAAATTAAATATAACAAAAATGTAATAACATATAAAATAATTATGTAACAACCTCAATAACTATTTTTTTTTCTCCAAATCATTGATAATGTTATTATCAAGCGTATAACTAAATATCCCAAACTGATTGTAGGTATTGGTGACGTTAAATTCATTAACATCAACTTTGAATGCCTCTTTTTATGCTCCAAACATTTAAGGTCATAAGGATATAATTCTGGACCATCCCTAGCCTAGAAAAAATATGATATATAATATTGTTATGGTTAAAAACACATAACAAATGATGGTAAGTAATAAAACAGATATTATAATTATCTTATATCTGTTTAATTTTCTCTAGGAGACAACTTGCACTTTTTTTTTTGACCAGTTTATAAACATATCTATCAAACAAAGTTAGTGTATTTGTTCCAGAATCATCATGGAGGTATCTTATACCTATAAAAAAATACAAACATAAATAAATATTAAGTATATGTTTAGTAATATTTTAAAGTTGGTTTAATTGCAATTTTGTTAAAAGTAAGTAACCTCGGAACATAAGATATTTTCTTGTTTGTGCGCTTATTTTTAAAGCATTCATAAACCACACTTGCATCACTACTTTTTAGACCGTTAAACGCATTTTTTTCATTGACTTTCCTTCCACAGTTGGTACACACATTGTAGTACCAATATATATCTTGTCGAATCCCATAAATGGTCCCAAGAATGATGAATTTTGCGGCCTTAAAAATACAATAAGATCATTAAAATTATAATATTTGTCAATGAGAAAAGAAATGCTATTAAAATGACTCAATGTTTGACATACCTCTTTTGGTTCGTGCATATCGACAATGTTTTTAAGCTTGTGCTTAATCAAAAAGTCATCATATTCAGAATATGATTGAGAGGTATCAACAGTCAAAGAAGAAGAAGGATTTTAAAGTCTTCGTAGCCTAACCAAGCTGTTTTTTTTTTTATTAATGATGTTAATTATAAAATTAGTAAAATAAAAAACCAATGAATTATTAAAATAGTTAGTAACCTTTCTGTAAAGATAACAATATCCAGAGATCAACATTTATGAACATGCGAGTGTGATCAAAATGACTGTTAACGAAAGGTATTCCTAAAAAACAAAATAAAAGACTTAAAAGAGTGATTAATATAAAAGGTTAAGATAAGGTTGGGTTGTAAAAAAAACATATCGATATAAACATTAATTTTAGCAAATTGCAATAGAGCAATCACACGACCAATTTCTTTATGATTTTCAACATAAGAAATCAATTGATATCCAATATCTCCAAACAATGTTACGCTAGCTTGTACACCTCCGCAAAAATAATAACGGTCAAATGATTATATAATACAAAAATAACACGTACAAAAGTAAACGTAATGAATATAATATAAGAAAATTTATGGTTACTCTAAGTTCCGGATCTGTAAGGGTAGCCTATGTTTGGATTTGTTAACATCTAGGAAACAATTTTTCATAATGAAACAATTTCACCAATAACATCTAGAAGAATATAATACAATATGTCAAAATGATGTAAAATTAAAGTAGAAAATATAATATAAAATCAAAATAGATTGTATATTAATAGTTGAAAGAAGAGAAAAATTACCAACTGATTCTTTAGATGTAGTTGTTGTAGATATGATTCTTTCATACGAAACACAAGAAAATCCATATGTTGATTTGGATTGAAAGTCTAGACACTCATTCAAAGCTGTTCTTCCATGCAAGTTTAATTTCTCCTTTACATCGCTTATTTTAAAAGTTTATCTGTTAGGGGCGATAGTGGGGGATCCGATGAAAACAACACAATCTTATTTCAGTTTCGATTGAAACCTTTAAAAATTTCTTGGATAGACACTTGCTCGAATTTTAGTACCCTATACACATAAGATGGTAATATTATATAATGTTAAACAATTGTATTTTAATAAATTGAAATTGATTAACAATGTAAAACAATATTGTTATTGTAATAGCAGATTTTACCATCTCATCCATCATTATCATCTCAATTGATTTTAGCATAGTGAGGTTAATATCTGATATTGTTCTCCATAACCGGATGATAAACACTTTAAGTGTGTAATCAGCCTTCATATTATCCAAGTGTGTAATTAAAGTGATGTTTCTCTCTGTCATTGTCCCATAACAAAGCATAAAAGAAGAAAATATTATGCTAGCAGAATGTATAATGTGTAGATTAGAATAAAGTTCATTTTCATGTAAAAAAAATTCATTGTACAGTTAAAAAAATATAATAATAATCACAATTTTGAAGTTTCAGGTATAATAATCGATTTGGAAGATGGAGACAGATCATAAGTATCATAAGTATTCAGAACATAAGTAAAAGGGATTATGTACATATAGTTAATCAGGTTTGCTCATTTTTGGTATTGATTCCTATGTGAAATATGAAATAATTGGTGGTGTAAATGGATGATTAACGATATTGAATTATATAGAGATTTGAATAGGAGCAAGTAAATCAACTAAAAAGAGATATATGTATCATACCTTACCAATTCCTTATTTGCTGGGAAATAAAAGAATGAATAAGGTAAGAAATAAATATGTTTTTCAAATTACATATCACATTAATTATCACATTAATCATATTAAATAAGGATTTTAGTTACATATATAGTATAGTATGACGTGAACACGTAATGAAGTTTTTGATATAAAGGAGGGGCAAAAAGGGTGTCATGCTAAAACTTTTTTTTTTTAATATAAAATGGCAGGAAATATACAGAAATATGTATTTCTAAAAGTTCATTTATATTGTATGTATATTTTCAAAGTTTGTTTACAAAAAAAAAAAAAAAAAAACGACGACCATATTGCGATTAAAAAAACCATTTGGAGTTATATAAGAAAAATAAAGAGAACACAAACATATATTTGTAAGGGATGAACCGGATGAAAAAGGTAATATTATACAGGGTAAATAAAGGGAAAAAATGGAATTTGTAGGAAAATAAATTTAAAAGAAAAAGATTACAAGGCTAATTAAATGGTCTTTTGTTTTTTGATTTTATTTAATAAAATGGGTTATCTTAATATTGGATTTTGGAATACACGTATAGCAAGAAGAAGTATGAAGAACCTGGAAAAAATCTCGAAGGAGGAGACAATTGATATCACACTATCCAAAACAGTAAGTATCAAAAATGTTGAAAGGGTAAACTTTTAAATACTAATTTACAATCACATAAAATTGATATCACACTACCCAAAACAGTAAGTATCAAAAATGTTGAAAGGGTAAACTTCTAAATACTAATTTACAATCACATAAACAGATAGAGATAGAATCACTTACAGCCATATAAACATGTAAAGAAAAGCAGAATGCTATGATCGTTCTTAAATATACTAAAATACTAATGGTAACCTGTGATATTCGAATAATATTGAAACTGCAGCCACATGCAGCTGTTTCTCTATGAGGAACAAGTTATAGGAATTACAGGATTACAAGATAGTAAATATATGCAGGACATTATGATATGTTTTAAAAAAATGATTTAGGATGATCATACATTGCACAAATATTGGAGATTTTAGTTTGAAATTAATGATTGTATAGACATTCCGTATATAGAGGAATTCCCTACTTTTTGAGATTAAACTTTATTTTAGAATTCTAATGAAATTAGTGATTTCATAGACATTTCGTATATTGAGGAATGTATACCAAATATATGTAATATGTAAGCATATATATTCTTTGTGCAATAAATATTTTCGTAGAGATAAATAGGAAACAAATAATAGAGTTATTCTGAGAAAAAGACGATGGACATTATGGTCTATTAACAATAAGCAAAAAATGGATGTAGAGCAGTGCCACGTATACAAAAATAATCTTTTATTAAAAAGGGAGATATCGTCTTCACCCTCAAAAGTTCTTTTTATTTTTCATGATTAGCATCAGTAGATTGTCCTTGTTATCGTATATATTTCTCTTTGTTATTATGTAAAATATTAAAAATGGGCCTTATAAGTTTTTGCTCTTTTTAGTTAGAAATAGAAACGTTTGGAAACTAAAATAAAAGTAAATAAATTTTCAAAATAAAAATTAATAATTAAATCTAATTAAAATAAGCAAACCAAAGTATGGAAATAAATTAGTAGGAGAATTCTTAAAATAATAAGGAAAATGTCGCAATGGCCTTACTATGTATTTTAACTTTATTATTTCAGTCCCTATGTTTTTTTCATGCCTTTTAAAGGAACAAACTGTTTTTGTCAGGTCGATTTGGTCACTTTAGACAAAATGAAGGGGTAACCTGGTTACCCATTTCCCACATATACAGTGACCCATTTTCCATTACCATTGAACTTGAAAAGTCTAAAAATTCATCCTCGGTCTTTTCCCTCTCAATCCGATTAAGGAATTAAAAATATATGGAAGAATCAAAATTTTGATCTCAAGTACCGAGTAAAGGAACGGTTAGTACCGGTTTCCCTTTTGGGTCAAATGTTACACACCCTAATTGAGATAGTATCAGAAGACCTCATTGTAGAAGATGCTTCAAATTTTGATTTTTCGTTACTTTAGAATCCTTCTACTGCTTTGGGTTTTACTTCCTTCGTCAATTCAAATCATAGTTGCCGATGAAGGCTACAAGACACAACTTTTAAGCACAACAAAAGTAGATAGAGATTGGTTCGTTTCAATAATAAGGAAGCTCTACGAGTAACTTTAACTCCTTTTACAAGAACACATACTAGCAATTCGATGGAGGGACTAGTTTCATTGTAGGATGGCTCCTGATCCCCTAAATCCACAACAACTGCCTCCACCTTGTAGGTTTCTTACGAACTTGTATCTAAACTTAAAGTCAACTAGAACATGTTTTTGGGGTTTTTTGAAGAGATATATTGATCGAGTACTAAAAAAAGTGACCAAATTAGGGTGTTCATTATTCGAGTTGATTTCTAAGGCTATAGGGCTAGATTCAAGATACATGAAAGACATTGGTTGTACAGATGGACTTGCCTCCATCTTTCATTATTATCCATCGTCTCCACAGACGAAACTAATAATTGGGGCTTAATAGAATTCCGACAACAACTTCCTAACTGTGCTCCTACAAGACCATATCGGTTGCCTCCAGTTCTTTCACCAGAGTCAATGAGTTAATGTTCTGTTTGTTCCCAAATCTATGTTTCTTCTCTCTCTCACACGTAACAAAGGGGGTTGAGAGTGGTGTTATTACATCCATCAATATTTCAGTTGAAGATGTCTCTTGAGAATGAAGGATGATTAGGAGGGGTAAATTGACTAGTGAGTTTGTGAGAGAGAGAGAGAGGGGGGGGGAGACATGGACAAAAGGTGAAGACTAAGGTGGATTTAATTCAAGTTTTTTAATTAATTAAAATCCATTTTGTACATGAAGTTGGTAATGGTTGGTCAGAGAGACCAAATAAGCAGGTCACTAACAACTTTTTTCCCTTAAAAGGCACGACAAATACTTAAGGGACTAAATGGATAAAGTCAAAATACATAGTAGGGCCATTGCGTTATTTTCCCAAAATTATATAAGTGTTTTTAAAAAAATTAACCGTAATGTTTAAAATGAAAACTTGAGATGGCTTATTTTTACCAAAACCCTAAAGCCTATCGTCAGAATACTCAATTCGTGTGAGCAGGAATGTCATGGCGCTATTGGTGTGGAGCAGAAGAACATAAAGAGAAAGAATGGAACTTGAAAGAACCTTTAGAACATTCATCTCCTCTTTCCCTCTCACTTGAACGACATTCAATCATGGAGCCCCCCCCCCCCCCCCCCAACCCTCCCTTTGCTATTTCTCCATATTTCCATGGAGATTTGAAGGTTTCCAGTCCAATTATCGAAGCCATGACCAAATCCCTTCATATCCTAGCTTGAAGGTAGTTTTTTTCTTCTCTATTCAATCATCTATCATCTAGGGTTATAAGATACTCAAAATCCGAGTTTCCATGTTTAACCTTTGAATTGGTTGAGTTAATAGTATTAATCTCCACCCTTTGATCATTCTCCAAACACCAACTTTTATCATAGATGTTTGTTTGGGGTTTGATGAATATTTTGGGGGTTTTATAACCCTAGGCTTCCATAAATCCGAATTTACACCATTAAGATAACATATTGTCCATGGTTTGTTGTTAATATCATGTGATGAATCATCCATGGGTCAATACTTCACCATGGAAGTGCTTGGTTCCATTTCTATATATGATTTGGGTGATTTGAATCCCTGTAACCCATGTTTGAGTTGTACTCATGCTTTACTGAGTAGTATATTAGTTATCGAACTTATTAATGATTGAAAATCTAGTTTATCTATAGAAATGAGTGATTTATATTTATATATGTTATGATTCCCTAGTTTTCCTTTGAAGTTGTTATTGTAATTGACAATTCTAATGGTGAAGCACCACTGAAATGGAGTGGGGGATTAACAATGTTGATTTTGAAACATTAAAATTATTTTGATAAATGTAATAAACCATGTTAAGCTAAAGTACTTTTAACATTGGCAATTAATGTTCTTGGTATAATTGATCTCACAAGTTCATTATAGAGTTGGAATCATCACACCACCTTAGTTGTGGTTGGAATCATACCTTGGTATTGGAATCAGTATTAAAATGTTGGATTGGTTTGAAAGAGAAAAGAACCTTATACATGTTATTAAGAGTTATCAACACTTATTTTACCCATCTATGTAAAGTTTAGGTGATGTTTGGAATGTATTAAAGAGTTTTTGGAAACTAGGTTGCTATTATGAGTTTATATCTCCTTTGAAGTAGCTATTTTAAAAGTAAGAGTTGTTCATAATCATCCAAAAATTTTCCTTTTTTTTCCATAACATATTCATTCGTTATACAAATCCATTTTCACCAACATTTTTTATAAGCATAAAAAGGGTTTTAAATAATAAATTTCCAAATTTGGAATTAAGAGCTTAAAAAGTGATGTGATGGATCACTTAATATAATCCTGACACAGTTATTGTTATACATAGGTTACACTTGAGTTCTCAAACTATTCTCGAATGGAACGGAGGTGTTAGAAGCTAATATTGTTTCGAGATGAGTTTACTAGGAGTATAATTCCATATACCTTACTTTATGATTTTTTGATGAGTTTTGCTTGTTTTTTCTTATATGGTATTATATATAAACCTTGATTGCAAGGCGGGTTATGTGCATTCATGAAATTCTATTTTCTGATATGCTTTTTGTGAGATAAAGCTAAAATGCTTATTTTTGTAAAGGAGTTTTTAACATCCTACTTGTTGCATTCATGCTAGGATGGATTGACTTAAGTGGCCACAAGACCTTGGGATCCTACAACCATTTCTCGGTCTAAAACCATTTCTCGGCCTAAAACCATTTCTCGGATAAAGTTCCTGACCAGGAACCCCTAAATTATATCCACTTCACGTGATTCAAGGCATTTTCTCATGTCCCAATGAAGGTGTCCCATCATGATTTCGACTATATACACATATGGACCGAAATCAATACTTCATTCTTAAACTTGTTGACCGAAAACTCCCTTTTTCCCCTCAAGAACACAACCAAAAACTCATCCTTTCTCTCTCAACTATCATCTGAAAATACCTTCCAATCTTCATATTTTGGATCGAAAACACCCATATCTTCTTGTGTTCACCAAGAACACCAAGAACTCTTCGAATCATCAAGCAACCGAAAACCCCCAGGTAACTGAAACACCTATTTTTTGTTGATTCTAACACTTTTTATAAGTGTTTCTTACATAATCCTTGTGTTATTTATCACTTAGATTGGTAACTTATTAACTTTAGTTCTATATCGGGTATAATTATTATTTAGGATACGACTTTTCGCACAGGTTCTAAACTAGAGGATCATTACTACTACGTCGTATCTTCACTCGAACACTCACATAAGGTGAGTTCATACCCCTATGTTTTACCATTTTTAAATGCTTTTAAGGGGAGAATACAAGCAAAACACAAGATAGTTGTGTTAACACTTACATACGATTACAAATCATGTTAAGATATTAAATACTTATATAAACTTATCAAACCATTTTAAACTGTTTTTCAACCTCTTAAATTACTGTTTTTATCAAACTATATATATATATATATATATATATATATATATATATATATATATATATATATATATGTAACACCTGTGTTTCTGGGCTTGTCATTAATGTTGATATAATAGTCTAGGTTAACCTTTGTAATCTGTTTTGAAATAATAGAAGTGTATTATTTGAATATTATGTGTTTTGTGCTTAATTGTGCGTCTTAATTTAATTAAGAATGAAAATAAGCGTCAAAATAAAATATTAGATAAAGCCGATATATATGGATAATCTTGTAGTAGTTGAAACGAGGTTTCTGAATATATAAGGAATGCCGAAATCCGAGTTATAACGAAGAAATTATGACCTGTCGAAGTTTCGCGACAGAACCGGCAACACTGAATGACGTAAATAGTGAATTTACGATAGAGCGATATTTAGCCTTAGTAATGTAAACAAAAGTCATAGAATACGTTAAACTGAGAGCGTGCATAAAAAGAACGCCCAAATCTAACTTCGTATGAGGAAGTTATGATTTTTCGAAGTTTCGACTTAGCGGTATGCAGCCCGAATACTCGATTTGAGATCGAGCGGTTTTTAGCCGAAACAATCTAAACGAGAATCGAAGATCTCGTTAATTGTAGTGAAACAATAAAAACACAGGCGAAAACGGACGTCGGATGAAGAAGTTATGAATTTATAACAGAGTTTTCTTGTCCCGGCCTACTGAAAATAAATAATAAAAATAAAATCAAAATTAGCCGATGAAGTTTAAACGAAAATTGTAGATCGTAGTCTCACCTACGTAGGGATATAAAGAACGTCGAAAACGGAGTTCGTATGGGGAAGACATGAATTTTTGAAGTTTATTAAATAATTAAAATATTAAATTTAATTATAAATACCCGATATTATCAAAAAGGGGGGAGTCAGCGACCTTATCCACATTACGCCCAGCGTAACTTAATTTACGCCCAACGTAATTCGGGGTTTCAGCCCCCTATAAATAGGTGTCGAGTGCAGCCGAGTTCTATTGCTCATTTCTTTCTTCTCTTGCGTTTTTATCTCGTTTTGCGTGCAACTTATACCCCGAAGCCCCGGTATCATTCCCGAGCCCCGAAGCAAGTCCCGAAGCCCCGAAGATCTTGAGAAGTAGAGTTCACAAGACGAAGCTCTGCCTGCGAGGAGCCCAGTTTTTGTGAAGCTCTTCTAGATCTACCGAAGAGTACTACTTCTACAAGTCGTAGTGTTGTCCGATCATCTTCTGATCAAGTGAGTGTGTAGTTACTTTCTTCTAACGCATAATTATGAAGTATTTTATACAAAATACGTGTTATGTGTATATTTTGTTGTTATATATGTGAATGTATATTCACTTTCTTCTATCTGATAGATATGATTTATTCTCTATGAAATATGTGTTACGTGTATGTGTCTCATCTGTTGTTTGGAATATGTATTGAATGAGAATGCTATACAGGTTTTCAACTATGTATAAAAATATATATTTTTATCTACTAATATGTTGGGTAGAACATGGGTAGATAGTTGATGTGTGATAAACAGATGAGAGGCCTCGATGTTATTGTTGTTGATCTAGTTATTCAACGGAGTATGGATAACGACCACAGACTCTTTCTAGACAGTCCTGTGGAACGCTAGCAGGATCATAACCTGGAGGTGTTGTGAACGATGTGTTCACCGATGTACTCTATCCCTCTCATGGTTGCCTTTAGGACATCTACTGTTGAGGAAATCCCTTTGCAGTAATGTTCGTCCCGATGAAATTCCTAGATTAGGCCCCCTTATGATAGATGTTGTTTTAGGGACGTAAAGTGAGGATAACAAGAATAGGTAATCGGGTTTTTGTTTGTTTGTGAAATTAAATATAATTATTTATTGTGGGTTGAAAACCCTATATGCTGACCAGGCTCCCAAGCCTTACCCACTCAGTTTATTTGTATTACAGGTAGTGGCGAGAGGGCATAAAATGGATGAATCATCAAGTTATTTTGTTTATTAGACCAGTTGTTATATGTAACTGTTGCATGGTATATATTTTGTTATTTATGCTTTTGTGTCTGTATCGGAACATGACATCCTGAGTCTTGATTATATAATGAAAATACATTTCTTTATGAAATGCTTTGGTAAATATTATTTTATCATATTTTGTTTTGGGGAACAAATTCCGCAACTCTTTTAAATCAAAAGGATTTACTCTGAAATTATTTTAAAATCATAAATGAAACCGGTCTTTTCTGGCCGTGATTTTGGGGATGTCACAGTTGGTATCAGAGCATTAGTTTAAGCGAACTAGGAATTTGTAGGATTTCTAGACTTTAATTTAGAATGCTAAGTGGAGATTGTGAGATGTGTGTCTGTTATAATATAGACACGAGCACTAGTATATTTTAGGAAGCTGCCTAAAATGCTTTTATGTGCTAAATGTTATATGTTGCCATATATGATATTATTTGTTCGGATCTATGGTCTGTTGCCGACCGGATCTGGAAACCTTATGTGTGTAAGATTCTAAGCGTATGGTTATGATATTAGAACTAGCATGTAAACGTTTCGGAGTGATAAGGATGATTTAATTATCTATCATGGATGAGGATCTAATTTCACCTTATTTGGTGTATAGATCAAAAATGGTAAGAACCAGAAGTGGCGTTGGAAACGCGGATGAAAATAGGAATCAACCACCAGTGATTGAGCAAATACCTGTTGTAGTTGCTGCAACTAAGCCGATAACAATGGCTGGTGTACAATTGATGATTCAGACAATGTTGGATCGTCAAATGGATGAAACTAGGCGTTTGCTTCAGCAGAATCGTGAAGAACCTTCAATGCCGATTGTACAACCCGAATTAAGTGAAGGGAATTCAGAAGGAGGAAACTTCAGTGGGACTGTTGGTCAAGCCAACCCATCGGTGGTTAGACACAACAACCAGGATGGAGGAAATAATGGGCGTGGGTGTAAGTACAAGGATTTCATGGCATCCAAACCACCATGTCTATCCGGAAGCCCAGCGCCGGTGCAAGTTATGGACTGGATATCCGAAATGGAGACAATGTTTGAAAGTTGCGAATGCAGCAACAGGCAGAAGGCCGCTCTTGCGATCCTTCTGCTAAAATCTGGCGTGTTGAGTTGGTGGAAGCTGTTAGCTGACTCTATGCCCAAGGGAGAAGCGAGCAAAATGTCTTGGGAAGACTTTGTGGAACAACTGAAACTGCAATACTGCTCCGGGCAGGACCTTCTGGAAATCAATAATGAGTTTCAGAATTTGAAGAAGGGGAAATTGAGCGTTACTAAATACGCTGCTAGTTTCACAGAAAAGATGAAGCTTATCCCATATTTAGTACCAACAGAACTCTCTAAGGTTAACAAGTTTTCCCTTGGACTACCAACAGACTATGGTCTAATGGTTAAGCAAGCAACCACATTGAAAGCCGCCATCTGGGCTGCTAGAAATGTTGAGACCCAGATCAGGGAGAAAGGTCTAGAGAGGCAGAGGTTGGTGAAAAGAGGAAAATCGATGGACCCTCGGGGTCCAGCAAAAAGGGTAAATTCTCGAAGTCTAGTTCGAGAGGAGGTGGAGGAGGTGAAACAAAATGGTGCGACAAATGCAAGAAGAAGCATCATGGTAAATGTGGCGAGGAAGCCACATGCTTCAAATGTGGAAAGCCAGGGCATTATGCCAACGAATGCACCCTCATCAAGAAAGTTTGCTATGGTTGAAGTGAGGAAGGGCACATCTCGAGAGATTGTCCGAAGAAGAAGGAGGCAACAAAACCCAACATTCCGCCAAAGCTGAAGGCGAAAGCCTTCCAGATGACACTAGAAGTTGCTAAAGATGAAGCTGATGTCGCTTTATGTACCTTTCTCGTCAACGAATTGTCTGCCCAAATTTTATTTGATTCTTGAGCCAACTTGTGATAACCCGAAATTTATTCCGTCACAATATTCCATTTCCGTTAATAAAATTTATTTTTATTAAGATTTTCCGTTAACTTTTGGGTTAAGTTAATTAAATTGCGACTTTTATTCTTCATAAGTGTCGGAACCCATTTAGAAAAATGTTAAAACATCCAAATTTTTAATTGGAGAATTTTTAGTTTCGACCACGTCGGGTTACGACAAATTAATCAGGTACGACCAAAAGCTCCGTTTAACGTCGGTATCTGTGACATCCCCAATTTCGCGTCCAGAAAAGACCGATTTGTTTATGTTTTGTTTTAAAAATTAGAGTAATCCTTTTTAAGGAAAACAGTTTCGGAAATTGTCCCAAAAACAAAATATGATAACCATTTATCAAAACATTTCTCAAAGAGAATGTATTTTCATTAAATAATAAAACCTCGGGATGTCATGTTCCGATACAGACCAAAAGCATAAACAATATAAAATAGACCTTACAACAGTTATTTATAACTACTGATCAATCCAAATTCTCTCGTCAAGTCCACCAACTTATACCCTTGTGCGATTACCTGTAATGCAAAGAATACTGAGTGGGTTAGGCTTGGGAGCCTGGTGAGCATATAGGGTTTTCAACCCACAATAATATAATTATTATATTCAATCATCAAACAATCAACCCAATTACCCATCCCCGTTATCTTCATTTATTCTTAAGTACCTTTCCTAAGGAATTATCCTAAGGGTCAACTCCTACATCGTATTTACCTCTCATCTCCTTACATCGCATTTCCTTTATATATATTCGTTCCTAAAGAATAAATACGCAGTCACAACATCGTCTGGACTCGTAACTCATAGTAAGGGTTAGGCTATCATCGCATGAATACGCAGTCACAACATCGCCTGGACTCGTAATTCATAGTAAGGGTTAGGCTATCATCGCATGAATACGTAGTCACAACATCGCCTGGACTCGTAATTCATAGTAAGGGTTAGAGTATCATCGCATGAATACGTAGTTACAACATCACCTAAACTCGTAATTCATCACCTACAGGTTAGGAGCCTGCTGGTGTTTCCACGGGGTCATCTAGAATAGTCCGTGGTCGCCATCTATACTCTGGTAGATGACTACATCGCCAAATTGCCACATCGTCGGTCAAGGTTATGGTATCTCCTCTCATCTCACATCACCTATTTATCATCGCCTATCTATCATCACTTAACTATCATCACCTTTCAATCATCACCTATCTCTTATCACCTAATTATCATCACCTATTTCTCATCACCTAATTACCATCACCTAATTATCATCACACATCATCTAATTCATCTACCCATGTTCTACCCAACATATTTGTAGATATAAAATACGTATACAGATTAACTCATTTAACACCTATATAAAACATCCATTCCAAACTCATCTCAAATAAACAACAATATATAAGCACATAGCAAGTATTTAATAGCAAATACTTAATATATATATATATATATATATATATATATATATATATATATATATGTTAGAAGAAAGTGATCACATAGTCACCCAAAACATATACTTAATACATTCACGCAATACTTATATTAAAATCTTGTTATGAAAGGGACTATACACTCACTCATATAAACAACAATATATATACACATAGCACGTATTTTATAAAATACTTCATATCTATGTGTAAGATGAAAGTGACTATACACTCACTTGATCAGAAGATGATCGGACAGCACTACGGCTCTAAGAGTAGATATTCTTCGGTGAAACTGGGATCACTTCACACACCGGGTTTCTCGCAGATAGAGCTTCGGCTTGAAAACTCTATTCTTCTCGGGATCTTCGGGTTTTGGAACTTGCTTCCGGTCTCGGGGTTGATACCGGGGCTTCAGGGGGTTAAAATAGGGCTTAGAGGGTGTATCGGGAGTGGGAGAGAAGGGATGGAGCAACCATAGTCGGCTGGCCCTTCAAATCTATTTATAGGGAAAAATTGGCCCTTGCCACGTCGTGACACCTTTTTCCACGTCGTGGGCTTGATCGTCACTGCATGCGTTATCGCAAGTTGCGTCTGGGGGACTCCCGGAGGTGTCAGAAGACCTGCCACATCGTGGCACTGCTTTCCACGTCGTGGTCTCTGGCACAACTTTGGGGTTCGTTCCCCGAACTTCAGAAATTCATAACTTTCGCATACGAACTCCGTTTTCGACGTTCTTTATATCGACACGAAGGTGAGATTATGCTCTACAACTCTCGTTTAGAATCCATTGGCTAATTTTGACTTCATTTTTAATATATTATAAATATCTTACTTATATATTATTTTTAGTAGGCCGGGACAGGAAAACTCCGTTCGGAATTCATAACTCCTTCATCTGAACTCCGTTTTCGTCTGTCTTTTTATCGTTGGACTACTATCGATGAGATCTTCGACTCCCGTTTAGATTGTTTTGGTTAAGAATCACTCGATCTCATATTCGAGTATTCGGGCTGCATACCGCTAAGTCGAAACTTCGGAAAATCATAACTTTCTCACACGAAGTCAGATTTGGGCGTTCTTTTTACGCACGATCTCGGTTTAACATATTCTACGACTTTCATTTAGATCGCAAAGTTCAAATATTGCTCTAATGTAAATTCACTATTTACGTCGCGCTGTGTCGTGCCAGTTCTTTCGCGAAACTTCGACAGGTCATAACTTCTTCGTTATAACTCGGATTTCGGCGTTCTTTATATGTACGGAATCCTTGTAACATATACTATAACTTAGTTAAGATTAATCCTTCTAAATAATCTTACATCAAAAAGTCATTTTTGATGCTTATCGTCTCTAAATTGACTAGCCCGGATCTACGGGCGTTACAGTATCGAGTAGATTTCCACCGGGCCATAAACTCAACCCCTATATAAGGGATTGAGTGACCACATTTTGAAGCTTTTTCACTCTCTTAAAACACTTTCTCTCATTACTCTCTCTCTAAAACTCGAGTTTGATCCAAAAACACCCCTTTCAAGGTAGTAAACTCACCAAGAACATCTTCATAAACCGTAAACTCCTTTCCAAGGTCAATTCAAGTCCCGATCACTTCCTAAGCCTTTGATTCAACCCTAGAACCTTCCCTTGTGCATTGTGAGACCATTTAGCATCCAAGAACACACCATCCATGATTTTACGGCCGTGAACTCATGGGGATATGGTCATTAGGCCGTAAAATCCTCAAAGAGTTTACTCTTGAAGAGCAAACTCCATAATTAGGCCCTACACACCCATAGATGCAACCCGGATCATTCCTAACACTTGAAATAAAGTGTTTTCACATCTCGGAGTGTATTTTCTTAATTAATTGGTAGTTCAAAGTCTAATTAGATACAATTATGTATCTCTTCATATTACATAGGAACCTCGCGTGTTCTCAAGCCCCGAACTGACACTTAGCATCCTAGCCGACACATTTCTCGTCTGGTGAGTTCATACCCCTACACCTTTTTCCGTGTTTTCAATGTTTTTAGGGGGGAATACAAGCAAAAGGACAAGAATATCTTGTACTCAAACTTATTATTTCATTTTAAATGTTTCATATTTCGTATGCTTTTAACACTGGAATTCGTATTAACCAACCGTGTAACTTGCAGAGTTAGTTTTCAAGCTGTATGTTAAACCCGTTATAAAATGCTATATTTTATATTTCACAAATGATTTTCCACATATTTTTCTGTTAAAAGCATTAGCTTAGAACTTTCGATACATCCTCAGTAACACTCCACAGAGATACACGAGTGGAGGACCGCCTTTGTAGCTAGAATCTAAAATAGTATTTTCCACATTATTACTTGTAAATTTGTTATTCTTAAAAATTAGAGACATGTCCTCTGAAACACTCCACAGAGATACGCGAGTGGAGGACCGCCCTTGTAACCAGAAGCTCCTAGACGGAGAGCGTGACTTGAGTGTATAGATCTATACGGGATTGACTACCCTGCACCTGGCTGCTAGCTACAGTTGGACCGAAAGGTCCAAGGGTGACAAAAGTCATAAAATGATATTGGACTTCTTATTGCCATATCTAGTCTATCGTATGGTTATGGAACTCGCAATTTAGATAACAAAGATTTACTTGTTAGTAATAATGAACCTACTTTACTTCCTACTTATTAGTTTTATATACGTGTTAAAACTAATGCTCTTTACAAGGATAACCGGGTTTTCAAAATACTTCTCTTACCACTGCAAGTATGGTAGATACTTGTACGCTTCATTCCGGATCGATAACCAACTTTTAGGAAAATAAGGGTTTTTCATGGGATAACTTAATTGTTCTTAGCCAAACTGTGTAACATTGGATAACTAGACTTTTCTTATAAGAAAATATGGGATTTTCTTGGATAGTACAACTTTTTCAGAAAACCAAAGGAAACTTGTTCTTTTACAGAAACCAACCGCTTATGAACTCACCAGCTTTATGCTGATATTTTCAAAACTGCTTGTATTCTCAGGTCCACATTAGACGGGTACCCCGCGATCTTTTGGAGAAGACAGAGCATTTTAGCAGTCTCGTCTTTACTTTTGTTCATTTTGGATGTATATATATAAACATGTATAACTTTGTTTTCAAACAAATGTAAATACTTCTATGTAATGTAATGGTTGTGTTTACTATGCTTACTATGTACATTGGTTGTGATACTTTACATGACGTCCTCCGCCCCGGAACGTTTCCGCCATCGGTTTTAGGGTGTGACACAACTACTCCTTTATTTCGCATAAATTTGGTAGAATACTAGCTTTGCCTGTTGATAGACTAGATAATGTTTTATTAGTGGAAGTTGCTAATGGCAAGTTTGTACCTGTTAGCTATCGTATGAAAAACATCTTAATTGACTTGAATGGGAATAAGTTTCACGAGGAATTATTGCCTATTAAACTGAATGGTTTTGACATCATTTTGGGAATGGATTGGCTTAGCGCCAATGACGCCGATATATTGTGCAGAAAGAAGATAGTCAAAGTAAACCCGCCAGGGAAGGATTCATTTATGGTGTATGGGGACATACGCAGGGTAAGTTCTGGGATCATTTCTCTAATGAAATCCAGAAAGTGTTTGGCCAAAGGATGTACATCATATTTGGCATTTGTGATTGATGCAAAGGAGAAAAAGGAGATGCAGAGCATTCCTGTCGTGTGTGATTATCCGGAAGTATTTCCCGAAGATCTTCCCGGATTATCGCCTGATCGACAAGTAGAATTCCGTATCGACTTGTTACCAGGGACGACGCCTATAGCGAAAGCACCTTATCGATTAGCACCGACGGAGATGAAGGAGATGATGATGCAACTTCAGGAATAATTGGACAAAAGGTTTCATTAGACCTAGTTCATCACCCTAGGGAGCTCCGGTGTTATTCGTGAAGAAGAAAGATGGAAGTATGAGAATGTGCATCGACTACAGAGAGCTGAACAAGGCAACAATAAAGAATATATATCCGTTGCCGAGGATTGATGACCTGTTCGATCAGCTTCAACGCTCAAGTTATTTTTCAAAGATCGACCTAAGGTTAGGATATCATCAGCTAAAAGTAAGAGAGCAGGATATCGAGAAGACTGCATTCAGAACGTGATATGGACACTATGAGTTTTTGGTTATGTCATTTGGACTAACCAATGCTCCAGCAGCATTCATGGATTTAATGAATCGGGTTTGTAATCCATTCCTAGATAAATCTATGATAGTGTTTATAGATGACATTTTGATTTACTCGAAAAGCCAAGAGGAGCATGGCAGACACTTGCGAGAAGTGTTGGAAGTCTTGAAGAAGGAGAAGTTGCATGCAATGTTCTCCAAATGTGATTTTTGGATTCGAGAAGTCCAATTCTTGGGTCACGTGGTCAACCAAGAAGGGATAATGGTTGATCCAGCAAAGATAGTTGTGATGAAGTGGGAACAACCGAAAAGTACCACGGAGATCCAAAGCTTTTTGGGATTAGCTGGATATTACCGAAGGTTTATCCAAGGCCTTTCTTCGATCGCTAGTCCATTAACAGCTTTGACCCACAAAGGAGCTGCTTATGCTTGGAATGATAAGCATAAAGAAGCATTCGAGAAGCTAAAGAAGAAGCTATGTGAGGCACCGATTCTTTCTCTACCCGATGGATTTGAATACTTCGCTGTTTATAGCGATGCGTCTGGGGTTGGATTGGGTTGTGTTTTGACCCAAAGAGATAAAGTGATCGCATATGCATCTCTACAGCTGAAAGAGCATGAAAGGAACTACCCGACTCATGATTTGGAGTTGGCAGTGGTAGTTTTTGCTCTAAGAATATGAAGGCATTACCTCTATGGCACGAGGTGCAAACTTTTCACTGATCATAAGAGTCTCCAATATCTCTTTATTCAGAAAGACTTGAATATAAGGCAACGACGTTGGCTAGAGTTACTTAAGGACTACGACTGTGAGATACTTTACCATCCCGGTAAAGCAAATGTTGTCGTTGATGCTCTTAGTCGGAAAGTCAATCTTGAAAGAAAAAGGCCAAGAGCGTTGGGAATAGAAGTTGTCTCGACAATTGTAGAGAGTATAAAGAAATATAAAAAGAATGCCGAAATCCGAGTTATAACGAAGAAGTTATGACCTATCGAAGTTTCGCGACAGAACCGACAACGTTGAATGACGTAAATAGTGAATTTACGATAGAACGATATTTAGCCTTAGTAATGTAAAAAAAGCCATAGAGTACATTAAACTGAGAGCGTGTGTAAAAAGAATGCCCAAATCTGACTTCGTATGAGGAAGTTATGATTTTTCGAAGTTTCGACTTAGCGGTTTGTAGCCCGAATACTTGATTTGAGATCGAGCGGTTTTTAGCCGAAACAATCTAAACGAGAATCTAAGATCTCATTAATTGTAGTGAAACGATAAAAATACAGGCGAAAACGGACGTCGGATGAAGAAGTTATGAATTTATAACGAAGTTTTCTTGTCCCGGACTACTAAAAATAAATAATAAAAATAAAATCAAAATTAGCCGATGGAGTCTAAACGAAAGTTGTAGATCTTAGACTCACCTACGTGGGGATATAAATAACGTCGAAAACGGAGTTCGTATGAGGAAGACATGAATTTTTGAAGTTTATTAAATAATTAAAATATTAAATTTAATTATAAATACCCGATATTATCAAAAGGGGGGAGTCAGCGACCTTATCCACATTACGCCTAGCGTAACTTAATTTACGCCCAACGTAATTCGGGGTTTCAGCCCCCTATAAATAGATGTCGAGTGCAGTCGAGTTCTATTGCTCATTTCTTTCTTCTCTCGCGTTTTTATCTCGTTTTGCGTGCAACTTATACCCCGAAGCCCCGGTATCATTCCCGAGCCTCGAAGCAAGTCCCGAAGCCCCGAAGATCTTGAGAAGTAGAGTTCATAAGACGAAGCTCTGCCCGCGAAGAGCCCGGTTTTTGTGAAGCTCTTCCAGATCTACCGAAGAGTACTACTTCTACAAGTCGTAGTGTTGTCCGATCATCTTCTGATCAAGTGAGTGTGTAGTTACTTTCTTCTAACGCATAATTATGAAGTATTTTATACAAAATATGTGTTATGTGTATATTTTGTTGTTATATATGTGAATGTATATTCACTTTCTTCTATCTGATAGATATGATTTATTCTCTATGAAATATGTGATACGTGTATGTGTCTCATTTGTTGTTTGGAATATGTATTGAATGAGAATGCTATACAGGTTTTAAACTATGTATAAAAATATATATTTTTATCTACTAATATGTTGGGTAGAACATGGGTAGATAGTTGATGTGTGATAAACAGATGAGAGGCCTCAATGTTGTTTTTGTTGATCTAGTTATTCAGCGGAGTATGGATAACGACCACAAACTCTTTCTAGACAGTCCTGTGGAACGCTAGCAGGCTCATAACCTGTAGGTGTTGTGAATGATGTGTTCACCGGTGTACTCTATCCCCATCATGGTTGCCTTTAGGACATCTACTGTTGAGGAAACCCCTTTGCAGTAATGTCCGTCCCAATGAAATTCCTAGATTAGGTCCCTTATGATAGATGTTGTTTTAGGGACGTAAAGTGAGGATAACGAGAATGGGTAATCGGGTTATTGTTGGTTGGTGAAATTAAATATAATTATTTATTGTGGGTTGAAATCCCTATATGCTCACCAGGCTCCCAAACCTGACCCACTCAGTTTATTTGTATTACAGGTAGTGGCGCGAGGGCATAATATTGATGAATCATCAAGTTATTTTGTTTATTAGACCAGTTGTTATATGTAACTGTTGCATGGTCTATCTTTTGTTATTTATGCTTTTGTGTCTGTATCGGAACATGACATCCCGAGTCTTGATTATATAATGAAAATACATTTCTTTATGAAATGCTTTGGTAAATATTATTTTATCATATTTTGTTTTTGGGAACAAATTCCGCAACTCTTATAAATCAAAAGGATTTACTCTGAAATTATTTTAAAAGCATAAATGAAACCGGTCTTTTCTGGTCGTGATTTTGGAGATGTCACAATATATATATATATATATATATATATATATATATATATATATATTTATATATATATATATATATATATATATATATAATTAGGATTTAACAGACTTAAGACTATTGTTCTTGTCTTAACTCCTATTCCTTGTTTGGTTGTGGGCTTAGGTTAAGATCACCTGTCCGACTATCAGTTAAACTTTAATTATACATGCCAAATATGTATATGGGTATTTAACTTATTTCAATAACATTGTTAATCTTTTTCAGTACAAAACATAACAATTGTAAACTATAATAGGTATAGTTTTGAGATTCCATTCACACTATTTTCTAGTTCAATAATACATTACATGAATCAATACATAAGTACAAATTACTTTTCATTAAAAGTACATCATTCATTTACAAGAACAAGAAAACATATACGCACTATACTTAAACGACTTAATACTAGAATGTGAGCCACTCCCCCATGGTGCCTCCTAAGGTACATGTTGTTAGGTTTTGTATACTACAACATCTTATGGTATACATACAACCCTAAATGCTTTGGATCTATGTTTTCTCTAATTATACATGCAATTTTGTTTCCAAAGCATAAACCCTACAACTAGCATACAATTGAGATAAACCATATAAAAATGAGTTATAGAATTACCTCTTTGTTGTAGCTTGTAGTTTTGGCCTTTAAGAACTTAGCACCTCAAATGTGATGCCTCAAATGGTTCACAAACACCATGAACAAAGGAGGACTTGAGAGAGAGACTACATAGCACAAAAAATCGTTTATCACTCTTCTTAGAATGCATGGGGTCGATTTTGGTGACTGTGGGTTCCTTTTATAGTGTGTCAAAGTCTAGGGTTACATCCATGCAAACCCTAATTCACATGACCCTTCATATTACTTAGGCTCCATGAGTTAAACCTCCATGGACTATCATATTGGTTTAGCCCATCCTAAATAACCATGGATTATTGGCCCACACTATAAGAATCATTGATTTACTTAATCAGTCCCTGTATATTTAATTAGTCTCTTTTGATCACTAAATTAATTCCAAATTAATTCTTGATCAATACTAATCAAATAATATGATTTCATATTAATATATTAGAACTTATAATATATTAATAAATCATAAATAACCTCTTCTCAAAAGTCCATCCTATCAAATTGCTCTGGTGAAGGCAACCCAAATGGACCATGCTATTCTCGGGTCAAGTACATACCAATTATAGTTATGGGCTTAGACACCTAATCCAACAGTTTCCCACTTGGATAAGTCTAATAACTATTATTTCAAGTACGACTCCAAAATACCGACTAGCAACCGTAGCTCTTAAAAGTCGTTGTCGAACTCTGACCTAGTCAATAACGTGTCCATTGGATAAGGGATCATATATTCCTCTATTCTAGATATCATATGAACTGAAATGAATTGAGTCATGAATTATAATCATTCTATCTGTTCATGTGTTGTTTCCCAATTTCGAATTTAAGACGACCGACTAATTGAACAAATCAAATTAGTCCAGGCTTGGCCAAGCGCTTAGGGTTGTCATCACTAAATGATCGAGGGGCCCACACATATCGCTTTTATCCCTCTAAGGGAAAAAGGAATGGATAAACTTTGACTCAAATGCTTGCTTGTACTTACTCATACATATTTCAATGTGCAACCGAATTGTAAATTACAACTCACATGTCTTGGTTTCAAGAATATAAGATATTATTGTCTCACAATCACTCGTGATAAAATCCATGAAGTGATTATATGATCATGGGTTTAGTCTAATACTTAAACCTTATGAGCACTCATGAATGTTGTAGCAAATGTTTGTTATGTCTAAACATTTCAGACAATCTACAAGCTAAATTCATGATAATCTTGCCTCAATACCTACTTCCAAAGTATGATCGATTGTGGATAGTTTGAATAACCTAGTTATTCTGGAAGTCAAAACATGCAAAATGAAACACAAGAATAATTGAATCCAATATGGTCTCAGAACTTATAAATATAAATACAACACCTTTTATTTAATCACCATATTGATTACACATTATTCATTATATAATGTTTCGATTAATCAAATTAATACTTGAATTAAAACAATAGTTATCCCATGCTCCAAGCATGCACACTATGTTTACCTATGGTTCTTTCTTTGTGAAATAGATCAATTGAAAGCATTTCAATGACACTCATTTCACAAATCCAAATCCTTACCGTAAATGTAAGAATACCAAATTCTTGTCATTTATTGTAATCTATTAGATTCTAAACTTACATGTAATGATCCTTTTGTAATGACTATGCTAAAAAGTCACAGACACTTGGCAACAGAAATTACAAAGTATTCCAATGGAAACGAAGTCTCACATTCAAAGTACATTCCTTTGAACATCCTTCTTGCATTAAGTTTTATAATCTTACACAGATTTAAAGAGTAACTTCCACTTATGGAAACATTTCCATATTCCCATTTTGACTATCACTTATGAACAAGAGTTGCCTCTTTTCAGAATATGTCAATATGATCCTTCCAAACTTTACACTATACTTCTAACTGTCCATGAGCAACCAATCTTTAATAAACCTCAGATTGTCCTTGACAATTGCTTAACCATTTTAGTCATATCTCGTTCTAGTCCCTTTTCCCTCTTAATGCCCTAGGCATTTGGAAAATTAGAACAGATTAATATTATAGCTTATGTAATCGATTCTATATCTGAAGCATATGGGATACGATGCATAATGTTTTACATAAATACGTGATACTATACCAGTCTCTTGCTATAACATTTCCATATATTCTTGACTAAAATCTCAATCTAAGCTTTTAGATTTGAAATGAAGTATGAATTCCTCTCCCTTAATTATTGCAAAACAACTTTTCAAACCATGCAACTTTTGCGAATTGAAACTTGTTTTCTGTAATTAACATTTCTAATTTGCAACACTTAACGTAATAATTGTGCTCCCACTAGCATAATGATTACATTCTTATTAGCATAACACTTATGCTCCCACTAGCTTTGACATGTACCCATAAATTAGCTGGACTTCTAGAAATCAATACTTATTGACTTTCTTACCAAAGTTCAAATTTCTAATACGAGATGTTTCGATAAGACTTTATCTAGGCTTCTCAAAATCATACACCTTTCCTTAGATAGCTCACATGTGTGTCTAAACAATTTTATAACTTACAACAATAAGTCTCAAATGTTTAGACCTTTTGCCATTTCTCACAATTCGAACTATGAAGAGGGATGTCATAATCATAATTGAATTTGAGAATGCAAATAACAAATTTGCTATCTCCTTAAAATCTACTTAGTGAAAGCATTTCCTCACAATCATTTTCATGAATTGGAGAGAAACCTTATGACACTTAGATTTTTATGGTGTATGTGTTCCTATCCATGTGAATTTTTTAAAACCATAATCACAAGACATAGTTAGTGACAAATCCAAACTCATATGGACCGAACTTGTTCAATCTTAATTTCTTGACACCTGGCAGCACAAGGGCCTACCATTACTTCCAAGTTGTCATGAAAAAAATTGAGTACTCATAGAGCTCACATACATAGTCAACCAACTGGAATGGCATAGAAACAAGAATATGTCAACATGATATGTTACAAATCTCAAGTTGTATGCTAGTGATTAAACAATTGGTTTACTCTTGATTAGTTCTTGAAACTCTTCAAGATCTTTAAGACTCTCACTGACCTCTTGACATATAATATTCACTTTGTCAAGGAATATTACTTGATAAACATATATTCAAGAGTTAGTGTGGTTTCTTATCAAAACAAACACTTCACATAATTGGTCTTAGTTGGTCTTTGTCTTATCCAAAACATCACAACTTACCAATTTCAAATGTACAAGAGTAAGAAACATTTTACTCTACATTTGATAAGTGTTACAAACCGTTCTTAAGATTATGTCACTCAAGGCTTGATCTTGGATTGTGACTCTAAGACTCGATATTAGAGCGAAGTATGATTTATCTTCTTGATTTAACCATTTCAATAATTTTTTATTCCTCTTCTTGGTCACACAAATGCATCATGGCGTCCTTAGAGGATCAATGGTTTCATAATCACTAAGATAATCATAAAACACGATACTCAAGTACTCTTCCTTCTTTTCAGATTGGAGAAACTTTTATCTTTCTGCCTAATTTGATTCTTCTTATTCGTTCTGCTATACATTGAAACTTTCCCAATGGTTTAGAATTATACTTAATCTTGTAAGTATAACCATATTTAGTAAACTTTAGTAAATCATAACGAATAGTCTTATCATTCTTTGTGGTGGACCTGACCAGCGCACAACCAAATGTAACCGATCCCCTAGTCCTTCACTTGACTCACATGTACATGTGAACAAGGAGTTAGTCTTAATTTCCCAAAGATTAATGTTCTCATTCATCTCACAATACAAGTTGCATGATTCTAAGTTTCTATCCAATTGAAACTTGGTGATTAGAATCTTTCCTTATTTGGTGAATTATGACTCTACCACAAACGAAAGAATCAAATCTATTTTCCAATATTGCTATCAATGGAAAGGTTGTTAAGCTTCCTTTCATTTTTTCGATTCTACAAAACATCAAAATGTAATTACATTACATCATGTATTAAGAATCTCCAAATAGGAACTCATAAGGTTGTTAACTTTATGAGATCCCAAAACTTAAACTTCCATAAATTATGAGAAAAGTGAGCCAAACACTAGATCGAATAATCTTGAGTTAAAAAGGAAGGAACTTGAGGATTTACATGAGTCCTAATGCAACTAAAGATGACGAATGAGTGGCTAGCAAGTTGAAATGATGCACCAAATGCCTTGTCTTCGTCTTCAAGGCTTCAAATTACTAAAAAATGAAGCTCAAAGATCAATATTAGAATATTAGGCTTCTTGGAGGGTGAAGAGAGGTGATGGAGGCTGAGGGTGAAAAACCCTAGCCCTCAACTCCCTTAAATAGAGGGACAACCCCGAACTTAGGGTTTTGGCATTCACGGGTTGTCACGTCGTGAGCCACATGTGGTCATGTCGTGACAACCAAATGGGATGCGCGTTTCCATGGGCACGGTGATGTCGTGATGCACAAGTGCTCACGTCGTGAGCATAGTTTAAATCTTAAAATTTTCATTTATAACTCGTAAGAAATGCATACCTGGAGCTGGGTGTTTATATCATCAATTCTAGAACTTTATCCACTACTAGATCTTCTTTAGAGTTCCTAATGACATCAATAGCTACACCCGTTGATGTCCACCAGTGACATCGTCAACTACAACACAACTTTAACACATCAAATCACAAGGGTTCTTGCAGTGACAACTAGGCTTTTGACTCGCAATTTCCCACTCATGTTTTTCACCTTAAAAGTGCTCTTTATGGTCTCAAGAGAGCTCCATGGTCTTGGTTTCAATGATTAACCAATTTTTTGGTTAGCCTTGGCTTTTTATGTAGTTGTGACGATACCTCTTAGTTTATTTTCTAAACCATATTCTTGTATCTTATATTTGATGGTCTATGTTGATGATATTATTCTGACCGAGAATAATACCTCCACCATTCGAAACTTCATCTCCCGTCTCAACAAAGAAATTTCCATTTTTCACCTTGATATTTGAATTACTTTCTTGGTTTAGAGGTATCATATATTGACTTTGGTTTATTCCTAAGTTAGTCTAATTTTTCATACGAGATTCTCAGACGAGCTAAATAGCTTTATGCCAAACCGGTTGACACACCTCTCTCTATATCAGATTACTTTACCACTCAGGGTGCTCCTTTCTCAGATCCTACACTCTATCGATCTATAGTTGGTTCCCTCCATGTAACACTGTAAATTTCAAAACAATTTTTCGCATTTTATAAAAACATAATTCATTTATTATTCATAAAAACATCATTGTTTGAAACTCAAATTCATAGCATATAACAATCCCAAGATCTCATAACATAAAAATCCCGTGTGTGTACTGATCAGGACGGCACCTTCCCGCGATCCTCACTAGTACCTGAAATAAATAACACCAAACACTGTAAGCACAAAGCTTAGTGAGTTCCCTAAAATACCATATATATAACACATATTAGCCACTCGAGGCTATAACTCTTTGGGTCCGTGCACCCAACTCTATGAACCCTCAGGCTCTATCTTTGTGAACCTTCCGGTTCTAACTCTGTAGCATGCACAGCATAAATCACATAGAATAATGCAGTGCAACACATAACACATATATAGCATACAATACTGTATCACATAACTCTAATTACCTACTCAAGGTAAAGTATAGTGAGAAGACTCACCTCGCGTATCTCGGTAACTCGTAAATCCCTAAAATCACTAGTGCTCGATCTCCCGAGCTATAGTCCTCCTATATCACAAATACATCTCTAATTAACACTTTCCCAACTAGGGTTGACTAACCCTATCAAGTCAACATCGGTCAACTCTGGTCAACGGTCAACCCAACTCGCCGAGTCCCTACGGGGACCCGATTCCTCTGAATCCCTTCCGACTCACTGAGTCACTCACCCAACTCGATTACTCAACCCCTGGTTCGAAAACACGGAACAAACCGCTCCAACTCGTCGAGTCTGCCAATGGACTCGACGAGTGCATTCCATGCACAACCCCAAACAACCTTCTTAGGTCAGATCTGTTCCACTAACTCATAGATCCAGTCATTCCAAGCTTATTTATCACGTAAAGTTTATGTATTGGCGCTCATATCACACATATTGACTCATAAATGGTGTTTTAACCTCAAACACAATGATCCTAAACCAAAACCTCCATAGACTCATATAAAGCTTGGACAAAGAGACACTCTGGACCTCCATGGGTCCAAATCCAGAACCTAACTCGCTTAAGGGACCATGGGAGCACTAGATCTAGTCACAAAAGGGCCCAATAAGCCCTAAATCAACATGAACATCACCTCAACAGAAAATGGTTCGAAAATAGTACCTCAAACGTGATGTTCTGGACCTCAGATCTTCAGGAAGTTAACCCTCTTGCTTCCTCTTGGCTATAGCTTCCTTTCCCTTGCTAGACAACACCACCAAGGTTAACAATGGCTCCTTCTCTCACTCCAAACGCTCAAGCTCACTAGGGTTTCGCGCTGGGGGCTGGTGAGCACAAATGACGGCTATAAGGCCCTTTAAATAGGCCCCAAACCCGAGAAATTAAGGTTTCATTAAACAGCGCGGACTCGCCGAGTCCACTAATGCGACTCGTCGAGTCCGGTCATTAATCCGGGTGAGAAATCGCGTCTCTACTCGGCGAGTCTACGCACCAACTCGCCGAGTTTTTCCACAAAACTCAAAATAAAAAGAATAAATATTATACCTGAAATTCCGGATGTTACACTCCATTATCTGCTCATTACATGCCTTGATCTCTCTTATGTTGTCAATCGGGTCAGTTAGTTTCTTTATGCTCCAACTCAAGATCATTTTCAAACAGTCAAAGCGCATTATGTGATATGTCAAAGGAACTATGTCCTATGGTCTCTC